>NW_008751659.1:2515559-2600578 GCF_000715545.1 Opisthorchis viverrini | reverse complement strand
CTCTGGTGACACGCAAAGAATGGCCAACATCTTTTACGGCAACGTACTATCATTACTATATCTAGTTGCTCCCACACGAGCTTCCTATGCTTCTGGTTGTCATCCGGCCACACGGTCACCAGCTACACGCCATAAAATTAGGAAGTACCGTAGGCTCTTCCTTGAATCCCATATTCTCTCCCTCCTTATTGTAATCAACAAACTTATGACTGATATTACCACGGCCAAAATCCCCTTGAAAAGCGTGAAGAATCGACCGCCGTAGCCCATTTTCTACGGCCTAAGATGCCGGGGAGCCCCTTTCGCCGGTGTTGTTTCTCAAATTCACCTGCAGTTTCAAATATTGTGGCCTCTGACGGGAAACCTCTCTCTGACCTTGTTGATATTGTGGAATCCCTAAACTCCTACTTCGCTAGCTGCTATGTTCCCTCCCCATCGAGTCTATCTACTTATTGCTCCCCACCCGGCTATGAATTGGCCACTTCTGCTACTAGCCCCAACCTCTGCACACTCTCCGTTACTTTGTCTGACGTAAATTCGTCTCTTGCTCGCCTAAGAGACTCCAGTTTCCCAGGCACTGGCGGCATCTCTTCGCTTATCGTAAAAACTGGTGGCCCGGACGTCCCCACCCTCAATCCTTAATCTCTTCAATAGCTCCCTTATTACTGCTACAGTCCCTGGTCAGTGGAAGCACTCTACGATTGTCCCACACTATAAGCCAGGCCCATGAACTGCTTCAGCCAGCCATCGAGGCATCCACCATAACTGCTTACTCCTTCGTACCCTAGAGCGCCTCATCAAAGTCCCTGTCATGGACTACCTGCTCTCTACCAAAACCCTTAGCAATCGGCAGTATGTGTTTATGGCATGGCGGTCAGCTAACACATGCCAGGTTGATTTCTTCAATCATATTTTGTCCGCCTTCGACGCCGGACTGTGTATTATCCTTATATATATATATATNCTACCAGGTTCCCCACGGTGCACTCCTCAACAAATTACGAACTACGATGATTGGTGGCCCACTACTGCGATGGTTTGCTTTTTACCTCACTGGTAGAATCCTGGCCACCAAAATCGGGGATCACTGCTCCTCAGCCCTCCCCATTTCCAGTAGGGTTATTCAGGGTAGTGTGCTTGGCCCTCTGCTGTTCTTACTATACGTTAATATTGTCACCGACTCGATCAACCATGGATCCCCTTTTCTGTTTCCTGATGACATTAAGGTAGCTTACACGTTTAAGACCAGTGATTCTGCTTCTACTCTTGCTGAACATTCAGTCGACTTGAATTATTTATCACTCTGGTCTTCCAACTCCTGTCGTTCTTTTGCTGTTCCGAACCGCCAAGCCCTGTCACATCGATTCCAAATTCCGACTGGGACGCTTACTCTTAACGGACTGTCCATCCCTACTCTTCCCGAAGTGAGAGACCTAGGCCTTAGGTATTCCTGTACATTTGGATTCAACCAACATGTAAGGTACAGAGTGGCTAAAGCCCGCAAGCTCTGCGCTTACATTCGCCGATCCTTCCATAATAAATCCTGTTTAATTGCCATTTTTAAACAATTTGTAAGACCCATTCTTGAATCCAGCCCTGAATTCCCTCACAGTATTCACAGACATGCCAAACTGCTGTGGAGAATGTGCAGCGCTCGCTTACTAAGTCCCCGTTTCCGGTGTCATTCACACTACCGTATCGTCTTCGCTGCTTGTCACTTGGGCTGGATCCATCATGGCTAAGGCGCATCAGGCTGAATCTAGGTCTCCTGCATCGCTTAATCTACCGGCGGGCTTACATAGCTGACTGCTGCCCTGAATATTCTCCCTGTACTCCATATAATCTCCGTAACTCAGGATGTTTACTCTCCCCGTCGACATGTCGAACTGCCTTCAGACAGAGTTCTTTCCTTTGCCTTTATTCAAAACGATGGAACAAGCTCCCCTCCAATATCCGTACTATCTCATCTCACGCTGGCTTTCGAAAGGCCATCGATTCTTACCTTTCTATTGGGGGAGCTGAGCGCCTTTTCGCGCCTCAGCTCACACTAGACACTTTTGAACTAGGCCCTAAGCCCTTCTAATCTGCGCACTCACCCTGACTGTCCTGCTATTAGGTCCTAGCACTTACGCTTACCAGCCTGGAACCCTTAGCATTAGTCCGCAAGTGCGACAACCACCCTCTCAAGTGTTCTTATCTATAACCTGTCACTTTATCTCTTTCATGTCCGTCTCCATCGACCTGGTCGCATATCCCTCCTCCGGCCTCAAGCTTTTTTATTCAGCCAGATTATTCCTAGTTCTTCAAGCCTGGCCCCATCCCTGAGTAACTTTGTCAGCTCTATTTAATGTCTGGTGCTTTGCTTTGGCTGGACTTAACTAACCTCAGCCAAAATAAGGCCTCAGTCCCACGCTGTTCCGAACCACTCTGCATCCCCTGAACACGCGTAGCGCACACATATCAAATGGTAGGTCTGAAGATGCGCTCGTTCGGCCCCACATCCCAATCATTCACACATACACATAGCACTGGTACACCTCTACTTGACAGAGTCGTTCGCATCAATGCTTCGTCTTCATTTAGCCATAGTACACAGGCTCTGAACATCTCCATTCTACTCCCATTGCCCAAAAGTTAGTTGATGTTTCATTTGCTTCCGCGACTTGTCTCTTCCAGTAATTATTTGCAGTTTTCTTGTTCGAAATGACTGAGCTGTTTACTGGCCTGGCTTTCCCCACGACCGGACAAAATATCTGGTAGCTGAAATTATTTATTATTGCACAAACCGCACCTATGACTACCTGGAAGGTTTCCCACCTTGCAGATCTGGTAGCATGCACGAGGGATGAAAACCTCGTGTGGTGGACGAGTACGCCCTGCGGGGATGGTCGGCCTGTTACGTTGCACCAAGGTGCGTTCGTTAACTCGCCACCCCTCCAGTAGCACGGGTGTATCGCCCATCGCCGGTGGTTCTGAGTTTGGCTTTAAATCAGGGAAACAAAAAGGAGCAGCGTTGCAGTTTGTCTGTAGCTGGATTGGCCTTGTTCCGGTTGTCACTTCTCCCACAACACCCAGAAATACAAGCGGACGAAAGCTGTCCTCCCGTTTGTTCTAAAAAATAATAAAAAGAACATTAAAAAACACTCATGTATGGGGTAGCCTGGGAGTACCTGTGAGGCTGACGGCTAACGTCGACGTGCAAGGTGTTGCCAGTTTCGTCTTAGTAGGGTCACATCACCCCTAGTCCACTTCATCATCCAAACATAGCACACATGTTCTTCNCTCCAGTAGCACGGGTGTATCGCCCATCGCCGGTGGTTCTGAGTTTGGCTTTAAATCAGGGAAACAAAAAGGAGCAGCGTTGCAGTTTGTCTGTAGCTGGATTGGCCTTGTTCCGGTTGTCACTTCTCCCACAACACCCAGAAATACAAGCGGACGAAAGCTGTCCTCCCGTTTGTTCTAAAAAATAATAATAAAGAACATTAAAAAACACTCATGTATGGGGTAGCCTGGGAGTACCTGTGAGGCTGACGGCTAACGTCGACGTGCAAGGTGTTGCCAGTTTCGTCTTAGTAGGGTCACATCACCCCTAGTCCACTTCATCATCCAAACATAGCACACATGTTCTTCCCTCTTGTCATCCAGAGCGATCATATGCACAAAATGCTGATAGCTTATGATTTCCCGATTACAAGCAGTCACAGCTAGCACTTAATGGCTTTTTTGCCATGCACCATTCGTTTTCTGGGGTTGACAGTGTTGACTCGGCGACTGGTGATCCTTAAGCTTACACTCCTGTTAGGTTGATGTAGTGGACCTCAGTTAAGCTGCGATTCCTATCAATTATCTGGGAAAATTTTGCTTGTCCGCTTTTTACTTGTCCACTATCACTGCTTACATTAACTTCTCTTTCTGCACAACAAGGACCCAATGTCATGACGCTTTAGTGAGCAAAAAAATGCCGTCCGTTTTTAACTAGTCCAACAGCTAGCCCCCTGCTAGCTATCTCGACGACAAAGTTTTCAACTTCCCAAAACTAGGCAACTGCTCTGGCCCAACTAGCACTTGGCTTCTAGATCAGCAAACGTGTTCACCTTTCGTGGGTCCATTTGGCTTGTTGTCATCCCTTTTTAGACTTTCTTCTATCGACACCGCTGTATCTCATGCCCCCTAACGCCCGCTACGCGCTACTGCTTCCATTCTATTTCTTTCTCGTCGCCCCTCCTTCCAAGCTTCAATCCTCGACCGCAGATGCCCAAACGCCCATTAGAACTGTTATTCATTCAAACTGGCTGGTGCCCCGTCTACACTCACACGGTCCTCCAACAAAAGGAAAATCATCCGTGAGTCTACATCTGCATGACTCCCTGTGTCAATCTCCGTCTCACCACGGAATTGCGTATCCCCTCTCCGACCCTTGACGACCCTTGGCGGGCGGTGTATCATCCGTCATGTTGACAATGAAATTCCCCACGTTTATTGTGTATACCCAGTGAGATGGCACTCCCGCAACTATTTTCTCCAGAATCTCGACCGCAACCCCTCGCCCACTCAGGCCTGTAGCCACAGCTTCGAGCAGTTCTCATCCGGCCCCATCTATGGAGTGGGCTCTTCTGTGCCCAATGAATTTTCGCTCAGATTTGGCTAGCCTGGCTTTTCCGCCGCAATTTCGGCTTGCCTCTTGCACAAGTTCAAATCCGTGTATGGATTCATGTCGCCCTATGTGTTAGCAACTTGCCCCCATCCTACCTATTCCCCTGCACCTGACTCCCCTACAACAGTGCAACCATCTCCACTTTCGCTCGTTGTCACCCCGACCATTTACCTAACCACCCAAGGTCACTCATGGCCAGCAGTGGTTTTCAGTTTTAATTCATGCCACCTGACTGTCTTTGAACTAGTTGGACCTCATACCCATTGTTCCCAACAAGTTGGGAAATAACCTATTATTACTATAGCATCGAGTATTCCCCACTGTTTATGACATTGTCCTCTTTTGTGCAATCCGCATTCCCACAAATCCCCCAGTCATGCTCCATTCTGACTGTAAAACCATGATCATGCCAAACGGTATGCCAACCACAAGTTGGGAATAAACATTATTATTATTATTATCATTACTATTACTCCCTAATGCGGTTGCTAGCTGTCGCATCAGGTCAAAATGGAATTTTGGTTGTCAAAGCATTTTTTGACTTTCCGCGTAGGCGTAATTTTTATGAACGTGAGTAATGGCTTCGGTTCGAAGCCAAGCCCAACGAAAGCTTTGTTGCTGCTGAACGACAGATGCCATTGCTTGATTCAGATTAACGGCAGGATATTATGTATCAGCTTCCAGGTCACGTTTCATCTCAGAAGTAGAGTCAATATATGATAAAAACAGACTAAAAATAATTTTTCAGCTGTTTCACTCTTTTTTAGAATATTCAACAGCGCGCATTGCATCGAACTTCAAAAGGTGTCAAACCGGCAACATGAGTTTGGTAGCTTGAACGCCTAACATATCGACCAAGTTTGGCTTTACTCATGTGAGGGAATCCCATTTAAAAGTTGACAAATCTTTTCAAACTATCAACCACCTACAACTAGATCGGGGGATGAAAAACGCTCCCTGTGAGGCCGTCATTTGAGCAAACGATCAAACAACACGTGACCACTTGGCGTGAATTTCATCCTCGAGGTATTAGTGAAGCGCCACGTGGCCAAGCTCCGTGTCAAGTAACTGTTTAGGACTGAACGTTCAGATGTTTGGCACGAAAGTGTTGGTTCGGGAACGTGAGATTCCCGGAGTTTCGTGAGACACGTAATGCCGAAAATTTCCAGTGAGGATAAGACGGTGGTATAATTCTTCTTGACCATCTAGCACACCATAATTTCACTTGTAGGATAAGGCTTCCAGTAAAACTTCCTAAATTGTACCTTATTTTTAGCAGAATGTGTTAGTTGTATCCCTTGACAATGAGACAAAACGCCGACTGAACTAAGTTTCAACAAGTCTTGCAGGGAGACCAGCCCATTTGTGCTATCGTTAAGTAAGCCATTAAACGAACGACTTTTCTGCCCCAAGCTTGGAATAACCAGCCATTCGAGGGCATTCGTTTTAATGGTTTTCAGCCTTTAAAAGCGAGAATTTTGCGTAGTGCTCTTTAGAATGAGGTAGGTATATTCCCACATACACAGCAGGGTTAAAGGCACCTACGAAACTGGAGACCGTGTGCATTGTTTATTCTTTATTTTACACAAAACTAAAACGAAACTAAAATTTCAACGTAGGTGTTGTAGAAGCTTTTCGTTGGATTCTAGCCCGTCCATAGATCTTTAAACATTTTTATACTAGATAACTATTTTCCACCGTGGTTCCCCAATTATCTGCAGTCACAAAAGTTCAACAGGTCTCCCTTCTTCGGTAGGCCTAATCAGTGTTAGCCCCGAGCTGATTTAATTCTCTTCTACATAATCGGCTCTGTCGACATGCCACCACCGTTCCACGATCTCACGGCCCTATCTAAATTAATAGTTCATACAAGCGGCCAAGATTGACTGTGGTCCTCGTAATACGCTCTAGAGTTTTCATACCCCCCTAGTGCTCTCTCAACCGTTTGCCTCCCAAAGCATTTATTACTCAACCCGCCCCGAAGTATCTCATTATGACACCGCTCTCATCTTCCTCCTTTCAGTTGTTGCCAAACCCCGAATACCCATCATCTATCTCCACAGTATGTCCAAAGAGGAGGCTTGCAGCCAGGAGACCCAGCTTCCAGCCCAGTCAGCTATCGAGGCCTGCAAAGACTGTACCACAGGCAACTTCATGTTGTTCAGTAGATTCAACCGGCCTATCTTTGCCTCCGCAACTCGACAACACTCTTCACTCACGGCTACCAGTAGAATCTCAGGTTCTGAAGGATCTGGAAATCCCCGAAACACGTCTACACAAGATGGAAAATGAAATGTCCTCCCTGCGAAAAAACGTCTATTCCAATTGAAAGGATTGCGTCAGAGATATGTCGACGCATCGAATGTCGGCAGCAGGTCCTAATATTCAATGCATCTGATCGAATTCCCCTTCATCACCCCTGAAAACTGAAACTACCCCCATCAGCCTATTAGAACTTTCTCCTGGTACGGCAATGACTGACGGGGCACGTCTCCCAGTCAGAGCATTGACTGCACCAGATGTTGAGGGTAGTTGTTCTTGTCACAGACCCCCTGACCTGCTGTCTCTCCGCGTTACACCTCCGCCGAAATACGCCCCCAGACTCAAATGATCATTGTCAAGGCCGCGATACTACAGGCACCCTCAACTACACCCACGAGAAGCCGTCCCTTGTTCTTATCAAGACAACTGGACTTTGCTTCTGCCTCCCTATAATTACATGACAAACACACCAAAGCACACGTACCGCAAGCTTGGTGAAACCTCACATCCGCATATGCCGGTGGCCAGTTCAGGCCCCTATGTGCCTCCACCATCCTGCTAACCCACTTCCGTCCCAAGTGTTGACCATTTTCGGACGCGACCCATCCCCCCACAACCACCGATTTCTGCAGCATACCACTCTCCACACCTTTTGCCGATGCGAATGGTTTCATGTCCCAAAACCTCTCACAACCCCAAAACGCTCCCAACTGCACACCGGCCTTCAAGAAATATACTCTATCCCATAATGAACCTTATGCTCTACCTTCGGCCGTGCATTCAAGCCCACTTCAGTCACTACCCACCCCCTACCCCGAGTAGTGAATACATCACAACCTATTCGGAACACGCTTGGTCAATACTACTACATGTACCCAAACCCCTACTCATTTCTCCCTAGCAACGAATTTTACCGTAAACGAAGTTACTAAATTCCCAATCAGTATGGTGTGCTCACCTGTCGCTGATGCCTTTTAACGCACGCCCACGGCTGTCAAAAGTCCATATTCTCCGTGCGATTATCGCCGTTGCGCAACCAAGTCGGATTCGTATGACCGAAACATGGCTCTCGGTTGATAATCCAGACGGAGCAGTTTCAATCCCTGGTTATAATATTCACTGCTCTGATAGGAGGAACTCAAGTGGTGGAGGTTGTGCCATCTATTCGAAATCGGAAATTCGTGCGACTTTCATCAATTATTCCAGTCTAGGAGGGATTCAAGAGGCAATCTGGATCTCCATGAAACAGACCAAACGACCTGTAATAGTGAGCTGTATCTATCTAACACTGCCCCCTCCCCCGCTTCCATAGCTCACTTGTCCCGTATTATCTATACTGCACATGCCCTTCTTCATTCGTGTAAGTTTGTGCTGAGTAACTTCAGCCTACCGGATAATCCCCGGTCTCCCAGTAACGGTCGAACGGTATCTTTGAGTGATGCGTAATACCAGAACCTCCGGGTAGGCAAAACAAAGTTGGAGCTGGGTTTCTATACGGTAATACTAGGGTAAGAGAAATTCACAGTTTGTACAAACCTCGACAGTAGATACGCGTCCAAAACAAACAGTCCGCCTGGACTACAAAAGTACAAAGCAAGGGAGCAAACAGGCTCCCACGTGCGACAGTCACACGTGCAAAGTCAGATACAAATGGCCGGATGACCTCAAGGCCAAATGGGTGAAGTGGTAAGGACAAACAAACGTCAGTTCATATATACACACACTAAACACAACAGTGGGGCGGGAGTTACAAATGAGGACACAATAAATGTGGGGAATTTCATTGTCAACATGACGGATGATACACCGCCCGCCAAGGGTCGTCAAGGGTCGGAGAGGGGATACGCAATTCCGTGGTGAGACGGAGATTGACACAGGGAGTCATGCAGATGTAGACTCACGGATGATTTTCCTTTTGTTGGAGGACCGTGTGAGTGTAGACGGGGCACCAGCCAGTTTGAATGAATAACAGTTCTAATGGGCGTTTGGGCAACTGCGGCCGAGGATTGAAGCTTGTGAAAACGGGCGAAGAATACAGCTAGGAAGGTCATTTCAAGCGAGCGGTGAGAACTAATCAGAGAACATTCCGAATAACCAATGGTAACTGGCTACAAAATCTAGCTAATAAAGTAGTTTGTAGTAATGAAGTCCAGCACGTACATCGGTATAGCAGCGTAACAAGTAGCAAGTGTGTATTAGAATTTGCTTACATGTACAGCGTTTGGAATATTAAAATAAGAGAATAATGAATAGAACAATGAATGGAGTTTCAATCATTTTGATCACATCCGCCACATCTTGAATGAGCATGTGGATATGTATGGTTCAGTTGTGGTCCTGATCATCATTTTTCAGACCTTCTCGGATTGGAGACTTCAGGTTCTTTTCAGGTAATATTTTATTCACATATAACGTTTTGTTTTGATAACATAAGATCATCTACAAAAGATTCATCAGTAGTTGAGGTAGCAGGAGTGCTGTTAACAGGCTGACCTCTGGTATTGAACGGGCTGCAGTAGTCGGCATGAACTCGTTGAAATGCTTAACACGTAGCTAGCCACGGTTACCACTGTGAAGGCTTGTCGTGGATCATATGTGCACATGTAACACAATTCTTAGCAGTCTACTTGATTTTAGAATCCAGTTCCGGCCATCAGCATGACAAGCACGCAAGAGATTTCATTTTATTAACACCCAGATGACCAGTGTAAGTCTACGAAAACAGCCACACGACAAATGGGTGGAATGTTAACTCTATCCCCACAGCACAACGAACCATCTGGAATAATGGACAGACTTTCATGATGATAGTAAAAAGCAGGAAACCGACGTTGCCCCGTTGTTGTGTTCAGCCTTGTCTCAGTGCAGGAAGATGAGAGCGAAATATCTTTTAGTATCAGCAACGAGCGTATCCCGCTTGACTGGCAATGGTTGAAGCAAAAAACAACCTGAATTGTTTGAACCAGAGTCGCATGATGGAACTCTTGACAAAAAATCCGTTTTAAAGAATCTAAGCAATACAATGAACAGTCGTGTGGGCTTACGAAATCAGTGCAATAACACACCGTCGCAACATGTTAGCAGATGACTGCGTCAGGAATTTTTTGGATGGTGCAAGAACTTTAGAGCCTCTTGATCAGTAACGACGGTAAAGCTTGTTCCAAAAAGGTATTAATGGGGCCGTTTGGCAGCCCAGTATACCGCAAGTGCTTCTAGTTGAGTTTGAGGACATTCATGCTCGACTTTTGGAAGTCGACGAGGAATGCAGATCATCGGTCTGCAACACCATTGAAGGGGTGCTCCTATTCCATTAGGAGAAGCATTAGTAATGATGGCTGAATGATGTTTAGCGGAAAATGGTTTCAAGATAGCTGAAGTTTGAAGATGGCCCAGCAATACACGCAACGCCTTTTCATGTTTAAATGACCAAACGGGAGTCAAACGGACAGCTTACATGTTTAGCAAAATTGAGAATGAAACGAGAGCAATACTGAAGTGCTCCTAGAACTGAACGCAGTTCATGTAGATTGGGTGGTGATGGCGCGTTTACTAAAGGAGATAGACGGTCAGTATCATGTTCAAAATCACTGCCATCCACAAGGTCGCCAAGGCGGGAACACCAAATGTTCACTTATCAAGGTGAATTGCTACAAAGGACTCAGAAAATTGCTTTAATATAGACTAAAGACGCATATCATGGATAGGTTTATCAACAGCGTGCAACATTACGTCAGCATGGTACGTCTCAACACTCTCCAACGTTTTTGTATTAGTATTCATAACTTGTTGGAATATAGCTGGTTAAACATTCAGACCAAAGGGGAGGAAATTGTATCGGAATAACCCTAAAGGTGTTATTCACGGTAAGGTTACTAGAGGATTCGTCCAGTGATATTTGAAAACAGACGTCTTTTAGGTCGATTTTTGGGAACATAATTGAACCTGATGAACGATACAGTACATCTTTGTGCGCTTCTGTAGTGCATGTAGGTTGCAATGACCGCGTATTTAGCGTTAGCCGGTAGTCTCTACAAATTCTCGGAGTAAAACCATCAACCTTTATTGGGGTAAATATTGGAGTTGCCCAATTCCACGATTCCTTCCTCATACGTTGAATTTAATGCTTGATGAACAGGAACCGGCAAGCCAAGTGGAATAGTTCGTCTCCCAAGTAAGACAGGATCCTCTGTAACTTCGAGTTTGACCTTGAGTAGTTGCATGCCACTTGTAGTCTTAGAACATTGAAGTATCAGCTGTTTGAGTTCATTCTCATTCACAAAAGTCAGCAAAGTTATGATAAACCACAGTGAGCGCAGAACTTCGAGTCCCTTAATCGGTGGTCCCGAGTTTGAAAATAAAAAAATTTCCATAGATGGAGGTACCCAGGAGCAACCTCTCAGGAATCGTGCAACTATCAACTAGAGGTACAGAAAGTCCAGTGAAACCGAGAATATCTACATCTGTGGGCACTATCGACACAATCGGAACGAATGCAGTTAGATATGAGTGTGGAATAATAAACCCAACGTTACCAGTGTCAACAATGAAGTCGTGATTTGAACAGAAGCGGATATCAAAGTTTTAAAAAAAACGTGACGAATTTGGGGACAAAATGGATAGAATAAGGATAGAGACGCTTTCAGCTGATGATTGCACGTCAGTATTCGGATCAGAATTTAAGTGACAATTTTCCGACTTACAGAAAAGTTGAACGTGCCCCGTGTTTCCTGCATTTAAAACACTTTGCTTGCCTGTGGGAGCATGAGTGTCTGGGATGGGTTTGCTCACAAAATTCACACTTCACAAATTTTTAAACTGCCGAATTCGAGTTTCGGTCAATGAAGCGACACATTGATGGATTTGGGGCAGGGGAATTTTTTTGAGATTTGAACTTTGTCTGTCTGCATCCTCGACTTATTTCTTTTAAAATAATTTAACAACACTGCTACATGGGTCTTCGTTGCATGCTTTACGCTTCCATATTCCTAGAATATTTTCCGAATAGTTTGAAATTTTTCATCTTGACAGAGCAGCAGCTTCTGATGTTATTCCGGCAGTTGAATGCCAGGAATGAGTCTATATCGCGGTTGGTCTCAAATGTGAGCACTATGGCCACATTAGGCTGCCTGTGTCTGCAGCTGCAATACCAAATCACAGACCAACTGAGAATGAAGCTGCTCAACATATAGCTCTTTTGAATGCTACGAAGTTAATCGGCTTGGAGTGCTGTCGAACATTTTTCTCCAATGCAATGCAGGAAATATCGATTGAAGATTTAGGATCTGCTGAATTCTTGATCAATATATACGCGTCCTTGCGAACAAAAGGTCGAAAATATGCCGTGAGTTTCCAATCACCCATATTAGATTTTGTAAGACAACATATGTCGAACCGTCCCAAAGACTCCCCTATGCCCCGCGCAGTTGAACTAATATTTGATGGTTCCAGTTCGGCAGGCATGATGAATAATTTCAATCGCGACGCCAAAATCTAGTAATGAAGTCCAGCACGTATATCAGTATAACGACACGAACTAGAAATCCAGAATTCAGCACAGTGTAACAAGTAGTAGGTAAGTATTCCAATTTACGTGCATGTACAGCATTTGGGATAATAAATTAAGAGAATAATGGATAGGGCAATGACGTTCCTCATTGTAGTCCTACACTTACAAGTTGGAAAATCAATGGATTGAACTCCCAGTAGGGTTGTGGGTGCGATATCACGACATCAGTAGCAACACTGTATCATTTTATGTCCAAAAGCCCGTTTGATTCTCTTGGATATAAGCTTTCGTCAGTAGGTTATGGTAGCTGTATTCAGCCATCATGGAAATAGCTACAGCCCTTGTCAATGTGAGGACATGAATTACTGTGCAATTTTCTTACAGTTAGGATACAGAAAGCGTAACTGATATGGAAGAAAAAGGAAAAAACAACCTGGACTCTGACTGACGATTGAGACGCTTGGGTTGCCCTCCCCAGCAGCACAACTCGGTTATTAGTCGGTTATAGGGCGGTTAAAGTTGGTTATTTGATGGTTACTCAACCGTGTAGCTATCACCCAAACAACATGAAGTGTTGTTGCCACACTTATTCACATAAGCGTTTCTTATCATGTAAAATGTTGGCATANNNGATTTGGGGCAGGGGAATTTTTTTGAGATTTGAACTTTGTCTGTCTGCATCCTCGACTTATTTCTTTTAAAATAATTTAACAACACTGCTACATGGGTCTTCGTTGCATGCTTTACGCTTCCATATTCCTAGAATATTTTCCGAATAGTTTGAAATTTTTCATCTTGACAGAGCAGCAGCTTCTGATGTTATTCCGGCAGTTGAATGCCAGGAATGAGTCTATATCGCGGTTGGTCTCAAATGTGAGCACTATGGCCACATTAGGCTGCCTGTGTCTGCAGCTGCAATACCAAATCACAGACCAACTGAGAATGAAGCTGCTCAACATATAGCTCTTTTGAATGCTACGAAGTTAATCGGCTTGGAGTGCTGTCGAACATTTTTCTCCAATGCAATGCAGGAAATATCGATTGAAGATTTAGGATCTGCTGAATTCTTGATCAATATATACGCGTCCTTGCGAACAAAAGGTCGAAAATATGCCGTGAGTTTCCAATCACCCATATTAGATTTTGTAAGACAACATATGTCGAACCGTCCCAAAGACTCCTCTATGCCCCGCGCAGTTGAACTAATATTTGATGGTTCCATTTCGGCAGGCATGATGAATAATTTCAATCGCGACGCCAAAATCTAGTAATGAAGTCCAGCACGTATATCAGTATAACGACACGAACTAGAAATCCAGAATTCAGCACAGTGTAACAAGTAGTAGGTAAGTATTCCAATTTACGTGCATGTACAGCATTTGGGATAATAAAACAAGAGAATAATGGATAGGGCAATGACGTTCCTCATTGTAGTCCTACACTTACAAGTTGGAAAATCAATGGATTGAACTCCCAGTAGGGTTGTGGGTGCGATATCACGACATCAGTAGCAACACTGTATCATTTTATGTCCAAAAGCCCGTTTGATTCTCTTGGATATAAGCTTTCGTCAGTAGGTTATGGTAGCTGTATTCAGCCATCATGGAAATAGCTACAGCCCTTGTCAATGTGAGGACATGAATTACTGTGCAATTTTCTTACAGTTAAGATACAGAAAGCGTAACTGATATGGAAGAAAAAGGAAAAAACAACCTGGACTGTGACTGACGATTGAGACGTTTGGGTTGCCCTCCCCAGCAGCACAACTCGGTTATTAGTCGGTTATAGGGCGGTTAAAGTTGGTTATTTGATGGTTACTCAACCGTGTAGCTATCACCCAAACAACATGAAGTGCTGTTGCCACACTTATTCACATAAGCGTTTCTTATCATGTAAAATGTTGGCATAAGACAAAAATCCATTATTCCCTTTGATTTCCAGAAAACCGTTCGGACATTTTTTTGTTTATCTGCATCAATGTCTAAGTAAATCGCCGTAAGCGCCAAGCTCAGTTACTCGTGTTGTAACGCGGTTGAAACTTGACTGTATTGGCTTGCACGTTTAACACATGACCTTATGTGTGCCTCCTTCTCTCTCTCCTCCCCTATTACAGGTACCACGGACGAGTCACCACGGGCCCTGGACATGGAAGAGTATCCCACTTGTACACTCCCTAAATGACCTTGACCCAACTTTGTACCCCCGACTTCCAGTTTCGGTTTCGTTCGAATACATGCGTGTCGTTACCACGCTCCGGCGTTCTCTTCTGTCCCACCCGACCTGTGCGCATGTGTGCTGTGTATACCGTGTGGACGCATTAATTCCAGTCCGTATCTCTGCACATTTCAGAACTGTCGTGTGCCGTCGCTACATCCTCTCGAACATCGAATACCGCTGACTTCCTGACGTCCCACCCGACAGTGTAGTGTACGGTGTCTGTCAGTTTGATTGATTTATATGTATGTGTTTGTGATGTACAACCTTGCTTACTGGGGTTTGGCTCATGAGCTTCGTTTCTGTTTTCCGTCCACGGAAATCGTCGTGAACATCCGCCTTTGGAGAATCACTGTCCCCTGGTGCTTGCGTATCGTGCATATTACATTGGGTCGTCGCTGAACTACGCTGCTGCTGTCTTCGCGTGTTTGCGAATTTCTATCTGTATGAATGTCAGGTCATGACTGCTGATGCATGTATGACAACCGTAGCCTTCCAAATGTGGTTTGCTCATTTCCAGGTGGACACTTAACCGCAAACTGAAACGTCCTAGAAAGCGACAGTTTCGTCAACTGCTGCTTCACATTGGTCTGATTGTTTTTATGGGCAGTCGTTCTAATGAACGCTAACAAAATTTTATAGATTTATTTATATCCATGTCCCACACGTCCCGTTCGACAGATTTATAAGCGCCCCAGGTAACCATGCCGATTGCAGTGTGGGCTTCCCTTTTAAATAAAAAGTGTTTTTTTACTTTGGTAAAGTTGTCTTATCTGACAGCCCACCGGAGAACGTTCTATTGGTAGATGATTTTCCGTGCATTGTGACAGGGGTGGAACATACCGACACGGTCGACCGCACAGTAACGTATGTTCCATTACTTTCCGTTTTATCACTGTTCACCCATCCGCTTAATTCTCTTTTGCTAAATATTTTTGTGGTTAGCAAATTGTCTACAGCTGTAATTAGCTGTCCCCTCTCTTTTGTGCAATGCAAGTGCGCCATGCTTCTATTTAATGACTTATTTGTAGTTTTCCATTTGTTACACTCTTCTGTAATGTCTTTGTAATTCTATACGCCGTTCTAGGCTTAGAGTCTAGTGAAGTTCTATAAACAGGGCCTATGGCAGTGTGCAGTCCTCAATTGTCTATTGATTTAGGGCAAGTGTGCTGTCAGTTGGCAGTGAGGTTCGACTTTGCACTTGGACAAGTTTATCGATATATCGAATGCTTATACGTATGTTTTGTCACCGTTTCAGACGTCTGCACTGAACCAAGAAGCCGGGATTATCACATTGGATTTGCCTTCGACCTGATTCGGTTCAATTGTGGAACATTGACTTTTGCACATCTAATATATATATATATATTGTATCCTTGTTTTGTGTTCTCTAAGTGCTCTGCGTAAACGGTCAACGATAACACCCTTTCAACTCGGTTATTGAACCATCTCCACTAGTGGCAGAAGTTTGATGTTTACAGCGACGTGTAAAGATTCCGTTACTCAGACCCATTTTCTGCATCGGGTACGACGATATGCACGCTTAACCGTGTGGTTACCAGTGTAGTTCGTAACGTTGATGCGTAGTTACGTATACGTTTTAAGCCATTATAACGCGATAAAACAGGTCTAATAACAGCGATTTACCGTAACAGAGTGGTGATTTCACCATTATTTCCCGTTGAAATGCAGTCTAATGACGGTCATTTAATGTCCAACCACTTGGAAACACGGTTATTTAACCGTTCAGTAACCGAAAAACGTGGTTATGTGATGGTTATTTAACCGGGCATTAACCGGCAAACAGTTATTTGACGGTAATTCAACCGAGCAATAACTGGCAAACACGATTATTTGATAGATTATTTAACCGAGCAATGACCGGAAAACACGGTTATTTGACGGTTATATTGGTGCAAATAACCACCTGGTAACCGTTGTAGCGGACTAGGACCTAACCAGCGTGTTCGGATAAATTAGCAAGGAGTTCGGACGGAATTCAGCGGACAAGGGAATTCTGCCAGCCCAAGAACTTCTTCAGCCGCAGAACAAGAATGGACAAGATTGAATTGAGCGGGACTGTTATCCGCCGGGAATGACCTTTTCCAGTGCGCAGGTTTTAAAGTTGTTTTCAGTTCTCGTGTGTCACGGCTTCGACGTGGACGCCGTGGTTGGGAAACAATGTCAAACCGAGGGCGCTAAATGGAAACATTATCATCTGAGGAGCGTCGTATTTTGAATATATCCTGGGCTTTGAATGTAAGTCAGGATCACGGAGCGCATTTCAGCAGTCTATTTCTTTGAAGGAACCATGGTTCTTTTGTTGCTGCAGCAACACAGTCGGCCTCTCGACAAGAACACGACCAAGCTTGTATCGAAACTGTTAGGTAGTGCCTTTATCCGGTGGCGGCGCCTCCTATGCATGGCTTCGCCTCTCAAGCTCCTACTGGATAGTCCGCTGACATCCCCGTATTCGTCTGTCGACTATATCAATCTTTTGTCTCGTCTGGTGGTTGCTTGGTCCAAAGGTAAACAAACGCTAGTCCATTATATCGTGTCGACCCAACAGGAGTGGTGAGATACCTCGATTAACTGCGAAAGCAAGAATGAGTTTAGTGCCCGACCGGTAATATTCAACCCCACATAAATAACTATGTCTTGTGCCAAAGCCCCTTAGGCTACTGTTTCTGCAGCACGGATAAATCCGCAGCCTATGTGTGCGGGAAACTAGACAATATTTGACCAAAACCAATGCATTTGGTCTGAGCTGAGCTGTTGGTTCAGTCCACTGGTTCGTTTCTGGATTAATTAAGCAATGGTTCAGTTCATCTGTCACAGTTTCGATCGTCGGAAAGTGGGAAAGTGTGGGGGATACAATCAAGCCCTGGAGGCGCTGACATGTTCAGTTAGTTCGGAGACTAAACAGCTATGTAGTGATGTTCAAGCGCCATCGGCTGCCCGATCGTTAGCTGTTGTTGAGTTGAGTCACGGGATCTACATCCACAGAGGTGGTAGTTTTTGACCAGAAAGAGTTGATTGGTTATTTTTTCCATATATCTTTGCCGGTTAATACACCGCCCACCTCGACATATTTGATCGACCCTGGATTAAAACAAAGCGGTGTTGAAAATCACTTTTTACCCAGGGATCCAATAACTTATTCGTTCTGTTTTCTATAATTTTAGAAGGCATATATGCAAAAATCACTATATCAGGATTGTATGCGTGGTGCCTGTCAGTGGTAATAACGTTGCAAAATTTAGCCGCCTCAAGCCACCGATAGCCACCGTTAGCCACCGGTGGCACTGTGTTTACTGGGTCTCTGTCACTTGGGCTTAGCACAGAGTTGGGTGAAAAGAAGACTGTGAGATAGACGGTCCCATGGCACGCGGACTACATGTCCTAACTAGCGTAAACCCTGAAGTATGGGTGATTCATCTGTCGTAGAAAAACCCCTTCTTCCTAAAACCATCTAGAGCAACTCAAGATTGCTAATCCAATGTTCTCACCAGACACTATCAATGTTCAGGAGGTAACGACCGTTAAACACTGACAACTTCCGTATGTCCTCTGCAATTACAGGCCTTTTTCTTGGTTCACAAAGTAATATACATGGCACTGCCGCAGTGCAACGGACAAACTGACGTCAGTTCGGCACCATACGTTTCGGGGATCAACAAACTATACGCTGGCTTCTCGACCTGTGAATTAATCACAATTCAGCCAGTCCACCGGGACTTATGCTACTGCTCAGATAAACGACTTTATATTCCATGTCGACTGGCTCGTCTGCAAGGATGAGGTTTGGATTTTACCTCACTGAGTCTTGTAGCAGCAGTTTACAGTTTGCAGGTGTAAGGCGCATGTCAAACAATGTGGCATAATTATTTGGGTTATTTAAAATGATTTGCATTCTTGGAGGACCTGGACCAAAGTGAGCCATACCGTTCGGATACACAGTGTCTGTGAGTGAAGTCCGGGAAGTATTCCTATCCATGACGTTTCAGAGACATTTAGAGAAATTTCAAGCAGTACATCGGTAGCAAACTTGGAGAGGAAAGACAAGAGAGAACAGCCTTGTCATACACCAGTGAACGTGATGAACTCGGGCGAAATCTTGCCGTAAACCCCTACCAGTCCACAGGGGCTCTCGTACAGTGCCCTCATAATGATATAAATTTGAACTTCGCTAGACACCGACACAGTTTCTGAAGGTAGGCAGAGTCAAAAGCAGCTTTCATATCAGCACAATCTACTGACATATGACGTTCAAAAGAGTAGTGTTCCTCAAGAACTTGTCTCGAGGTGAAGATATGGCTGATACACCCTTGACTATGGCGAAACCCAGTTTGATTCTTACGAATCTCTCTCTCCAAATGATCGACCAACCTGCACAGAATAATGTCAGACAGTCCCTTATATGCGATTGTAACCAGCCTTATGCCACGACAGTTTTTATGTGACGTTCTTGCAAAATTTTTGAAGACTGTGATGACGGTAGAGGCTCCCTCTTCAACTCGTCTTCTGCATTCGTTCCAAATCTTCTGGAATATGATCGTCAGACTGTTTACCAGGACCGTATCATTCCTTTTGAAGAGTGCAGATCATGCGGGTCACGTGCCTTGTCGCCGTGAACTTTATATCTCACGCTGAATATCGGTTGAAAACGGCTGGTCGGTGTCGATGTTCCATTTAGGCCGAGATGGTTCGCTGGTTATAGTGCGAATTTACTGACCGGAAGTTCCGCGGTTCGAATCCGACCTCTGCCTCTCAACTTCGCCTGTCTAGGCTTGGGCAGCCTGGCATTATCGTAGCTCTCATGCTTCCTTCTGGTGAATACGGCAGTTAGGCACCGAAAGGGTGCTACAGCTGAACGATATAAATCTGCTGGGTTATTCCAGATGTTATGTTGAAGGAGGCCACCTCGAACTCCGTTTTGAAATTATCTATGTTCCTCAACATTGCCAACGTGCATTATGTCATCACGCCGCCATATCACTATTACCCTACATTTAGTAATACGGCCGGATGCAATGAGATGCAGCTAATATTTGTCACCTCATTTTGAAAAGTCCAAAGCGCAATTGAAGTGTATCTGCCCGCGACTTCTTTTCAGGACAGGTAGTTCTAAAGACCATCTGAAGACTAGGGTAACTACAGTTCGCGACTCCCATCAAACCTAGACCAGCTTAAGTGGTTAATCGAAAGGACAAATCTACACCGCCCGTACTCGGCCTGTACTGCTGTACAGCAGTCAACCTTGTTTTTCACGTGTCAGAGGCATTCAGCCCCAATCCGTCTGTGAACCTCACCATCCGCGAATACTTGCTTGCGTTTGGTAGTGAGACCAGTAATTAACAGCGACATCCATTGTTTCATTTGTGACTCAGGAAGGCCCGGAAAATCCTTGAGAACTATCCTTTCCCAGCTAAGCTTAGGTGGTTAGACCATGTCTTACAGTTGCGTAGCTATTTTTTGTCAGTGTTATTTTCGCTAAGCTGGAAGCCACCTGAAAAGCACATGAAGGGTGTATTAGTTAGCACCAGAGTGTGAAACACGTTTGTACATCCGAACACTGAATGACTTCATGCTTCGTTTGGTTCGAAGAAACCGCTTGCGAAACGTGGTCTTTTAGCGAGATGACGCCAAGAAACAGCCTACCTCACTGCATTATTTTGTTTCACTAGGTCCGGGCCAAGATCCGACCTAAATCCACCTAAAGAACAGTTTACCTTTGAATACGCACACTGAACCTTTTGTTGTACTGAATGAAGGTGATAAAGTGTGATGATCGGCTGCAACAACGAGCAGGAGCTAAATGGTGGCCGAATTCGTAGAAATGGTCATTCTAGTTGTTACCTTAGAATGCGTCCCCATAACAAACAACCTCTTCTGGTGGTCATAGGGCACTCACTTCAGGAGGAATGAAAAAAATCCTATCCGACAGCTGCTGTTGCCGATCCTATGCCCTAATTAACTGGATCATTCGGGATACGAACCTCCAAATCATCTTGTCTGTTTCTTGATCTGTTATGGAAGAGAATTGTTTTTATTTCCATGCTCCTTTCCCTTACTTCAGTACTCTCCATAAGAAAGCTACTTTCCGAAAGCCCTTTCTGTTCACTTAGAGATGTTCAATATAGTCATTTCTTGAGGCGCCTCTTTCTTGTATCTTCCTCTTTTGACCCTCTTTCTAGGCACGAATTCGCCGAGCAGACGAAGGACTTAGAGAAGCCGTCCAGTGTCTGCGGCAACTAAAGCGCGTTATCCGGGACTACCAGTCTTCTGTGTACTTTAATGGTATGTCAGTTGTGCATTTGGCTGCTAGGTACCAAACGTAAATTGAAGTTACCTACACATAATTTTACATTCAAAACACTTAATGCCCTTAACCTATTTCATGAGAATAGCAACAAGAGATGGCTTACGGGGTGGCAACATTTCATTCGATTTCACAGCTTCTGAACGCGAAACGTGATGGTTCTTTTGTTGCTGCTCAGATGGTTCTTGATTTGTTATTCGAGCTTGCCGAATAGATTGCAGTGTGCGAATATCTGATCTCCGTTGACGAACTAGCCAAGAAGGTCCATGTCCTATCTTCACCTCAAGTCATCCCAACTCAGTTGGAGATTTTATCGTTAGGGCCGCATTTTGGAATTCTGATGAAAAAAACCAAACATCCTCACAGCCAAGTCCAGTTTGCTAACTCTCACAATCAGGTTCTAACTCGTAGAACGCTCCGAAGTGGAATTAGTCGGCATCTCTTCTCCAGTCCAACCGAACTGTTCGTATGTAAATATAATTAGTCGTTCAGCCGTAGTGCCCCTTCGGTGCCTAATTACCATGCCACCTAGAAGGAAGCACAAGGGCTGGAAAACTGCCAGGTTGCCCAAGCTTAGGTAGGGGGAATCAAGGGGCAGAGGTCGGGTTCGAAACATGGACCTTCCGGTCATTAAATTCGCGCTGTAACGGCTGAGTCTTCTCTCCCCCGAACTGTTGACTACACTCCGAACATTATCAAATGACCAAACAGTTCCAACTCATGGTGCCATTCGTGATTTTGGAACTGGACGAGGGTTATAGTATTGTGATCATGATTGCTGATCCAAAACTCAATACTTTCCAATTGAGGTAGGTTCTGAACGTTCACAGAAAATGAAGCCAGCAAGCTGCCAGACTCGCCAACTATTACTAATCAATGGAGTCATAAAAGAGACACAGTTGGAAGTGGGACCCAACAGGGTTCAGATACCAAGAATGGATGTGCCTGTACAATTTCAGAAGCAATGCGATTCTTCAGATCAATTCGCAACGTTCAAAACTCAGCTCACTACAAAGTTAAGCCAGTGTGTGGTGAAGAAACATGTTCCAGTCCGAATGCTTTTACTTCCATATCATCCAAAGGACTCTTACAAACCTTGTCTTCAATTGAGAAATGCGTCAGTGACATACCAAACGACGTCGTGGGAAGACATTGACTCCCCAGTTATTCATCTGATTTTATAGTTAATAAGAATATTTAGCTGATTCCTTAACTTGAACGGCTCAATTATCTAACCTACCGTTTTGCATGACCGTAGAAGGGAATGCCTATAGGTCTATAGATAGCGCCTGCTAGACCCAACTGTGACTATCGTTTCTCCGTCTAAGATCGGATGAGATACCTGCGGTACTATCAAAAAAACGTAAAAGTCACGTTATGGATGCGCTAGGTTTTGCCTCTGGACAATGCTTCGTGTTTATCACCTTGGTAATTTCCACCCACGTTTTCGATTTCTTTTCCCACTTTTCGCTTTATACCTCTATTATAGACCCTGCATGTTTATACTTCCAGGAATGTTGAAAACAAACATAATGCTAACAGATCGTAAGCTGTGTTTCCCTATTTTCCTAATTTTACGTTGACAAGCTATCAGGTTTTTTATAACCTTTCTACTCCTCTGGAAATGGCCATAAAATGCAGCTCGTCCTCAGGTCAATCCAATGCCTGGCTCTAATGTCCTTCGTCAAAGAAAATAAGCCAATCCTGGTTGTTAGGTGGTTCATTTTATTGTCTGATAAGGTACCACCACTCAACGCCTTATGTGGGTTGTCACTCTAGGTCACCAGAAGGGATACCCACCTTCCGCTTGCCAAGTTATTATGAAAATACAAACAATAAGGATACATGGTTCTGCACTTTCGTGCTATTCTATTAGTACGTGCTGTAGAACATCGACAAATGGCACTGCAACATCACCCCTTTTCATTGGCTCTCACTCCCTACCTACTGCTCTATCACCGAGACCAATTTACAGATGTGGTTAACCCACCCAACTACAACTTTTAAATTCTGTGCATTTACCTCTTTTTCCTTGTAAGGTTAGAGTGTGTGCTTAATTTCGTTATGTTTCACTGCTTCGTGCTCTGTACTGCTTTTACATCTGATTTTCAACTGTTATCTCTTAATTCAACCTTCTTTTGCACGACATATACTTCTGTGTTTATCATCTTCCCCCCCCCCGGTAACGATAATACTTCGTCCAGCTTACCTTCTTTAAACGATACCTTCAGTCCGAATTCGCCGCAGAAGCTTGCATTTTTGGTGGTTTTGTTGTTTCTAAAATGGAGCGGATTCAACGCAGAACTCACTAGCCACAAGACGGCTCCTGTTTACCACGAAATCTCTCACCCTGTTTATCTTCTTCCTAACCTGAGTTTCCAAATATTTTAGGTTTTTTGTTGAAGTTCTCTTAAGGCGCCCGTCCATTAGGTCACTCTGTCGTCCCCCGTTGATTCAGAACATTTTCTTATCGCCATTTCTTGCTGGCTTTCTCGACACACCTACTTTTTCTTCCCTTTATGTTTTAGCAGTACGTATCTACTGACCTGGACGTGGTTACCTCTGGCAAATTGAATAAGTCTGTTACCAATCAGTTGAAGAACGCTTGCAACCGATTAAGTAGACACAAGACTCTTCAGGCCAAGTGACTGGGTTACGATATTTAAGGTGGAAGGAGAACCAATAGCTAAGCCAAGCTAAACCTGTGTTAGGTGTCAGCCAAGGGATTTTTTGTGCTAGGGTGCGTCACAAAGTTTTCAACCAATGGGGGAACTCAGAGGACATGGGTCCAACTTAGGGTCTGGTTCACATGATCTCCTTTGAACGTAGTTTGTACTTGTCGTCCGTCTTTGTGAATGAGCTTGTGCTACGATGGTTGTGTGAGCGAGGGAGTCTGCGAACTTTGGTCGGGTTGGAACTTCCACCCTCTTTTTTGGTAATGATTATGCGTTTATTGATAACCACACTGTGACGTCTCGATTCGGCTTATCTAAAGCTCAACAATAAATCTACCGATTTTTACCAAACTTTTCCAAAATGTGTTACTTGTTTTTACCAAACCAGGAAAGGCATCATCCCTTAGTTAATTAAACCACATCCTCCTGAATGGTAATGTGCAGGCGTTGGCAGATGCCTTCCTGTCCCTCGAAATGCGCTGACTACATTGTTGCAATTAACACCTGATCATCTCTGGTCGGTAAAGTAGGAAATCAGTAAAGTGAGAAGTGATTTCAGTGGTTCGTTTCATCAAGGTGCATGATCATCTGAATTAGTTGCAATCCGACTGCGTCTCACCCCCGGTGTTCACATGAATAGCCATTACGCATGCTAAAGCCATCGATGCGTAAAGCTACTGAGCGGTCACTGTTTGATCCCGCGTTGACTGCCTCTCAAAAGGAGTTACTGTAAACTTGGCACGGAACTGCAACGATGGTTCCTCGTAATTGGGACGGTATTATTACTTTTCGTCCAAGTTGAGCCCTCTGACCTTTCGAGTACGTGCTATACTATACTGAGCAAAATTCATCCATTCAAGCTTGGGCTTGTGGTTAATTTGCAGTGCTGATAACTGGGGATGAGTTATCCGATAGTTTGCCAAACACCAATGTTTTTGTTTCACTTGCGAAAATGACGGAGTCGCCGAAATTATGAAATAACTGAGTTAGTTGGGGATAGGGGAACTTGGAGATAACTATTTTCGTCAGCGAACGTCAGCTTTGGAAATCTTATTGTGATAACACGTGAACTCCATGGAACATAATACCAACATTGATAGAAATTAATAATAATGGACAATAATTGTTCAGCTGTAACACCTTTTCGGTGCCTAACTTCCATGCCACCCGAAGGAACCACGATGGCTGGGATACTGCCAGGTCGCCCAAGCCTAGACAGGAGAAGTCAAGACGTAGAGGTCGGATTCGAACCACGGATCATCTGGTCAGTAAATTCGCGCTCTGGCCACTAAGCCATCTGGCTACGCTTTGAATTTTCTCACAAACTTGTGCTGGGAGCTCTGAAGCTAACCATAGTTTTTGGTTGAGGTAATAATTGCTGGGATCTCTTGCTTTACTTATGCCGTCCAACTGAGCAGAATTGCGTAAGTGTAATAGGCTTACTTGGTTCGTCCTTTTTTACAATAATTGGATTTACGTATGTCGCATTTAGGTTTCACGATCCCCTGTTTGTCGCTTTCTCGTTACTGACATTTTTTCTTATTCTCAGGTGACTGTAAACCAGGAAAGGCATCATCCCTTAGTTAATTAAACCACATCCTCCTGAATGGTAATGTGCAGGCGTTGGCAGATGCCTTCCTGTCCCTCGAAATGCGCTGACTACATTGTTGCAATTAACACCTGATCATCTCTGGTCGGTAAAGTAGGAAATCAGTAAAGTGAGAAGTGATTTCAGTGGTTCGTTTCATCAAGGTGCAACCTCCATGATCATCTGAATTAGTTGCAATCCGACTGCGTCTCACCCCCGGTGTTCACATGAATAGCCATTACGCATGCTAAAGCCATCGATGCGTAAAGCTACTGAGCGGTCACTGTTTGATCCCGCGTTGACTGCCTCTCAAAAGGAGTTACTGTAAACTTGGCACGGAACTGCAACGATGGTTCCTCGTAATTGGGACGGTATTATTACTTTTCGTCCAAGTTGAGCCCTCTGACCTTTCGAGTACGTGCTATACTATACTGAGCAAAATTCATCCATTCAAGCTTGGGCTTGTGGTTAATTTGCAGTGCTGATAACTGGGGATGAGTTATCCGATAGTTTGCCAAACACCAATGTTTTTGTTTCACTTGCGAAAATGACGGAGTCGCCGAAATTATGAAATAACTGAGTTAGTTGGGGATAGGGGAACTTGGAGATAACTATTTTCGTCAGCGAACGTCAGCTTTGGAAATCTTATTGTGATAACACGTGAACTCCATGGAACATAATACCAACATTGATAGAAATTAATAATAATGCTGCGTCTCACCCCCGGTGTTCACATGAATAGCCATTACGCATGCTAAAGCCATCGATGCGTAAAGCTACTGAGCGGTCACTGTTTGATCCCGCGTTGACTGCCTCTCAAAAGGAGTTACTGTAAACTTGGCACGGAACTGCAACGATGGTTCCTCGTAATTGGGACGGTATTATTACTTTTCGTCCAAGTTGAGCCCTCTGACCTTTCGAGTACGTGCTATACTATACTGAGCAAAATTCATCCATTCAAGCTTGGGCTTGTGGTTAATTTGCAGTGCTGATAACTGGGGATGAGTTATCCGATAGTTTGCCAAACACCAACGTTTTTGTTTCACTTGCGAAAATGACGGAGTCGCCGAAATTATGAAATAACTGAGTTAGTTGGGGATAGGGGAACTTGGAGATAACTATTTTCGTCAGCGAACGTCAGCTTTGGAAATCTTATTGTGATAACACGTGAACTCCATGGAACATAATACCAACATTGATAGAAATTAATAATAATGGACAATAATTGTTCAGCTGTAACACCTTTTCGGTGCCTAACTTCCATGCCACCCGAAGGAACCACGATGGCTGGGATACTGCCAGGTCGCCCAAGCCTAGACAGGAGAAGTCAAGACGTAGAGGTCGGATTCGAACCACGGATCATCTGGTCAGTAAATTCGCGCTCTGGCCACTAAGCCATCTGGCTACGCTTTGAATTTTCTCACAAACTTGTGCTGGGAGCTCTGAAGCTAACCATAGTTTTTGGTTGAGGTAATAATTGCTGGGATCTCTTGCTTTACTTATGCCGTCCAACTGAGCAGAATTGCGTAAGTGTAATAGGCTTACTTGGTTCGTCCTTTTTTACAATAATTGGATTTACGTATGTCGCATTTAGGTTTCACGATCCCCTGTTTGTCGCTTTCTCGTTACTGACGTTTTTTCTTATTCTCAGGTGACTGTTGGAACCAAACTTCTTTTCACAACATCACAACCCTCGATAGCGGAATCTTTTCAGCTGAATGCACCAAACATCTGCAAAGTACCCACCAAGGCAAGGAAAAGTGCATGAAACCGAGCGCTTACTCGTTAGATGTGAACCCAAGTTGGGTATGCAATATCAGTTTAATCTACTGATGGATACTGATGATACGCACCGCCCCGTAAAAATGCATTTCACATAAGTTTAAAAGTACTCCACGTAGATCGTATTCAGGGTGAAGATGTTGCGCCAGCAGAGAGTGATCCTATCAAGGAGAAAGGCCATTCCAAGTATAGCACCTTCCAACAACTTTTAGAGGTGACACCAGCATTGCATTTATTGATATTTTAGTAGTTTACAATCAGATTTTAACAGTCTGTTTTCTTCCTTGGACATAAAAGCCTTTCCAGGCTGAATGTAACTTTAAATTCTCAAACCGAACGGCTACATGGGAGTTACGGGCAAAAACGTGATAACTGTTCTCCAGCGCATGCTTATTAGTAGCAGCTGTCAACCGAAAGGTATTCGTATGCCTGTGACGATAGTACTGAATGATTTTATATCCTCCGATACTGAGTCAAACGAGTAAAATCTTCTGAGATAAGGTTATTTTCCTGTTATCTACAGCTCACAAATTTTCACCATTTTCTGTAGTAACTGTTCCATTTCACACAATCTGTGAAATTAATTAGCATATTTATTGTATTCTTCAGAGAACGCTGGATCCTGCAAACAGCACCCTCCCCGGGACATTTAACAGTAATGTTTTTTCTCATCCATCTACAAACGACGAAGACCCCACTTCTACTACAAAGCAAGCTGAAATATTGTTTCGACAGTGTGTGAAATCTGGCGACGCAACGCTGCTGTCAACTAGATCGGATACTAAACGAAACATCGGCGGTCATAAAAGCCTGAGGCCATTCCCAGAAAGCTCATTCGGTGAAGATATACCTTTAACTAGGTCTTCGCTGCCCATTTTAACGACGCCTCAGGTGGAGATGACGCTAAACTCCGAAACTGAGGGACAAAATATCCAGACAAGAAAACAGCCTACCGCGTCCTTGCTGAAATGTTCACCGGGCGCCGGCATGTATTTGGGAGATTGCGGAGTTGCTGCTGGAAATTACAACTCAATGCCCGTATGTTTTGGTCCTATGCTAGCTGTTTCGTGAAAACTGTTCTGCTTCAAAGCCAGTCGCCCAATATTTTTCCAATCTTAATGTGCCGCCCCCACCTCTCCGGTACCTTTAATTGTCGTATGCAACTAGGTTTCTGAGGATAGTAGCCTATTTTTCCCCTTTATTGTAGCTGCCCACTATCTAACGTCTTGACCAGTAGCACAATAGGGCTCCGCGAATCCCAAACATTTCATCCGTTTCAGGAATAGATACATAATTTGTTTGCACTTTTCCGTGAGGAAATTTACTGATGATCTGTTTCTTTGGACTGCACACAGGTTTAAACGTGGTGGTACACTGGTCAGGTTTCCGCTAGCTATTTTTGGTCATGTTGGTAATCGCTAGAACAGAGCCCTCAAAATGAGTCAGTCTTGTTCCTCCCAGAATAATATTTCGAGGAAGCTCACTTGTATTGTGTTGATGTTTCCTAATGGATGAGGGTCATTGGTCGAATGTCAGTTTGAATTGTTTCGAGAACTTTGAATTCAAGATGTGGTTCTCTGAATTACTGTTGGCATTAGTGTGCTCATCTTTATCTCGTTTTGGAGTGGATATTTGGCTCTGGATACCCCCAACCAGTGTTGTTTTTCAAATGATCGAACAGGATTGGACATAGTTGATCCCGAACATTGATAAGATCAATGTTCGCGAATGAGAAATCGAGCCTTTACAAGCTGCTACTCAGCCTGTGGTCCAGTCCAATCCGTTTAGTTGAACAGCTGATCCGAAACAGCGTTACAGTAAGGTATGGTATTGTACACCACAGGAAGCTGTTCAATACCCACATTCTTTCAGGTTTCACGGCGCGTTTGCATTTTTAATAATCTGTCTTCGTTTGTTTATGAACTGCCTAATTTCGGATATTGTAATCAGTTAACTCCAAAATCGAATCTTTCGTGGGCGTGATGTAAAAATACCTCGTGGGTGTCTCCTCCATTGGGATTTCGGTTAAAACTAACACAGTAATTTTTAAGCATCATTTTAAACTTAGCTAACTCAGGACGCACATCTTACTTGTTTCACCCTGTTGTGCAATAATAGTGCCAAAACTACCTCAGAGTGGACCCATGTCACAAGTAGCAGGTGTGTTCTGCTTATAGTTATCTTAATAAGTGACATCCTAAGAGACAATTGGAGTAAAACTGGTTTGCACAATGCTTCTTACTTTTTCATCCATGTTCAGCTTTGTCTTGCATTGTTAATCCAAGAATTACGTGAAGATATCACTACCTGCTCAATAATCGGCTGAGAAACTGATTCACCTAAAACACTAAAAAAGCGGACCACCGCCAGTTCATGCGATATGAACTGCAAGGTTGACGAAGGCGTGATGCCTTGTCCCGTATAAACGCAATTTAGCGATAGTTAGAATTAGTGGAGCTTTCAATATTCATCGAGGTTTGTGAGGTAGGCACCAATGATGATTCTTAACCGCACTAAAATGATTTAACAGCGCATATAGGCTTTTCGATACAAAATCTAAACTGTCCTGATCAACTTTTTACAGCACGAAAACGGCGTAATGACATCCTGGGATATCAAACCCCTTGTCACTCCAGGTACAGTGAGGTGTGTATCATTTTTAGGAGATATGATCCTGCTTTGAGCAAGCGTCATACTAAGTGCACTACCATGCTGTCTTGATTTTTTATTTATGAAATTGTATAGTTTGACAAACGTCATCGTTTTTTATAGCAGGAGGCCTGAACCCTCGAAACAGAGCTCTCACAAGGAGCAAGAAGCTATTATTACTCTGATTCAATGCTCTGTCCCCGGTTTAGATGAATGCTGCCTTGGAAATCGGTGTGTTCACTGTTCCGCCGGAAGGCATCCTTGTTAAGGATATAAGTTTCAGAAAGAGGTGCACCGGCCTGTGAATGAACAGCTAAGGTAGTGTCATCATAAGGATAGAGCTTCACTATCCAGCAGATTGAATGAGTTGACCATTGTGTCAATATCAACGTGATACGCTCAAAGTTTGGAAAGAACCAATTACCACTGGAATGTGGTACACCAAAAGGACTACGCTATGCTTCGGGACTGCTTTTCGTGCCGTTACATCATCCCCACCAAAGTTATGGTGAAAAGGTTTGTCGCTATGCTAGATGATGTATGCGCCTCCGAAAGGCTCGTCCGGTTCGTTGACATTTGCTAACAAACCGTTATAAAATTCTTTCTCAAAAATGACTTATTTTTGACACTATCACAGTTCAAGTAATCTTTTCGTCCAATTTCTCACTTCCTCCAAGGCTCCATCTAAGCAGGCTACTCCGTACCCAGCCTCTCTACAGAACATGAACATACAATATTCCATTTTTGAGACTGCTAGCACTTCAACTCCCACATATCACATGTCCAAGGCAGTAATATCGCACTCCGATCACCAGAAGTCTGTTCAATGTAAGGTGGTCGAGAGCAGGCTCCATACAGCTTTTGCCGGAACTGCCAGAGTCTTCAGATATAATAGTGACGCAAAGAAGTAAGTTTATTGCAGTTCACCTTCTTGGTTCAGTCTACGGTATTAGTCTTAGTCAGTCACTTCGAGGTCTCGATTGATCAGCATTTTATCCAGTAACTAGTACTATGGATGAATTCTTTGGGAGTGTAATATGTAATACCTTCAGAAATTGGGACACTGTGAAAACGAGTCTTTCGACCTCTTGTATGTCTGCTTTCTCAGGATTCTAGGGTAACATGCCCGATTACGAAAAATTGCACGAGGAATTTAAATGCTCGTGGTGATATCTCTTACAGCCTTTAACTTCAACTTTATATAGGGACTCACTCTGAATTTCTCGGTCTTTTACGACGTTTGGTACAAAACGAATTTTTCGCGTTTCCAATGAGCTATCAACTGCTTTCTCCACTTTGTTTTCGAAAGATTCTTGTCGGCATCTCAGCAGACATCTAGACCGTGCGCAATATAGTCGATGGAGTGGTTTAAAAGGTGAATGAACGATAACTCGTGAAAAATTACAAACTCATCCAATAATCTTTCTAGAAAAACTGCCCGCTTGTCCATCAACTTCTTCCTCAGATTCCGAGGTCATAACTCCTTTAGCAACACAAAACCTATTGACCTCTGTAGGAACTGCATCCTGGGTACACTATGGCATACGCTGATAGGCGAACACTATCCCCGAAATGTACTTAGGTTACAGAGTTATCCACCTGTATCCTAGTGCAACTGAATTCCCACAAATCGTTCATAAAACTGGAAAGTGGTTGTGCAGTATTCTACGACCAACGACCATATCGGAGCGGAACTAGGAAGACGAATTGGTGTTGTCCATTGCATGCTGACATTACGATCGATACTTCCCAGTATTAATATATCTCTAACATTGAATTTGGAGTAGTCATTCAGTTTTCGAACATTCTACTAGCCTGTGCTGTTTTCCTGTGCGGAATTGGCCTGTGGCTATTGGAGTGTGTACACTGCAAGGGACACCACTCATAAGCTAAATTAAAACTCTCCGACAGCCGTTATCGGTTTCGTTCTTCTTGGGGTTTTCAAGGTAGCCGCAGGCAGTGACTGTCCTCAACCTCATATTTCACTTGAAACCAAATGATACTTTTCAACAGATGCCTAGGATCGTAACCCTTGCAGTGAGGAAAATCACCCCCAAACTAGGGAGTTGTGAATTCCTTGAAGAGGTAGGGTTGGAGCCTCAGAGACCGAAAACAAAAATTAGGTGAAGGATGCTTTACCTGAAATCTCTGGATGAGTGGTCTCTCTCTTCAAAGGGCTCTTCATTATGTCCCAGAACATCAGGATTGATCACGCTCCCACGTGACGCTGAGACTATTTCCGTCGCAAGCCACTGTTGCTGAAGAAGAGTTTGGCCTCACCTAAATACATTTGGTTATTGGAACTACCTTTGTGCTTAAAAATGAGGGTAAAACTTATGAGGTCACACAGAAATTCTTTTGAGGATGATTTGGCACCTCTCTATGGTACAAATATAACGAAGCTATACGGAATGTAACGCGGCTATCCAAAATTGCTATCCCATTCTGAGCCTACAATGAGTAAACGTTCTATCTCCTGTTGATAAAAGTGCAGGTCTACTTTCCTTAAACGACCTCAGGTTCATCTATGTGGCGCATATCCTATTTTTTCGTTTAAGGGGAATAGATTCTCACGTCCCATAATTCTTTCGGTTACCATACGCCCGAAATATGTTTTTAGGTGATACCTTAGGGCCATGATGATAGTGTGTTTGAATATGGACGGGAGTTTTTCGTCATTATGCTTCAATCAATACACATACTCTTCAGGAAATTTATGTTTCCTGTTTACTGATAGTGTTAATAGGTGCCTACGCCTCCAGAGGACCAACATGGTGTTGAGGAGTTTGATTTGATATGCACATAGTGGAACTCAAAGAACAACTAGTTGAAATACATCATGTAAGACAAGGTAATATAACTCCATTTCTGTGGCTAAACTGCGTGGGTCATGAACCTTCTCCTGAGGCTTCTATTGGTCACTCTTGAGCTGACTGAACTTTTGACTTAGACATCGAGCATAGAATAGAAAAATGCTGCTAGGATCAGAAGCGGAACCGGACTTCACTCGCATAACCAATCAGATGCAAGCTAATGATAGGCTGACAATGCCAAGTGTGGAGCGCATCACCCCTATAAGCGGCTTTAAATGGGTCTATCAACATTTTCATCACATGTTTTCAACTACGCCTTCTCTGTTTGTCATTTACCATTTATCATCTTGTGGGCTGTTAGTGATTCGTAACAGCCTACCTACATGAGTTGAATCAGTTTTCTTTATGTTTGGAATGGCGTCGACGGATACACAAAACCATAAAATCCGGTCCATCGCTCATGACTTTGAAATGGGGAATATCATTGTCATTGCTCTTGGGCTTCTTTGCACCAGCCCCGTTTGCCAAATTTGCCACCAATGATATGTAAGCGATCGGCCATGGTGTCTTACTGCCGTCTCCACAATACTTTTCAGCATTCCGGCCCCACATCTTACATACTCATACCCAATGATTGTTAGGTCGAAGTATAATCGGGTGGTACACCGTAGTTCTTATTGTACTGCAATGCCAATCCTTTACTGGTTTTTCTCTACAAGCCAACTATTGTAAAGAACGTCCTGGCGAATTCTTGGGTAATTCAATGTATGTAACACTTTAAAACGACTCCCCTCACTTTTCTTGATCGGGCCTCTTCCCTACAGGAAACAGTCCTTTCAGTCGGGTCAAAAATAGTTTTCCACGATGGTAGTCCCTGTAGTTTATCCATATGCCGTTTGATGGGCCTCTTAGACGTACCTTTTAATGGAGTTCTTGGGTAAACGGCACCAGTAAGTACAAAGTTAAACCAGCCTACTGAAATGTGAACTGAGAATGAGTGGAGTAATCGTGGTCCACCACTGAAGTACGTTTGTTCACATGTAGTTTATGAAACTCAATGAGACCTCTAAGTTACTAGTAACAGCCAAGGACCAACGGCGTACTGATTGTCACTTTTTCTGCTTTGTGGGCGTTAGGCTGGTGCGCTGTTTGATTGCTAGGTGAAATGTCCTGGTAAGACTCCCGACCTTCAGTCGGTTCCGCGTATTTTATTGCATTCCACTCGCCAGATTGTGTAAAACGCACATAGACGGGTACCTTAAGAGCAATTCAGCACCTTAAATTCTTGGACTGCATTACTCAGATCTTTGTGTGCATTTTTGTATGTTTCCCTGTTTTGTGTGATTTCGCTTGAGTCAGTAAGGAACCATATATTTTTTAACCCTTTCCCATTCCCTTTTGCCTCAGAGAAAATAACGAGGATACGACGCTTACTAAAGAAGCCAGTGGGGTTGTTTCTCGCAAATGGCTTGAGCAGCTTGTTGTAAGACTTCAGCACTTACTGGACAGCACGCATCCATCATGTACCACACCTAATGATGACCGGATTTCAAAGCATACGCACATATGTCCTAATCCGAATTCTGAATCACCCTCACGGCCTTTTGTCGAAGCTGAACAACCCAAAGTACGTGTATCTGAACCTTGTGAAAGGACCAAAGCGTCCATTCCACCCGCGTGGATGTTTTCCGACAACAAACCGACGTTTCATCGTGCTGAGAGACCCACATCACCCGACTTTGTAGCATATGTTCCAGTGGATCAGTTCTGTCTTTGTGAAGAAGTCAATGCATCGACTCGACCTAACCACGTGAGCAGCGTTAGGAAGTTTTCATCAAAAGAATATCGAAAACCAGTACGTTCCCGACTAAAACTCTATGTTGACCGGCACCTATCTTAGAGGTACAGTTGTGGAGCTACCTCAGTTTTTTTTACAGTTAGACTCCTGCAAAGCGATATCTCCTCCTGGTGGCAACTCTTGGTCTGTTCCGCCATTTTTTTCACTTTTTCCACTCGTAACTTGAAGAGCCGAGCCGTTCTTCTCTGTAACCCAAGGGTTGCTGTTGATTCCGTTTCATGGTGACTCATTCAGTGGGCGGCGTCATTTTCATGACAGACGAACCATTACTTATTACGCCGCTTGCCAGCTCTCTGGAATTAAGTTAGTGGACGTTCCTGCAGTTATCTCACCATAACATACTACTAATAAGGCTGACGGAACCTGATGATCCTAAAAAATGGCGGCATCGGGAGTGGGCTATCAATATTTTCTTAGCTATCTCATGAGTGGTGTGTTCTAGATCAAACGACAAATGCTCCCTGTAAGTATAAACGTGTTCGATATTTTTTCGAAATTGATGCTAGTACGAATCACGAGTCATATTCCATATTGATGTTCCGTAGTTTGCTTAAAAATTGGCCAGTAGTGTTGATCAAGAATCAAGCGTTGCAATCTTCTCCACAGGTTTTTCGCCAATAAGTAAGATGGACTTACAGGAAGTTAAACGAATGTTGGAAGTACAGTCCCATCCTCCTTTGGTAGTCGTAAGATTGTGCAATTTTGGTGCCATCAGACTTCATTCTCTATCGTTCCAGTGATTTCTTCAATATAAGGATTTATCCGCTACGAAGTGAGATTCTGTATATGATACTAGTGAACTGCTCAATACTACGGTTCAGTTTTCAAACTGGAAAGGGACAACCGAATAACATTCTTGAACAGAAAGACGGATGGGACTCTTGAAACCTGCATGAACCGGAAAGAAGCATATACGGATCAAACAGTGAACTACAACGGCAACCACCCGATCAACAGTAAAAGGAGCTGCATTTAAACTCTGTTCAAGATGGTGAAAACACTAGTACCACATAGCTAAAGAAGACAAATCAACAACAGCAAGGACAACAACAAGGACCAGACGGGTAGCTCTACCTTACATCAAGAATACTTCTGAACTCACAGTCAGACTATCAGCTCAAAATGGAATCATGGTAGTGCCATTTTACGGAAGTTGATTTCAAGACCGAAGGGCAACATTGATAAAACCAAGGGAACGATGTGATGTACCAAATCAACTGCAACAGTTTCTACGTTAGACAGGATCGGAGGAAATTATGCACATCAATAGAGGAGCACAATGCGACCACTAGGAGACATGATTCTCTATCCTTTGTATGTCCCGGGATGGTGACATTTTTAATCTCAAAGACGTAAAAATCTTCGCATGCGGATATGAGACAATGGAATTTCTGAAAACACGGCACTCCACGACTGATTTGGTTAACCGACGCATTGAACTAGATCCTATCAACACACCACTAAGTACACAGGACCAGTGTTTCAACCAGGATACTCGGACAGCCGACTATCGGGTTGAGATACCAAGAAACTCCTGGGGTCAGATCAATAAATACTACAAAGTTATACCAAGGGAGCTCAAGGACAGAGATCACTCCAGTAGCAACCAGCAGACGAGAGCAAGGAGGGCCATGCTCAAAGGTCATGTGGTCATCGGACCAAACAACCAGTTGCGATCAAAGGTGAGCCCTGGCTAACACCACGCATAAAACAACACATACGCACCATTACTCAACGCACAACCACTGACCCACTGGTACGCTCTACTCCACTCCCTAACAACACATTGATGACGTCCACTGGTGATGAAACTCTTGTAATCAAACTACCCAGCTCAGCGAGGAAACCAGCGACCATCTACGCTACCGGAGCTACCAAAGTTATCCTCAGCAGCAAACGTTTGTTGATATTTTTTATTAAAGCCCCTACTAGGAGTCTTAATCTCAAAGTGGCTTAAGGATGACTTGCCCACGCTATCTAGGACAAACGTATTAAGATATCGTTCAGATGTATCCAGTCAGGCATGCTGAGTATAAGTTTTACCTAGGACTACGACAAACCGGAGTCATAGAGCGAGTTTTTGTAAATTATGGGGATGCAAAACCGAATGTAATTTCCCCCTCCTATCTCATAATTAGACGGCAGCAGGCTATGTGACCTCCCTGTTCTTCCAATACATATCTGTGGCTTCGCTGTCCTCTTTTGTATTCCTCATAAATGTAGCCCGCAAAACGTCCACCTCCACGACCTAAGTCAAACCGATCCACCCACTGGCACGGCATCCAAGTTACAACCACTATCCGCCCGTTTCTTGGAGTTGACCGATGCAGTCCACGTATACGTATTACGAACGCATCTGAATCATTAAATGATGTTAATGACAAGCCTAACAGAACGACAGTTCGGTCGAACGAGAACAACCGAGTTCGTGTTAAAAGGATACCCTGGCGTTGATAAGTTTTTCGCATTTGTTTCCTCAGCTTCGACTTCTTCTGCCTCCTGTTTGACATGAAAGTCCCAGTGATTCCCTCATTTTCTTATTTGAGAGTTCTCTAAGTCTGGATTGTTTTTTATTAACTTCGCATTCTTGAGTATGCCTCTAATTCCACTATTGTTTTTTGAAGACCTTTGTGCACCCAAAGGTAACTTTGGCAGATGGATAAAATTTCTCAGAAACGCTGGGTGATTTTCTCTTCCTTTACTCTGATAGATAGCTAGGTAAACTGTCAAATTTAAACTGGCGATTGAAGTTGGATTCTTTGGACAGGCGTCCTACGCATGGCCTCCGAAATCGCTTGTCAATGGTGAAACCAAGCAGTTTTTGTGGGCCTACTGTATTCCAGTTATCCTTTAAGAGGCTTACCATGGGTCTGATTTTCTTACCTTCCAGCTGAGACGTTCTGTCAGCGTATTGGAAGATATCTACATCAAAAACTACGACGGACTGTTTAGTTCGGGCAGTGCGGCAGCTCCGTTCATACAATCACCTACGTCTCAGAAGCTCAGTTCTCAAAAGTGACTGGTTTTGGGCAGTTCTTTCAGACGATTACTCAGAGCGACCAGCTGTACAAAACGCGCGCAGGGATTATCCATGCAGGTAAAGACAGTCCGCCTTTCGACAACCCCATGGGAGACTTACCACACTTGACTTGGACCATTTGCCTAGGAAAGTTGGTTTTTGCGTCACTTGTCAGCAACTGTTCTCAAATGAGACTACGTTCTTATTGTAAGGTCTAATGTCGGCATTCCGGCCCTGCTGAATGAAAAAATGACCCGGGCTTAATTTTTTAATAGGCGACCTATCCAGTGATTTCTCACCTGCACCCCCAAATCAAGCGATAAGCATCCTAAAGGACCAACCTTCAGGAGCAATACTGCAGTTTTCTCAACTCTGAGAAGACATGCAACGTCATACCACCGGTGATATGTTCGTCACTTGACTGGAATCGCCGACCGATCCAGTTGAAAATTTCTTGAAAACAGTAATGCTTCAAAAGAAGGTGAAGACCATGAATATACACGAAAGGATTACTTTTCAACGTCTTAACAAGGACTCGCACATATTCTCCACTTGATCCGAGTAAACTCATCAAGAAATCCTATGAAAATAACTGTAGACCCGCTTTGAGGTCTAGAATTCAATCAGAGTTTCTCTTGTCCTCTGGGTTATTCCTGTTATCTTTAGAAAAAAAGGAAGATAAAATGAAGACGTTGCGCTACCAATTGAAGTGTTATGTTTTCTGTCTGTTTTGATCACAAGCAGAAAGTCTGCTTATTGCAGTCTCATTTGGAGCTCTATGTGCACGAGCTTTCCAGTATTAATGTGGGTCACGTTAGAGTCACATCTAACTTTTCAGTTTCATATGTATAAAGCAGCACAAAATGTCCTGTTCATTGACACCATTTACTAGCCGTACCCACAGGGAAATTTGTGCTCCAGTGTTTTTGCCTGAATTACGCTCTAAAACCCGAGTGTTTCTCACGAGGCAAGCGACTGCACTACAATGTTCCTGAGTAAGATTCATCCACACTTCTCATTGTGTACCAAAGACGAACGCGAGGTTATCAACGGACACACGTACGAGAGGCCGCCATGTCTATAAGTATATATTTTCTGGCCCGAAATCCGTCCTGAAGACCCCTCTACTGCACGGAATTCTAAAGAAGAGCTGAAGTTCATATTGCCAACAGCTCCTTTCCTTAATAAGGAGGGAGGATTACGTTGAGCTTTACTGCACTTGACAGCGTAACGAAGCTTTTTTACCAAAACAAATAATGTCCTCCGTTATTTACGACAAAGGCATATTACGTGCTTAGATCTATTGAACGTAATCAATCAAAATGGAGTTCTACCCATGAAACGAACCTTTAGAATACAAGGGGAGCTAAATTTTACCGTTTTAAAATTGCCTTTTGGGGCTCACAGTTTCAAAAATGATACAAATTAGCGGACAATTGCTGTATGAAAACCGGTCGTTTTGGCGTGAACATATGTGTTGCATCACCACACCATCCGTGACACACGATTTTGTATTTGCTATGTACGCACATACATCATGCGGATTGCAACCAAGCGATTCCAATACGGTCTAGCCAAGGAAAACACATCTAAGTAATATGAGAGTTTAATGGAAGAGCAGGTCGAAATGTAAGTGGTCAATAACGCCAATAATGAACAAAGTTGTGGTACAAATAGCAGCCCACAATAACTGTGTTGATGGGGCTTTGACAGGGGATCGTCGCAGGGCCACCGCTTCCAGGTGAATGTTCTGATGATAGAATCAGTTGCTTCAACCATGGAGCGATTTGGCGACATTTGAAAGGTGCGGTTTCACCGGATTTATCCGGTCCTGCTTATCAAGACGCTTGCATGATGGTATGTGCCCGGCAATCCTTGGGGATAGGCACCGTGTAGTACGTCCCACAGTGTGCAGAACATCCACAAACAAAGGAAAGTAACAAAGAGTCATAGACGGGCATCTCATCCCTTAACTTAGTGTTAGGTATTTGGAAGTTGTTGAAAGGTGTTCTCAATTGCATCACAGTAAATATTCTTTCTGGGGCAAAAATAAGCCCACTTCCTAACCCAGACCGCCTCGTTTTCGACTTGAAACCCGGATAGCAACAGTGACTTGCTTTTAACCACTTATCCTCTTTTTAAATCACCATCAGTTCCTCCACTCAACAGGTTTATCCAGTGACTTGTATCCGTTCGATTCCGCCCATTTCACCCAACCGTATCGCTCGCTACAACTCCGGTTTCTGCTCTTCCGCCGGCTGCAATGTTACGCTTTGGTTCTTAACTTCTGGCTCCTGAAAGGAATGCATCTCACATGGCGCTTCGAGGTTGGCCGACAACAACAAATAGGTGTATGGTTTAGTACACAAATTTTCGTCATGATAATGATACATCCCGTTTTGTTTGACAGTACTAATCATCGCGGTGTCACAGTCTATGCACCTTGCAGCTCGTTGATCTATACCGTGGGCGTTATTTTCGGTTCGGGCACCTTGACAGTGTGAGCCCATATACAACCTAAAAATCCATAACCAGACGTCCGGCCTAAAGCTCTCACCTTGTTGTGGTAGTCGCGCGTGTGCTGCGATGGTCCTGTGGGCCATATTATTTGAAACTCGGCTCCTATGGGTTCAGCCATGTCAGGAAGGCCAAAGGGGAGTAGCCCGACGACCAACAGCGATTAATCGTATTGCGAGGCGGTCTGAGGGTAAAGTCACACTGTCCTCTTCGATAGGAGGGTGAAAGCAGTAAGGTATTTCCCCCAGTATGTCTACATCCATCGAAGCACCGATGCTGCCTTCTGCTCAGGAAGGACGGGTTTGAAAAGGTCAGTCCTTAAAACCCCACATGCCGATTAACCAACAGTTGACCGCCACCGCCTAAGCACTATTCAATACTATCGGAATAAGTTTAAAACCAAAGAACCTGGTGCTGTTCAGAAGGCACTTACCGTGCGGCTGCTTTAGGATTGAGTAACGCCATATACCAGGTCAGAAGCAACGTCCGCGAACAAAACCCTACTCCCACCCACTTTGAGCAAAGGCTCAAGGTGTGTAACTAAACCGAACTTCCTTGTTTGGTCTGAATAACTGGGAATCATAGTTTGCCCTTCCAGTCCTTCGCTAATCGGCTGTCTCCCACATCCCCTCCCCACCCACGGAGTGATGCACTGCCATGGAACCATATGCCCTTAGCCATTGTTCCGTATCTAGACTACCAACCAGAATAACAAAGCAAACTATTCCCTTGCCAAACTCAAAAGGTCTGATCCACTTTGCAGCCCTCAATATCCATACTCACTGTCAAGCTGAGCGACAGGCACCTCTTTCTGAGGCTTTGCTATCTCTCTCTGTCAAGGTATGTTGTGTCTCGGAAATAAGCATACGAGATCCCACTTCGGTCATGCACTTCAAGCGACTTAGGATGAGCTCAAATATTCCACATCTCACTCATCGGGTGTCTGGTAGTCCTGACACAGTCTCGTGGTATCTACGGTGTGAGAGTTGCAACCAGCCCCGGGGCGAAAGCGCTTTACTGGATTGGATTCCAGTAAAATGCAAGCTAGTATGGTTCAGTTAAGATCACTGTACATCAGTTCGGCAACAGTTTATTTGTCGTACCAGCATACGCCCCAAGCGACTGCAGCTACGAGACTGAGAAAGATGGGTTTTCTCAAGGTCTGTTGCGATTGCTCCGGTCAACAGGAACGGATATAATCATCCCAGAGGGTGATGTGAAAGCACAATTAAGCCCGGAAGGAGCATAGTTAGATAGTAGTTTGGAGTCCGTGCTCGCTCAGTATACGGATAATGAACGCGACTTCTTTAGTTATTTGCTGAAGGCCGCCTGTTCCTGGCCACTGAGAGCCTTAAAAAGGAGTGCTCACGTCGAGTTATTTAAAGGCTACCAATTGCAAGACAGACATGGACTCGGTTGGGCCACGTGGGTATCAGTCATGGAACATTGACACCCGCTCGTCACCAACAGCGGAAATCCGGCGTGAGATATTGATCCTCCAACGCGACAAGCTACCTGACACCGACAAACCACGCCACTCTATTATGATATTCCAAAGCGCATTCAGTATGAAAACCTAAATCTTCCATAGTGAAACATCCACACCGAAGGTTCTCCACCAGAACTATGATTAGCGGTTACACGTAATTGAGGACTGTTCAGCCCAGTCTGGGACGTCACGATGCAAGAAAAAGATGGAAATCTGCGATTTTTAGCACAGACAATTTTCCTCTTCGTTAGGGTGTATTTGCTTCTTCACAATCGCGGGCCTTTTTCGCCTTTGAATCTGCAAGAAAGGGAAAATGCGAGTAATTTATGTAGAACACAATGCACTTACCACTTCAGCAGGGCAGCTGCTGCAAAAATCGCGTAATTGCTGCACAGTGGTTATAGCTGTCATAGTTTCCTTCATCAACGATTTGGAGAGGTGGGGGAGGTAGCTACGCATTGGACGCGGTATCTAATATAGACGATGCGTAAATATAAGAGTCTACGGACTTTTCATTGGGGAGACTGGGAGGGAAACTAGGAATTGAAGGCAGACTGGATGCATGAGCGCCATTGAGAACACGACTGAGCCGTGTCTGACTGTCTCAAACTATTGATGTGTTCCGCCTCGGAGCCCCCATCCAGGTAGACGGCAATGACCAACGCAGTTACGTTTGCTAGTACTGGCTGTCATACTTCGCTGTCAAGTCACTGACTTCGTCTCCACCCTTCGCGTGGGTGTACGAAAAGGACCGGAGCATGTGGCCAAGCCAGCGCGACTAGTGGAATGTTGTCAGTTCATCGTGGGTGAGCTATTTCTTCCGAAAACCATCCGGCCTACTTAAGCATTGCTGATCCGGTGTTTACACCAGGCTTGGGCAATGGGGTGAGCTATTCTTCCGAAAACCATCCGGCCTACTTAAGCATTGCTGATCCGGTGTTTACACCAGGCTTGGGCAATGTTCCGAATACATCGGTGGTCAAACATCGGAAGTTTTCTGACATCCTGGGTACACATCGACCAGGTTACTGACCAGTATAATAATGTGGAGTGCACTGCAGTATTGTGAACCCGAGCCTTGAAGGATGAGCTGTTACGTCTACAACAGTGGTGCAGGTTCACGGAAGCTGCTCTGGCCTTTCCAGTTTGGATGGAAATATCATCTTTGGCGAGACCACCGGGATTGGCACAGCTACCAAGATCGACAAATTTGTCTATTACCTCAGTCGACAAATCTACAAGCATGAGGCTCAGGTTCTAGCCCACCCAGTCGTGTAGCAGCACTTGTAAGTGTTAACCGCACGCCAAAACCATGGGGCAGGATTATTTAAACTACTTAATGCTGTCTGCATTACAATTTCGTTCAGTCTAAGAAGAACTATGCCGTCTGCGTACTCCATAACTATCAGCGAATACCATGAGAGCATTAGGGGTTGGAGGGGAGTTATCCATGGCCATATTAATAATACAGTTGAAGAAGAAGAGTGATGTCGATAGCCTTACCTGACATTACTTGATGTGGTGGACTCAGACGATAGCTTACCGTAGACCTTCACGCGCCGGCGGGGCTTGACGTATATATTTAGGGGGAGGTCAATAGTGCATAGAGGACACCTTTGCTACACAATGCCTGGTGGAAGAAACCATGGAAGACTATTGCTTTTGGTTGTTAGAAGTGGTGCCGCTAGTTCAGAACCTTTTGGAGGGTGAAAATGTAATTCAAGCACCGTTTTGCAGAACGGAACCCAGCTTGGTTTTCAAGGCTTGGGCAACCTGGCAGTGTTCGTGCCTCCCTCCGTTAGCATGGCAGCTACGTACCGGAATGATGCTGCAGCTGAACGATTTCTAGTGGTTTTCACGGGTCTGTCTCTTTGGGTGTTCACTCAACTTTCGGAGGATAGAGAGCGCATTCGATGCCATATCTATCAGACTGGTGCCTAGGTAGTTTTCACAGCATCCGCAACAACTGTCGCAGGCACTTTATCTTCACTCCGTATCGCACCGATGAGTTTTGGGGGATGGATCATCAGGGTTTCCCCGCCTTTTTTGAGGAGGGCTGGATAAAGATCTAGTGCCTTCTGACGTTCCAGTCCGGATATTTCCTATTTTATTTCTTCTTCCGACGGACAATTACGGTTTACATTCCATTCGCCCGTATGTACTGTCTCCACAAGCTGTGTTGGAGGAGGTCAGCTAAAATGCCCTTCGAAGTGGCCCATCTTTGTAATGGGCGTTTTTAACAGTAATATTAATGAGCCGCCTTTTTCACTTGTCCCTTTACTGAATGCTGCTTTCCTACAGATTAAGTGGTATTGGGTGGAGATGGCTCAGTAGTTAAAGCGGGAATTTATTGACCGGAAGGTCCGTGCTTCAAACCGAACCTCCGCATCTCGACTCTTCCCGTCTAGGCTTCGGCAAGCTGACAGTGTCTCAGTCCCCGTGCTTCTTTCGGGTGGACTGACAGCTAGGCACCGAAAATATGTTACAGCTGAATGATTAATTGGTATACAGCACGACCATTCCTGGTAGCTAAAACCTACATCTCCCGGAATTTCGAAGTCCATCACAGCTCTCGGTTTTTTCTTCGGATCTTCACTATTTGGGATTTGAGGGATTTGCATGCGCCGTCGAACTCGTTGCCTGTTGTTGTGGATTCGCTGGTATCGATTAGTGTTAGCGATCTCGACGATATTCAGTGGCAATTTGGTCGTATCGGGTAAGTTGGATACACAGCAGTAAACGCCGCTAGCACAGCTACTTTCCGATTGTGCAATAGGTCATCCACGTGCCTGCTAGGAGCAGTGTGGTTCAATGTAGGTCAGATGGGCACTGCTGAGCTATGGTAATTCTCTGAAGATGTTGGACTGACAGGCTTCTTACTGACTTTCGGGGATCTGATGGGAAGTGAACTGTCCGACATGCTCACACCGCGACTTATTCGGAATCAGGTTTTGTCTTAGAAAGAACGGTCGTCTTGAATTGTGACTACCAACCATCTAATTGGGTTCAAAATTGATCCGTGCATAGTAGTCTCCTGGTTACACAGTGCAAAAGTTTATGTTGAAAAATCGTGATGGCCATAAATAGTTGATCAGCACACAACTGGAGGAGTCGCCCTCCGTCGTTTGTGTGCCGAGCATTAACTCCGGATCGACTGCCCAGATGGGATTCCAAGAGGCTCAGACGACCGACTTGCGTAAGGATTACAGTGTTAGTGCTTCTTGCTCGAAGAATAAGCCCGGATAACAACGGATAGAAAGTAACCTTCTCAGCGTCAGAACTGCAGTCCGTCGGGGTATAAACCGACACTACATCGAGAGGCGTTGGGCTTGTTTGAGTTGGATAACCGAACAGCGCCAAGACAACTGTTCACTAGGATCCAACTCAGAAGTGCTCGTTCAACTCTGGGACTGAGCGCAACTCTCACACCATATATTTCACGAGTCTTCGCTTCTGGATCACAGAAAACAGGGAGGGAAAAAAGCACCAGAAGGGAGAAAGAAAGTGAAAAAGCTGAGGTAGTTCTTGGCGTTTTGCGATGCATAACAACACTTGGGTACTGTGCGTGTGTTTCGGAGGCCCAGCACACATCGAATTTAAGTCTAAGTTCTCAGCTAACACTGCCAATCTGAGATACAGTACAGAGGCTAAGAGCTCCAGTGCAGAAATGATCTCGCAGATTTGGCGAACAGCCGATTTGTTTTTATTTCAATATACAGCGGGGCGCGTAGGGCACATAAGTCAGATAGATTACAATTAAATGATCTGGCAACATTCATGTGTGTGGTGGTAAGGGGTTGAGGAGACATTGGTAGACAAAACTGTGCAGGCAAATGATACCTCCCAGTTGTCCAGGCCGATGAAAAGGGTTTGGTTAAGGTTACCAACAAGAGCCTTTGACTCAAAAGCCTGATTCAAAGGGCAGCGTGGGGATGTAGGGTTTCGTTCAAGAACCCTGTCCCTAGCTTCTGACCCGCGGGCAGTAGGGTATTTTTTGGAGTGTCTGTCGGGAGCGGACGACTCCTGATCGGCTAGCCTGGTCTAACCCGAGAGCGCAGAGAATAGGGCATTACTGTCTCACACTCGATGTAGCATGCATACAGTAGGTGCCTTTTGTTATATCTAACTGCTGTTCCCATTCCAGTGCCTGTTGCCATGAAAGAACTCACCGACAAGGGAACACAACAGCTCTATTCCAAACAAGCGATTTCGTGCGAGTGTATAAGTTACAACGGTCCCACGCTATTTGATGGTCACCTTCTGATATTGATCCAGTTTGTCTGTAGGCCTTTAGTGAACACCCATCAGCATCGACTGTGTTTCTATGACTTGCCTAAGCGCTGATCACATTCGGTCGTGCTTCTGTGACATGCCTGAACATTCATCGGCTTTTGCTGAATTGATTGACTGGGCTGGATGCTTACCGGCTTCCCGATTGAGATTTTGTTGGAGATTTAAAGTCTCAGTAGGTTCCGCGGGTCCTGGGGTTAATTTCAGGAGTCTGATCTTCCTGATACATTTCGAGCAGCACCAGGCTCTTTGGTAATGAGAGTATTTCGACCGTATGGATAATACACCGGCGATCCCTTCCAACTCATCCTTCCTTGGGGGTAAGACAGTATCGCTGGTTCCACGAATATGGACATGCTGACCGCCTGGGGGGACGCCTACCGCCTTCACGGTTAGTTGTGAGAAGTCAAAAGACTTACAACGCCCATAGCAAACGTCTTACAAAGGTGCTCTATCTTTCGAGCACTTCATGTTTACAGACCGCAAGCAACCAACTACTGATGTGAATACACCTCTTCAGCCTTTCCGGAATCGTTTTCTTAAAGAAGGATGTCTCAGTTGGTGTGGCTTGCGAAAGTACAGTAGTATTCAGGGCCAATCACTACGTCAAGTTTCATCATCAGAGAGGACACCAGTGTTGATGCTGACGCTTCAGAGCCGTACACCCACAAATTTTACCTAATTATACTGAAAACACTGGAGTCGAAGGAGAGAAAAGTGTGTGACGGAGGCGATTTGGTTCTGAACTATTGCAAGCGTTCTGAAGTGTCTACATCTTCAAGGGCTCACTCCGAAAAACTGATTGCGTGAACACCATGACACCGATCAGCCGCCATTTCTTGAAACGTCTCCAGCCATCGGATCGCATCGATAAAACACAAACTCTTCGTAATCTTCTTCACATCCTTATGCCAAGTCATACATTTTCCACCACGCGGATTGCACGAATAACATTACTCATCTCAGTAGACGATGTTTCGGCATGCGCAGAACATGGCCGAGCCACTGTAGTTGATGGTCCTGAATGTTCTACGCGACCGAATCACTGACCACACAACCAAATACTCGTTTTCTCATTACCTCGATATGCACTCTCTGATGCCTTTCAACATCAGCAACGCTTGAGGCATTGTTGATAAAAAACCTGAAGACACCTCATATCATCTGTTCGCGGAGTCCATGTTTCGCAACCAAACAACAATGCACCCCTTAATGTAGCCTGGTACACACGATCCTTGAGGCCCGGCGATATACCTTTTTGACACCACAGATTAGCAAATGCGATTCAAGCGTTTGAGGTTCGTGCATTGAATTCATGAGACACAATTCCATCAGTTAACAAAGCTGTCGAGACAAGTAAAATCCTCCACGACCTCCACTGGTTCTCCTTCAATTGTAAGTGGTATGTCCAGGTACTGCATGTTCTGAAGCATGGCTATGCACTTTATGGGTGCAAGGCGAGCGTCGAAAGATAGTATGATGACGGTCAGTATACTCAACAGAGCTTGTGTTTCACTTTCGTCTTTAAACATGAGAGCGATATCGTCGTTCAGCTGTAGCACCTTTTCGGTGCCTAACTGCCATGTCACCCGAAGGAAGCACGAGGGATGGGATACTGCCATGCCACCCAAAGGAAGCACGAGGGATGGGATACTGCCAGGTGCCCCAAGCCTAGACAGGGAAGTCGGGAGGCAGAGGTCGGGTTCGAACCATAGACCTTTCGGTCAGTGGATTCGCGCTCTGACCAAGTGAGCCATCTCATGCTTTAATAGAGAGGTTTTCGGAGACAAGTTGCGCTGTGTACTACTGACGTCGGGAAGGCCCAGATAGTACAGTAATATCCGACAAAGGAGTCATAACTAAATTGAGTGTCACAGTCCGCCTGAAGTACGAACTGAGAAGCCCTGCAAATTACAGCTAACGCGTTCCCGATCAGTCAGCATTCCCTAAAAGGCCCTGTGAGTAGAGAAAAACCATATTTTTGCGCCCATTTTTTACGTCATTAGTGATAATACGTTTACAGGAATACACTACTTTCTATCGCATCTCAATCAGTCAATCAATATTAACCGCACAAGCCGTGCATCGAACAGCAGTATTTTCAGCTGCCACAGCTTCGTTCGCACGGGATGAGGATAGGGAGGCGGTAGCCACGTGTTCGATTAATTCACAGAAGGTAGTTAGGTTTGTCATGCAAGACAGGGAGCATGACTCGCATTGTGATCGGATAACTGAAGCACCCAGTTATCGTGCTGTTTGCATAGCGCCATCAAGTGATACTCCATTTAGCTAGCAAAAGCACAGAATACAAGCAAAGGACAACTGTTCTTTCGTCTGATTTATTAAAAAAAAATACATGGGGTAGCCTGAAGATACACCGCGTGGCCTACGGTTAAAATCGACGAGCAAGCCGTGGCCACCTTCGTCATAGCTGGAGTTGCACCAACCCAAGCCAACTTGATCAGCCAGACAGAACCTCACCTTGGTTTATACGCACTGCACTGAGTGTTTGTTCCAGCGGCACTCCGTCTTTGCCTAAGGTGTAACGTTTTTTATATACATTCCCCGGCAACCTAGACGGTCCCTACATGCATGTGATGAGAGTGTTGCTGACACAAATCAGTGATACCTAAAGCGCCATTCAGAGACTGTGTATAACTATACAGTCGAAAACGAGGTATTTATCGTGCAGGTTCAGTTTGTATGGGACGAACCAACGAGAAGCTTATTACGAGGCCGTAGAAGTAGCATCAACATTTTCTACAACGGCGATACCAGTGAGTCTACTCCGTTTCAATTTAAAACGATATTCTGGAGTCAAAACTTCACTTGGAACTCCGCTTTTCGTGACCCTGGCGATTTACTCAACCGCCGAAGGTCACTCATCGTTTAGTTCATGTCGACCGGCGTATTCATTGAAATTGTCGTGCCGCATGTCCACTGTGCTTTTTTGATTCCCAAGGTGGCTTTAATGAAAGCTGGCCGAAGATGGTTCCGCCAAAAAAACCTTTGTTGAAAGCTATTATTTTTTGTCGTCAAGTACGATTTTCGGATGCAGACTCTATTCCTATATGCTTTTGTTGCAAGGGATATTGATAAGATGATATTTTTTGGACATTTGCCTTACAGTTCTTGACAGCGGCAACCAGGTGGTTTAGACCTCACGTTGAAGGCAAACTAGCGTGGATGTCAAAGATACGGTGCTCGAGTGTGCATGAAAAAAATACATAATGATAAGCATAGTATTTATTTCCCTGTTGAGGGGTAGCGTACCGTCAGGCGTGGTACGGACAGAATAGAAGGAAATGATGATAACGAAACGAGACCAGGTTAGTGAGTTTTACAGATATCTGGATGAACTAGGGGCATACATTAAATTTCGGATGGAGATAGAGTCAACTTTGGGGCACATTGGCACTTTTAAACTGCATGATACATAAGGCCTTGGGAAATGAAGACCACAGTAAACGAGAATCCAAATGATACTGGGGCAGTTTTGAACTACTCGTTTGTCCATCCGAAGTCGTTATTCATCAGTATCGTCTCATTAATGTTTGATTGTGTAAGGGCCCTGTGCACAGAAGACGTTGACCGAGCAGCGGCCCAAATTGAATTAATAAACAAACTTCTGGTTGATGGATATCCAGCTAGCATGTCAATTGCGAAGAGTGTAAATACCGGTAAAGAAACCCAACAGGGGATGGATCGGGATTGATAGTATTCCATATATACCAGGGACATCGGTTTTCATTCGAAGAACTCTAAACACGGCCGGAGAAAGAGTAGCTTTCCACAGGGGGAACAATTCGCTCTGCACGGATGCAATTGTAGGATCGCCTTCTGGAAAGAGGAACTAGGGACTCTCTACAAAACCAAGTGTAATGACAGTATGAACGTCTATATAGGACAGACTGCTAGAGGACTTCACAGCAGAATCGGAGAGCATAAGAAGTAAATAAACAGGCCGCCGCGAAACGCAGATGAAAATCAAGCGCTCCTAAAAGACTCGGAAATTGTAGGGTAGACACTGGACACGGAACACAAAATGGATTTGGAAAATGTTGAGGATCTGGTGCAAGGACCACGATCTACGCCACAGAGCATGATGGCCGAGGTGATGGAAATTGCTAGCACCCCATCGGTAACAGAATAAAAGGAGCGGAACTCGCAGGTGTGTGGGGAACGATTTTGGATCAGTCGAGTTGGCACGTGTTGGTGTGCGGTCATCATAATGAGGAGTATTTGTCATCTGAATTCCACTTAACCTCACTACCATCACCACCACCCATACTAAATTGTCGCAGCGCTCACAACATCACGAGGAGAATCTACCAGTGGCACCCGGGGGGAATCATCAGTTGAAGGGCCCTAGAATGGAACAATAAGAAACCAAAGCTGACCAGAATGAGTATGAAACTCCTCCAACCCACCAACGCAAGATTTTGACAACAACACTAGCCGACAAGGTCCGTCAGTTGACACTCAACACAAATCTATTTAATTAATCAGAAGAGGACGTATTGGTTGGGTCCCCATCTTCCTTAAAACCTGGCCAATTCGGTGACCCGCTCACTTGGCCTGGTGAAGCTTTCGATTGTTTATCAAGCCCTTCTGGAAGAAGCACAAGCATGGTTGATGGGATATGTGTGTACTCGGGATTATGCGGAAACTGAACGGTCACGTATATATTGGTCATTATCCGAAGCAGATGCGGTCATGCGTTAACGACCGTGATTGATATTCAGGGCTGAAATGGACAGTCGATAGTGTTCTTTCAACTGGTCTGGAACATACAATTGTCAAGCAAGATCAGACCGTTACAATTTGGGGATGGTGCGCAAAAAGACATCGGGGAAAAGTAAAACTAGCGGATCCAGCCTGGTATGAGATAAGAAAACCGCCAGTTACGGAAAATGAGGAGCCAGAACAACAGGTCATGTAAAGCGGCAGAATTGCAGTGAACCGGCCGGTGAATATGCACTAAAACCTAGACGATAGCTGCAGTTATGCAGCCTTAGGCAATCGAATCTGCGGCCAGGGTCCCAAAAAGCTTAAGTGATGATAATGAAATTGAGGACAGTCCAGTTCGGTCGTAAATTCGGTGGAAGGGGCATGAGAAGGTGTGAAGTGGGCAAGGACAGATATGATGCAATTTTACTGTGGTAAGAGAACGATTCTTGTTTATACTTTCCGTGCGCGAGACCCAATATGATGGCGGAGACTACATGACAAGTAAGAAACTGCAAAATCATTTGGACGAAATAAAGTGTTTCTAAATATGTCCGTAGTATCATCCTGTAAGTTCAGAGTGCGATTTATATAAAACGTCAAGTTGAAGAAGCCCTTTAGACAGCAAGAAATCTTCAAGCATTGCTAAAACAAAAACTTCCTAATCGGTTCCAGTTTTTTCAGCTGTTTGAAGGGAGCAACGGCAGATCTGGAAATTTGGGCAGATACTTGATGTAAAGAAAAAGAAGGCGTTGCTAGTGTTGAACGTGGATGGTGGTGAACTGGTTCACCACAGTTTTGGGGAGGATGCCCAAAGCAACCATTGATGGAACCTTACTATTTCTGACACGGCAGCGTGATGCTTTACTGAGCTGCCGCGGGAAATTTCTGTTCACCAGTTTAAGCCAGTGCCTTGCTGTTGATTGCTGGTCGCATGGAGGTCGATCCCTTTTGAATGAGCTGTTTGATGAAAAAATTTGAATGACAACCTCGTGAGTGGGATTTGTACTAGATCCAGGTAAACCAAACGCCGAACACAAATGCATCCAACTTCAGGCCTACTTGGGGGGCATTATTCGGGGTGTTTAGTCTCGAAAGGTAGGGCAGCTCACCGGAGGCGACGCCATACGCGAAGTATACTCTGGTCGCAGAAGGGACTCAACTTACGAAGTGGACCGGCGGACGACATTATTGTGCGCTCGTCACCGTCGGGTCGCTTGCTCACTATGCGGAGCCCGTCTGGGAACGCGGTCTCCTGAACTAAATTTGGAAAGTAAATTGATGATTTCATTATCTCTTATCGAGTCAGATGACGAACAGGGTTGGTCGTTGAGCTGTATTGTTCTCCGATCAGAATGCAAAAATGTTTGAGGCACGCAGTGGCCCTAAAAAGCATCGTCTAACTGCCACAGTGATTAGACTTATTTAAGCAAGATACAGTTGACTGTACGTTAGCAATTGTGTAATTATGGTTTTCCTTCATCATTTCTGGGGGAGCGTGCCAGTAGATTTGGTTCTGCTGGCCATGACGATTCTTGGTCCAGCAAGAAAGTCGGAACTCCGATCCTCGCGCTTCCCCCCCCCCCGAAATGTTCTGGATACACACCACGTGATGAGATATCCGCTGGGTTGCTTCTACCGTCGACGTACTTCCACTGACACATTTGTGAGTTCATGTATGGCTGCCTTCCGGTGCACGACAAAAGTCTAGAAACGCGTAGTTAGATTGCAAAGTGTTTGAAGGACAAGCGTGGGGTCCGTCCGGAACGTAGTCAACGCGATCAGCAGAAACAACTCTTCTCTACCTCGTGTGGCCTTTCTTGCAGACGGCTGAGCAGTCGTAAGCTCCAGACGAGGAATCATGACAGCCTTCAGAGGAGCAACGCGAGACTAGCTCCGCACAAAGTAACATTGTTGGTGGCCCTTATTCCGCGACCGAAGATGGAGAAATGCTCCCTAGGCTCTTTCTGAGGCATCCGAGGAGCAATGGAGTTCTTAAGATTGGGAAACGGCATCCCCAAAGGACTGGCCTCTCGGAATTCTCAATTGGGTGAGGGGAAATAAGGATCTTCTCCATTTTGCCACGCTTGCACGATTTAGGCGTTTACTTCCTCGTCCAACCTAACCTGGGGCCTACGGAGCTTTTGGAACAGTGGCCTCCTAGGTAGTAGTGTCGGGAAGAAAAGTCCCATGAGTTCATACAGAGAGGCTATAGGTGGCAGCATTCTTCGCTTCGTGGGAGTTTCAAACTAGATATCCCCATGAAACATGAAATCATCGATCGATATGTCCCACAGAACCCCAAGTGTCAGGTGCCAAGAAGGCGGTTACAGATCACCATCAAGGTTATGCTGTGCACGATCCCCAACAGGGGTTTTTGCTGAGAGGGTAAGTTATTTTTCGACCACTATGTCAACTGAAACCCGAGGGCTGCCGGGGCTTCCTGCAGATTAAAGGCGACGGTCGCAAGACGTTCTGGAGTAATGACACCGAACAGTAGATCCTTAACATACAACGCTCATGCTGCTAATAATAACACTCCAGCGTAGCCCTTGATGGCACGCTTCAGGGCAAACCTTTGAGAAGGGCGACCAAGTTGCGCCAAAGGGGTGTACAGTCAAGTGGTAAGTATTTGGGGCCTGTCCAACGCCGCCGCGCTTCCATCATGAGAAACGTTACACGTCTCTGTCGGATTCGGGTGCTCTCACTTGATGAAACATTGACTCGATATCTGTCGTGACCACGCGCCTTTAATGGCGGAAATGATGAAGGATTCCGAAGAGACCATTCACGATATCCGGACCAGTGGGCGGCTGCGAGTTCAGGTAGTTGAGCTCAGGTTAGTAATTCAGTTGTGGGTGCAATAGCCAACAGGCTTTCATCGTATCGGCCGGCTTCAGTAATGAGCTGCCATCGTTAGGCTTGATGGTTGGCCCAGTGGTGACAGACGAAATGTATTGCCCTGCGATAACCAAGGGGTTGCCGAATCTGCGACCCGGGATCTTCCAGGCTTCTGAGTAGCCGTGGGTCTGCTCAAGCATCATACAGCGATCGATGGCTCCTCGCGCTTCACCTTCGCGCTCATCGATCAGGGTGGCCAGACGATTTGCGGTATCTGCAGCGTATTAAGCGCACCTTCTGATGAAGCCTCTCAGAAACTTCCAGCAATTTAGAGGTTTGCCATCGAACTTTGTCACATTTCTTTGAGGCATACCAATACAGATATTAAGTAGTTATGGAAGATGTGGGTATTGAATGGATGTCATCTGTGAATTTTTCGAAAGCGTCAGGATATTTTGGGGCGAGGGCTCTTTCCTGGTCAACCGCATGGGAAGGAGGTCCAACAGAGTCTCGGAGTCTCCTGACTGTAGCGCTGACAGCACCCTGGGGATGGACATCTACCGACGGACTTCAAACATCTCCATTTCCAGCCATGCGGCTATATTTTTCAGATCTATGGGGAGCTCTTGCTTGGGCGTCGGGGGGAGTAATCGAATGGAGGGAGGTCGGCGGAGAGTTTTTCAGGCATGACAAAAGCTCTGTTCAGTTTGCATTGTTGATTAGCCTTGTAAGATTCGGGTGGCTATGGATCTCACAGGTCGATTGCGGTTATTAGAATTTATGCAGTTCGTAGCCAGTAGCCAATAGGAGCAGACAGACGTGGGCAGCAGATGATGTATGGAGGAATGAGAGGAGCCGGTTATATAGACAAACGGATTAGTACGTATCATGAATTGGGCGAAAATACAATCAACAGTGACGCAATCAGCAGGCGGTGACAATTATCACTGCAGCAGCAGGGATTTCTAGAAGCAACAACAATTAAGCACCAAATGATACACATGCATACATATAGAGGCAGTCTGACAATGTGAGTTGGCCGTACAAATGGATGACGGCGCAGAAATCAGCACGATTTGGATTTTAATGGACCGTCTTTCGGTTGGCGGCGCGACGCAGCAGCCTGTGTCACGTGACAAGCCAGATCGCGCGGTTTCGTCCGCTATAAAACAAATCTCACCAAACGCTATCTGGCAGGTGCGGTACATAGATAACACAAAATAATGAACCATTCCGGGTGTCAGGTTGACGTAGTGGATGGCGCGTTCGCCTACCGGCCAGTCCGATTTTACATTAGAGTGTACGCGCAAAAATAGTCACAACCGAGACAAACTTGTTAGCAATGACGGACGGGCAACAAATATTGACGTCAGTTACTGAAGAATGACCAGACCTTATGTAGGCACGAAACAAGGGGAAAATCGAGCAGCAACGAGACAACCGGCACCATAATAGGCGGGCGTTAGTCACGTTACTCATGCGTAGCCGGAAAAAGGAACATTACTACTGTTCACCGTTGATTCACGGAGATAATCAACATATATGAATATCAACGTAGTCTCGCCAGCGAAATATATGTTGCTATGTATCAAGATTGAGGGGGTTGTGGCAGGGGGCAGGACGCAAGCACGATTGTAGCAAGAGTTGCTGTTGGAGCGAATATGATCGTAAACAGAGAGAGTTCTGTCGACATGTATCGGAGGAAGAGCTTGATAATCGACGGCATTCCACCGGTAGTGGAACGGCCACGAATCGGTCGTGCGGATAGATGAGCACACGATAACAGTATTTTTAGCCTGCATATGAGACGACCGCTTTCAAATGAAACAAACGACGTATGATCCTTGATCTTATATGGAAAGAGCTTATGAAATTTCGAAACTCTCCTCCGTTTGATCCTGAGGCCTGACAGTCGCATAAACACTGGAAGATGGCTTACAAGTAGGGGGTCACACCTGCGAAGAAACCGGGTGATAATTTCTAGAAAGCTTTGAAGACAATGACGAGTTGGGCGCATTGTGAAGGACACAAGAGAGGCTTGGACGGAAGGCGACATTTTGACTCTGTGTAGTCCATGGATAGTGGGTTGCATGCCTGGACTTTAATTAGGCTTCAAATCAATTTCCCCACTGAGTTCACCCAGCTCAGAAAGAAATGGTTGGACGTGCCTATCTGGACGCTCCAACGGAGTGCATTGTGCGTAAGCGACTTTTAAGGGGAGTACAATCGGTTCACCGTGGCGCCCTAAGGACAGGAGTGAAGGCGGCACTCAGGCAGCCTGCGCACCCGTGGGAAAACCGACGACCTATTGGTGTGTGGTAGACTGCAGGCTGACGATAATTTAAGGCTGGGTTGGATTATGAATTTTTGCGCCCACAAAACCTTTGGAATAAGAGGTCTACGAACAAGCCTGCTTCGTTGACCCTGTTTGCCGCTGAGACCGCGAATCCAGCATTGTTCCAGGGGCTTCAGCGAGTGACAGGTCGCACGGCACAAAGTACCTTCGTTTCTCAGGTTGAAGTTGACAGCGTAGACCATTCCGTTGTTTTTTACACTGGCATACTGGTCCACAACTTCATTTGTTCACGCGTCGTATGGAATCAGGGAGTACTTCTTTGAGGACGTTACCGCTCCGGTTGAGCGTTGTATGTGTGAGGTGGGTTTGGACTTGTGATGTCTGAAACAGTACCTCGATTAGATAGCATTGGAGGTCAGCGTGAGCATTGGCAAATATTTTTGATTAGATGATTTTCGTAGCCATACTTCTTGGGGAATCAGAGACACGGAGGTTTTCCGAGGGTCCACGATATACAATTGAACGTGCCCTAGTAATGCAAGCTCCGCAGTTTAGCCATTAGAGGATTTTCAATGGCGTCCTGCAGATCATTCGAAAAGCCAACTTATCTCCCGTTGGGCAGCGCGGATCTCACTGGATTCCAGATGTGATGTCCTTGCTATTAACTCGTCACCCTCAGTTGAATGGTTTGCCTAAGTACACCACCGAGGAACAGTTAGGCCAACTCATCTGATCCGGTATATATACGAGAGCCCGCCGCTAGTTAGAACGTCTCGGACAACAACAAGCGTTGACAAACAGCACTTATTTAGCGTGACAAACGTTTTATCTTTCGTACTCCCGAGCATTATTCCATTTAGTGTTTCCGGTACCGGCTCACTGAAATCTTCTGTGTCCGTTTAAGCAGTTCAGTTACGGACCCGTGTATAAAATGTTCTCAGATCACTAGTTGATTTAAACACACAACCAGGCCACCAACTGTCCAAAAACATAAGGACGCTGGGAAACATCTTGACCAGGGACGACAAGAAAATGCCGTGGGTCACATTTCGGAGTCACTTGATGCAAATGCTAGACTCCTGAATTTGTACAGCACACAGCGCAGATGCTCGTTGCGAGAGTTTATCCCTGTTCATACATTCTTCAGCAAGAAAACTCATCTATGCTCGGATCAACTTTCACCACGTCAGGGCAAGCAACCGACGCAATGTTCAGCAAATGCTGACCAAAAGCGTGGACAATACCTACGCAGGGAATTTTTTTCCCAGTTACGTTTTACCAGCTGGGATGCACCCACGGTTGACGCATAGGGGCTCTGAAACAAAACCTGGGCAAACATTTCATCTTCAAGACAACAGAAGCACTACATCTACTAATGTTGGTCGGCTATGTTTGGTAGAACCCCACCAAAAGCCTGTATCCTACCAGGGGTCCGATCCATTACCTCGGATACACTTCCTCCAGTTCACACTTTCCTTTCGCCTTTCCCTGACTTTGACAGAACCAGGAGAAGAAGGGTGCGCAAAGAGAAGAGAATGGGAGAGGGAAAAAGTGACAAGACACAAAAATTCTAACGTGAAACCCCTCAAACGTAAAACAGAGTGCGGCGAAAGCATTATATTCCCGTTTCGCGTTGTACCGTTTATCAGCACTGAGCCCTTGTAGCAAACTTGCATCCTACGTAAGAATGGGGAGTGCTGTCGAAATTGAGCTATTCATGAGTTCTCCATCCTTGCGGAGGGAGATCCTAATAGTGTAACTCTTTTCGGCATCCAGAGTAAGCACCTTAGAGTCGCGAGGTAGGCAACTCGGATGGCAACCTATGCTAAAATTTACCTGATCTGTTAAAGATGAGGAAAAACTAATGAAAACAGTTGTTGGTAGTGTGAGGAGATTCGGGATTTTTGCGGAGATTTCGTCCTGTATGTGAAGTCAATCTGTGAAGAAAAACCGAGAAGCACTGTAAAGTGCTGCTCACACGACCAACAATACATAAGTAGCTCAGTGGAAGAATAAACTTCACTCGATGAGTGAGACTTCTATCTGAGCTGTCGTTGCTCGAGGAGCCAGTCAACACGTGTGACCGCGTGATGTGGATCCCGTGATTGAAGGATGAGCGGCGCTACATCCTATCTAAGTGCGAGTTAACCACACTGCTGATCAGCCACTCGTGGCCGAACGCTCAAGTGTTCAAACTACTAGCCGGGAGGTCGCGGGTTCGAGACTCTTCGGAGTTTCGTGAGATGCGCACTGCTGATGATTCCCAATAAGGATGAAACAGCCGTACAGTGCTTCTCGGCTCTTCAGCACAGCTTGACTTCACTTACAGGATGAAATCTCCACAAAAATGAAAACATTGATATAGGGTATTATTCTTATTATTGTTGTTATATCATATTATTATTCTTGCCATCATCCTATATATTTCATCTACGAGGCAGCGGAATCCCCTATCCACCAGCACCTGAAACAGAATTATAATGACTCCAGGACTGCGTGTCCCCCTAGGCCTCGGTCAACGAGATACTGTTATTCTAACTCTTCAAAACTCAGTGAGACGTGCAAATATGGGGGAACCTGTACCACTTGTTTGTTTTAATGGTCCACTTCAGTTTGCCCGCCGATAGTTCTGTTTGCGCGGTTGTCCACGGTCCTAGATGGCGGAGGTTTTTGCAATGTATCTTCATTGGTTGTATTGCACTTTCCTTCGCCTTGTAGACTTGGACTAATCATCTGGTATACGCTTGTATCTTACATGTGTGTACGCCTTTTTGCGTGGCTTTCACGTTTGTGGTTAAGGTTTGTCGACGGAGCTCGACTGCCTCCTAATGTTATATTCCTGGATAGCGGAACCCCTTTGGGTCGTCGTGATTCCTTACAGTTTCGGTGAATAGTTAGAAAAGTAGGCCATGGGAAGACAGGAAAGGGTCAGTTGGCTGCCTCTCAAATCCCGGTGCGTGATAAACAATAATTATTGATACGGACCTCACCAAGTCCACTTCCAGCGTTTGGATTAGTTTTTTTTTGCAGTGTCGAGCTGTCAGATTAACTAGTTGTGCTACCACCGCCGCATGGCTGGTGTGAAGAGGACCTGGAAAACAAGCCGCTATCGGGGACAAAGCTCCGCTCTTTGGATCCATCAGGTGGTGGCTGCCCAGCTTACGGTACCTATCAGTCATTACACGGTTATACTGTGTGCGGATCTCGCGGTTTAGTGCGGAGTGAATAAGCATTGCTTTTGACAACTCCACCGTTGAGATCATGATTTTGTCGGTAGTTACCGAGTGTTCGTCTATGATTGGGCTGCTTTACAATTTTATTGTTTTGTATGTTTTACCATCTATTGCGTTTGTAATAAAGGGTGTTGCTACACTTCCGCCTGCTGTTGGTGCTGCTCATGTTTTAGGAGGAGGTCCACGTGACCCTCTTCTTTAATGGAAACGCTGAAACATATGACGAATCTATCGGGGTTGTGTGAGTTCTTGATGTATAAGTACCTCGGATGTTTGTGATAGGATAACTGTAGGCCCCCGTCCTCGCTGCTTAATTTTCTTCTCCAATATAATGCTTTATTCACATTGACTTTGTCGTGTGACAGGGAAGCACCGGTCTTCTCATCTGGTGTTGCTGTAAATGATGATGACATTGTATTTGTTGGAAGCCCGCTTACATTGGCTTCACTCCTCGTCCACATGGAAAAGACAAATCCACAGCCAGGCTTCTGAACCGAATTCGTACTTGTCTACCACGTCGATGGACTTGTCTGTAAGCCGGAGGTTTGTTTGGTCATACTCAGCCTTATAGCGGTGCCTTACATTTTGCTGGGGGTGATATGCATACCTAAATGGTGCGGCGGAGTGGTCTTTCTCTTTGAGGGATCTGAACCACGGAGAGGATGGTTGTTCGAACACTCAATTCCTGTGGCCGAACACTCTGAAAGGACCTCGATCCCCGAGGACTCAGAGACTGGCAGAGCAGCACAGTAACAACACTGCAAAAAAAACTAGTGAAAGAAGGAAGCTTTATCTTACACAACTTTCTGTATGCCTTTGCGTGTACCTAGGATGTGCCATACAATGCTCTCATAAGGAAAATAAATTTGCGAGGGACACCCTGGATTTCCAAGCATTATCAAAGTTTCTGACAATCGACAGAACTAAGAGTAGTTTTTTATCAATTGGTGACGCTGTTCAGGAGCTTGTCTCACGATAAAGCTATGGGCGATGCATCGTCAGCCATGGTGAAACTCGATTTGATTCCTAAGGTTTTCCCTCTCGATAATATATCAACCTGCTCAAAATAATGCTGGAGAGCACCCTGTATGCCGTGGCTATCGGGCTGATGGTATCTTGGCATGACATCCTTGCCTCCTTTCTGAAGATTGAGAATACGGTCGAGGAACTCCATTCAGTTTTTGTTACTGTTTCTTTACCCCAAGCCGTCTTCATATCCTGGGCCTCCGCAATCCAACAGCGTCCTTGATCACTATCCGACCTTTGAAGAATCCGTGTGCGCCGTTATAATCGTTAGTTTCTGGTATGACTTTTTTGGCAGCAACAGGATCCGATGAACTCGACGGTACTCGATATCGATTTGGTCGATTTGGATGGCCTGGACAGACTGTTCGAAAGTTGAGAGCATGTTTTCGCTTGTTTCGTTGATCTCTAGCTAGTATTCGTCATCAGCGTTTCTAGTAGCCCTGGAGCAAAACCAGCCCTATACTGGTGAACCATTAAAATCCATCTAAGTTGATGCTGCATTTTTGCAGCCCGTATATTGCCGATAAAAGGCGAAGTAATGACTGAGGCCGCACGATGAAATAATGGGGGTCAATTCGCATATTACGGAATGAAGGGAAATCTTCAATTCACTCTCTCCATCGGTGGATGAAAACTACACGATCCGACTGAATAAATGACTCGGTTGTGTTTGGTGACCTTCAAGTAGCACGGTGTGAATGCTTGTGCTGAAAGTTCGTAATTACGAGGAACGGGCGATGTCCAGAATGACTGCAGAATTGTCTCCCCTCACGTTGAGCACTGACTATAAATCTACCACCTGACAGTGGCCTTTCCGGATTCACTCATCCAACGTGGGGGTGCATATTATCAGGATGACCATATCTGTCCCTACTGACGGAGGCAGTTGTGACAGTTCTCGGTAAAATCCGCTTTCAAATTCAGAACTGCAGTCTGTCGGGGCGTATGCTGATATGATATATAAATGCCGTTTACCTATAAATGTCAAGAAGCCTGGTTAGGCGCCAGCCCCTGCAATTGTGTCAAGTATATCTGTGCGAGTTAATTCGAACGTAGCCCTTTTGGCATGTTTCGGGTGTCAGTAGTCAACACAGAGTTGCTATTTTCTACCTACACTAGTGCCACTAGTGCCTATTGAAAAGAGTTTCATAGTCGCACAAAATTTCACCACCCTCTTAATCATGCTTGGAGTAAAAGCACCATTTTGTCTGATTTTAGTAGGGTAAATATTTGGAATAGTCTCATCGTCATCGTCATCATTGTCAGTTGTATTAACCGCGTACCTGTACAGTGGTTTTAGCTGCCACGGTTTCGTCACCGATAATTCGGGGAGGTGGGGTAGGTAGCTGCGCACTGGAAGCGGGAGCTGATAGATTAATGCGTAAATACAGCACTGTAGGTGGGCTGCAGTTGGGGCTTTTAGGCTCTTGCTGGACATTTCGATCTGGGCGAGGTGTAGGCTGGTGAAACTTTCAGACTCATTGGCTGACCACCTACGCCGATAGTGGCACAGCTTCTGGTCTGTAGGATTCGTCTGTGGCACTTGCGCCCTTAAAACAGTACCCCTGCGGACGTCAACACTATTTCGTCGAATGTAGGCTGAAGCAAAATGTATGACTGTTGCTCTACTCCTCTGTCAGGGATTTACTGATTCACCTTATCGTAATGTCGCATCCGACTGCAGGTCAGGTGGGGTGTATGGAATATGGAGATTAAGTGGACAAGTAGTCGGTGCTGGTGGTTGTTGAAGGTTGTCTTTTGGCTGCTCCTAAGGCAACGGCTCAGCCTGCGGTGAGCACAGAGTCACGTGTGGTGGCGCATGACCTGCGAGGTTGGGCGATTGTTTATGCAGCGTACCACCCGATGTTGTAGTCGTATAGGGCAGAGGTAGTTGCTGAAGAGATTGGATTTCACGAGCAACTGACGCAGCTGGAGAATAGGTAATGTTGAACCTTGAGGAGCCACGTATGTGAATTTATGTTCCTCGCCAGATGCTCACAGTTTCTACCAATTGCTGTGAGGTACGACTACAGAAGCCTGATTTTTACACCTGTCTAAGGTCGCACATCCTACCAAGTTGATTTCCGTCTGCAATAAGGTTCATTTATCCCCTGAGTAACCTGGCATCCTGCTGATGATCCTACTCAAAAGACTTGTTTTTCACCCAATAACAAAAACATGGCATTTATGAGAGGTTTGACGAGATTGAAGTTCAGTGGAGAGCGGGACGGCGCAGGCCTTTCCCTTGGTGACAGCGATAGTGTACAGAAGTGCTTACTTCATCTGGACAACGGTATGAGGGTCGGAGCAGTTGGTTGGTATTATAAAACCCGATAAACCTAGTGCAACCCAACGACTATATAGTCATCTTAAGTCTGCAAGCAAGTGAGTTTCTTCTATGTAGTACATCACATCTTGAAGCAAATTTGGAGTTCCTTCCGAAGCAGCCAAAGTGGAAAACATGTATTGATTATGTGCCAACACCACTTTATGTTATGTCATGGCCTTCAACTAACTCCTCTGTGCAATGCAAGCTCACGATGTCTGGCTGAGAAGCAGATGTACATGCCGCTTATCCGAATATATGCTAATTGTGCCTGTACTGAAATTATTCTGAATTGCTTATTCCTCCATAGCGACGATGAACTATTGTCAACGTTCTTCGGTAAGTGGTATGATGAACCTAGCGTTTCGTTTTCTCTATTAAATGAGGATTAGTTTTGGATCGGTAGGAAAACAGGCGAAGTAGGTTATTTAAAAAAAAGTGTTCGTTGGTTGGGCTGAGTCGAAAACTGAGTAACTGAACGATTCGTTAAATACGGTCTTCTCCCCTATAGCAAGAACCTCTTAGGGTTTTCACCAACTTTATTCGACCTACTGTTCACGTGGATACACGTGAGATACATCTTCCAGCCGTCAATCAGAAATGCATCCACAGTGGCTTGCTCCATTATCTTGTTCATTACTGAGCCCTTTTATCCAACTATCTAAACCTCTATGGTATGTCAAAAGTTGGTTTGAATAGGAGCACTGGATGACAACGATCAACTCTGAGTTGTTACGGTCTCTGTCAAATCCTTCTAGTTCTCAAAACTGGTTTGATTTGTCTTTGTCATACATGAACACTGTTTCTCTTAGTACCTCTTGTATTCAATGACCCTTAGAATAGCTGCACAATGACTTCAATATAACATATGAAATATAATTATTCATTTATTTGCCGGCGAATTCCCTTGTTGGTGTACTGAATGGGTAACGTATGAGCACATTCGTTTTGTGACGTGCTGTGAAACCTTCGATTGTAGGAGTCGAGAATGCTCACTGAGAAGAACACCACATTACAGGGGAGTTGACTATTCATTTATGTACTAAACGAGACAACACCACTATTTTGTAGTGAACCAAGCGCTAGTGTCCAAATTCTTACATGCAGGAGGCTGGTTAGATATGTAGGCAACCGAAATGGGACCTCAATCTATGTCACGTTACTTTTTCTTCAGAGGCGGATGACAATTGCAAATCCAATCAGCTAGGTTCGCTCGATCCAGATGAATGATTGTGCGGGTTCACTTCGCCTTACTTGTTACACGCAATACAAAGTAGTAAACTATGACTAAAAACCCCAATGAATAGTTCAGATTTTACGCAGTTTACACCGAAAAAGTGAACGGTCCGTGTTTCTGTTCGCAGAATTGCAAATGCTGAGATAGTGTCTCAAATCTCCGTTTTTCACGAAATTTGTATTAGACGAATTATAGGACGAACGCTGGTAGGACTTCGAAACCCCGCCGTTCAAATAGCCTCTGACGAAAACCTCCATCTGGAATATGCAGATGTCATCGTACTCGTCTTCAAACGGTAGGAAAAGTCGCAGGTTTTTCGGATGAACTGACTAACGTCATCCCGTCCTGTGGCATGCACTTTGCACCCACAAGTTGTAAGGTCATGCTCGTGGACATGCAGTCACTGGACACGCAACGTGCAAATCAGGGGGAGATACTAAAAGTTGTGAAGTGTTTAGCGTATCTTGGAAGTTGTATTACCTCTGATTGCACTGCGAAAGGTGAGGTCAATGCGCGAATCTGCAAAGCTCGGGTCACGCTCGCTAGAGACACTTATGGCGTGAAAGCGGTACATCACTGAATCTCAAGGGGCGTGTGTATCAGGCTACAGTGTTGGTTGTTTTGTATGGCTGTGGCACTTGGTCCGTTCGAGCAGCGGAACTGAGGCGTTTTCAGGTATTCGACAATTGTTATCTCAGGACCAGAGCTGGTGTGGGTTGGTATCGGAGAATCCGCAACATGGCGATTAGAAAACGAATTTCCTGTTGCACAGTGAGAAATTCCATTGAAGAATGTGTCCAGCCCTGGAAGCGCTGGTTATACCATGTATTGCACACGCCGAGCCACCTTTTTCCGAAGAGAGTACAGTTTTCCATGCCCAACTCAGAGTGGTGGTAGCAGAGTAGTAGCCATACGGTGACTGTATGTCCACTAGTGAAGGAGGTTATGAAACGTTTGGGTACTATCGGTGCTACTTGCCTTCCAGGATGAGGACCGCGTGATCCTCACTGCGCCTGGTTGGAGATACTGCAAAATATGTCCGGTATTCTATGTCAGTGGCGTTCTTGTTGTTCGTTCCTATCCCGATTCCCAGAATGAGTGTCTGGACGTGTAGGTACCGCGGAATGATTGTTGTAAGCAAGCACTAAGTCACTTCATTCGTCCGTCTTGTTATTTTCTTCACAATAAGGCTTTCAAATAACTCATGGTTTTACGGCAGCGAGGCATCGGTGTTGAACACTGATGTCATGTTGTTGATGATGGTGATGAGAATACACGGGCCACCGATAGCTACGGAACTTTGCAGAGCAAGGCTGTTTGGAGAACCATTACTGTATGACACGCTGTACACAGACGTCGCATTGCAAATTCACAGTTTTGACAAACAACAGTCGTCACCTTCGGCGTATTTTTTAAGGACAACATCCACAAGTCTTCCTCAAACGGCGCGTTCTATAAATTCCAGCAAATGAGATTTTGCGCACTTCACGGTGGATTGCTAGGAAAGGGTAGTCGCCCAGTTCGTCGGTTTGACATGCAGTCGATTATTTTCAAAGTTCGCCTCACAACTGAATGAAGTTATGCAATAGGTGCCTTACAGAGAGATGAGCACGCGGCACTTCACTGAATTATGTGGTTTAAACACCACTTCTGACTTGCATTTGATATTGACTTTTATATTTCTCAACTAGTTCATCCAGTACAAACAAATAAGACGGTGAAAGCTTTGCTCGGTATTGATGTACGCAATCAATTTCTTGCTCATTTGTGCCGTTTATGATGTATCACCCGTCGCCGAGAAATGACCAGTCCTGGGTAGTTCAGTCCAACTACTTTGAGGTAACAACAGGAGGTTTTATGGTTGTCGACATGCTACTTATATGCATACGGAGCTAAGGTTTTACGTTTTCGAGGTTCACTTATATTCCGCACCCAGAAATACTTGTCGAAAATCTTACTGCAGTGCTTGCTAACATTTGAGGGGATAAGTAGAACATGACCGAGTGCTTGGGTGCAGTAAACTCTTCATTGTGGTTATGTTTAGGTGGTTCTACAAAACCACCTTATTACACATGCTCCTACATGTCTCAACGCAATACATTCGGCTGTGCATTGCTTAGAGCCTCTAGCTTAGTAGTGACCGATACTGCCGTTCTACAGATAACCACTACAGCGGTCCCACGCGATGCTGGCTACGATTTCTTGAGGTCTACCTATACTGGTATGTTTTATCCTCTTAACAACAAAGTGACTGTACACATGTACAACAAGGTCAATCTTGCGTTCATCTTCATTACAGTATTGGGCAATTACTAACTTCCCCTCACACATGTCCAAACACATTAGTTGTGCATCCTGATAATACAGAGGGGAAATTCGTTAGTCTGTTGTTATTTCGCATGTAGCTACTGGTCGGAACCATTTAGTAGCCTTCGAGCGATCCCGACTTTCGAAACAGTGAAACGATTTTCTTCCGGACTGCACGTAATGGTTGTTTGCTTGTCTTGTATGCTGCGATCTTCGTTGGGCAGTCATATGGTGAGACAAACGGGCCGTTGACTGCAAATTATTTACCGTTCCTCCATGGTCCAAGAATCAGCATAAATTCGTGGAAATACACTAAGTAGTGCTGTTGGCCTACTCTCAAGTAGTGAGCTCTGTGGATAGAGTCTGAAACCTTGTCTAGACGTAACCTACTACTCACAAGGTTACTGGGAACTCTTCGACAGTCTACGACCGGTTTCGCCATTCTTGGGACTCATCGGGTAGGCACAGTCCCCGAGTTTCCGTCAACCCCATGTTCTACGTGAACCGAAATTGGACGGATCTCGACAGATACTCTAATTTACACAAATTTGCTTTTTTTGTAGGGGGCTTGTCTGAATTCAGATGAATCTCCAGTTTCTGATGGCTCACTTCAACTGAATGAGGTTGAAGTGGAACATAAGGTTGTGGGAAACGGAGGGACTACGTCTACGTGTTGAGCCACAAGAAGGACGAAACCCGCCTTGAGTTGTTGAGTTTTCAGCAACCGCGCGACAACATGTCTCTAGTATCGTACTAAGCGAACTCCAGGCGGCCTAGTGCAACTCACTCAATTGAAGTGGACCGCCACAGACGGTATATTCAGCTGAATTCAGTTGAGTCTCCTGACAAAACCAAATTTCTGTCGAAGTTGGAGATCTTTTTCCAGACTTCTAGCAGGGATCCATTACGGTGAACCCACTGTAACAAGCAGGACATTAGACAAAGTAGAGCTTGCAGATCACTGTTGATGCTCAAAAAAATTTGACAGGATATTCTGGTAGAAGACTTGGAATCGTAGACGCTCATCACCATGTGCCACGCAAAGAGGCGAATCGGAAGCAGGTCCGAGAAAGGTAGCCTCGTTTACTTTCACATAGATACTATCGTAAGAGGCGTCATTTTTGAGAAGTTCAAATGAAACACGAAACAAGGCACAAGCAGATGAACAAGGCAATCGAAACACAGTAGTAAAGATGAGTTGTAAGGATGGTAAAAAAGCTCACTCAAGTAAATTATGGGATGAAATATGGTTACGGTGTTTTTTATTCTTAAGCTGTAAAATTCGTAGTATTGTGCTGGGTTCCCGCCCCTCGGCAAAACGCTGCGTCTGTTAGTTATCGTGAATGAGAACACCTGCTGAAAAGCTCAAATTACGTGGTTTGATTCGTTCAGGGTGGATGCTCTCTGCGCGTGGTGTAAGTATCAGCGGTTCATCATCCAAAGTTGTCTCCTAGTTCCCCTATCCGGGCGTACACTTGTGGTGAGACAGCTTAGAGATCTCATCAGTTACTTTATCTGCCAATTCGAGTGTGTTATTATTCCGGTTTCACAACGGTACACGTATACCGTTTCACAACGGTAGCCAGTTCTTAGTAATGCATCGTTGATTAAAAGACGTTCTGGTTCATCTCATCCTCTATAGGTGCTTATCAATTTGTCCCTTCTAAGGATAGCCTTAGATTCCGATCTCCGCTCCTCGTCAGTGTTACATTTATCAGTCATTATTCCCACAATCGGCGGTGATTGTCACCCAAGTTCTACGGAGTCCTGTCAACAAATTACTCCATCTCACCAATTTGTACGTCTCAGGTTATGCCCTTCAAAGTAGTGATCTGCTTGGTCGCGTGACAGAATGACTGGTTTAGGCAAACACGCAGATACCTGTGCTTATCAGGCCTAATGGACCAATGAAACACCACTCCTTACTCAGTATTCGAAAGGGTGATGCCATACATCCTGCGTAATCGAAGTTTTACTACGGTATATGATCACACAGATCACTTGATAAAAGTCTCCGGATTTAATGACTTGGCACCTACACTTCTGATCACTCCATAGTTATAAGCATGTAAGTCACCAAACTCCAAGAACAATGGCACAAACCAATGACCAGAGTTGCTTCCAGGTACATGTAATTGCCATTAGGCTTGGGTAGTCGCAGTGAGGCTAATTGGTATTTGTCACCGTGCGATATATGAACGAAACACTACAGAATAAGCAAATGGATTTCGTCGGTTGCAAGTAAATCAGCGTACCTCAAAGGAAGGGTATCTCAAAAAGGCCGTGGTAACCGAACGAACACCATTTCGGTCGTTCTGCCGCTCGAGTGAAATAGGATACGGTCTCATACTGCAGCTAAACAGATGGGCGGTGTCAAGAGCAGTCGAACGCTAGGGATGAAACGCGAACCGATGTCCCAGTGAGTTGCAACATCCGGCGGTAAGTGCTCATCACAAACAGCACGGCAGCGATTGCGACGTTAACTCGAAGTCCACCCATGTTTGAGCCGGTTTGTCGCTCACCTTTTCAATTAGTCCTAATAAACCAGAAATTCGGTCTTCTCATACGGCATAATAGGCTTAAGTGTGGGTTGTGGATTCATATAGTCACCGCTTGATTTCACTGGCCAAGCTCACTGATGAACAAGGTGCTTAGGACCACATCTAAGCAAATTTATTATTCTGGGTTTTCCTATCCAAAAGCCTGATGTACCAGTAAAAATAGAGATCTTTGGAATGCGCCTCCCGACAGCTACTGTTGATCTATTTACCCAGGCCACTTTTCCTTTGAGTTGTTTTTAAAATGCTGGTCACTCACCAAGAGACAGTTTGAAAGGAGATCTGATAGTATTTGCGAAATTTACCATCCTGTAAGAACACGGTGTGAGTCACTCGACGATTTATTTGACAATAACTCCAGATTACGCACGACCGAACAGAGCCACCCATGTGCCTGCGTTGCTGTAAAAGGACGGGATCTAGGACAGCCAATTGTCCCAATAAAGCTCAGTTTGAGACATTTACTTGTGAATGTACCAGGCTGTCAAACCGCCGTCCGAATCGCACGCTGGTGTTTTTCATATCTTGCGTTGCTCCAATGGAATAAGGACAGGCTATGATAATCTACCTAGCCTCCAAGTTCACGTGCTTTATTCCTCTACCTCCGTGACATTTCGAGAATGTAGTTAGTTTGGCTTGTCGGCTCTCGCACCACTGCGTGAGTGGAGTGGACATGGATTGCAGTTTGTCATAGATTTGGACTCTACTACCATTGCTGCATGCACTAGCCATTGAAAGGCGTGTGATAAACGGCACAAATGGAACTTAAAATTTGGGTCGAAAACTTTTTAAGTGAGGCGCAAAATGTGTTTGTTAAGGATGTACGTAGACCGTTATCCATGACGATTCGCAGGGTGATCTGGGGCTGGCTTCGCACTCTGAATTATCTTTTCACAACTCCTTGCAGGTATGTTGTCGCACAGGTCCACCTTCGTTTTCGGAATGCTGTCCTTGTAGCCCAACAGAATAGATCAAAACTATCCCATAACCTGTTTGTCTATGCGCGCTGTTGCGTATAGCAATGAGTGGGAGAGTTCACGTGGTTTAAGGCAATGTTATCGCTATCACAATAGACTGTACTGTTTCAGAGAGGTTCGGCAAATAGTCGGTGGACGTTTCGTGGCAAACGTTTCGCTTTTGACACGAAAGCTTCGCCAAGTTAGTAATTAATCACGTTGATCGGGTTTTAAGACTATCAGGGAATCAATGCGTGTGATTTCTTGCGACTAGCGAACTTGATCAGTGCTGGGTGCCGGTCTGAAGTTCCTGTTTGTTGGTTAGTGGGGATGACTAATAGTTAGGATAGATTGGCTAGGGAGGATTTTCTTCATGTTGAAACCAGATTTTGAAGCCTTGCTTTTCCGGTCTAGGACACCTTAATGAGATTGTCCACAGATTTTTTTCGTCTGTGTGCATCGACGGGTGCCGGGACCATTGGGTTGGGGTGGTTGGTGCATCTTGCTATGCTAGGATTTTGTACTTTTAGACCCAGACCATTTTCCCGATAACTGCACACCGCTTCGCGTCATCTCGGCTGACCTACAACTGCTCTCCACACGCTTCTCAGTTCTGCACCCTCTATTCTATTCACCCTGGGATGCTTGGCGTTTTCTACCGCCTCGGCCACCAGCCGCTGTGGCGTGAATCTTTGTCCCTGTCTCAGAATGTCCACATTTTCCAAATCTATCATATCCCCAGTATCTATTCCATCCCTAGCCATTGCCGAATCTTCCACCATCGCCTGATATGCATTTACGTTTCTGCGTAGTTTGTTAATACACCACTTGTGCTCACCGATTCTGGTGTACAATCCCCTGGTTGTCTGACCTATATAAGCCGTCGTGCAGTTGTTGCGTTTTATTTTGCATACACAATCATTAGTCCCATCAACCGGAAAGCGATTCTTCAGCTGCATCAGTACTAAGCGTAAAGTCTTGCCCTCCTGGAACGCTACTCTAATACTAGTCGCATTCAACACCCTTCTAGTGACTGAGTCAAAAACACTCAGTACTGATCAAGTCGGTTAGTCTTGAGAAATCTCGCGGATTGGTTCCCTAACTGTCTCAAAACCTGATCACCCTGGTTATTAACTTGACCTGAGGGAACTTTTGTGTCGAAGTCCACCGATTGTCTACCAAACCTCTCTGAAGCGATGACTACCCAATCGGTCTCAAGCATTTTCCTAATGTTTGAGAACTACTGTTGTCGTTCTGGGGTTTTGCGGGATAGATATTTTGTTCATAGTCACACCACTCTCTTTTGAACGGTCGTCCTGCTGATCTGGTGTAATTATTCCGGTGAGTCCACCGATTAGCGTTGATAATTCTGTCGTACCAAGCTATAGAAGAAAGAATAGGGTGTCGCATGTAGCAATAAGGTGGTAAACAGTTGGTATATGATGCACCAAGCCGATCAGACGACCGAGCGGAAGTCAATCCATTTTGTGTGAAACAAACGAAATAACGACTACTGCTGAGATGACAGGATGGTGAATGAAACAACTTGGTGTTTCAAAAATGTAACTAGTCAAATCAACCACATATCCCTTAGAGAAGATGAGTTCTATCGGTCCTGTGAATGCTTCGTAGGAAAACGAATCCCTTTACTCAGATCTTCTGAAACGCCGTATAACGCGTGTCTGACAACAGGGTTTGATCGCACGCTGAGGCTAACTGATGCACCAACCATTTCGACGCCTGACTATATCGTTCGGCGGGCCCATGATCTTTAAACAGTTTATTGTTGACACAATATTTTTCATAAGGTTGAAGAAAACTACCGGACAAGCCGAAACCGGATTCGTCTTTCCTGGGACTCATTAGGGTAGGCGTAGTTTTCGAGTATCTATGGGCTTTACTTCTAACTTGAACAAGAGATGGTGAGCAAATAAATTTACGCACTCGTTTGCAATTAACTTGAAATTAACGAGAGAATCAAATGGACGACAATAGAATGACTAGTTTACTTTGTATAGATCGATACCAAGCTAGTATGACAGTTTACCAGTTCACTTTAGGCTGCTCACGACTATCAAGGGCTGTCGACGGATTTTCAGCAACCTTATGAGTAGTACGTTACAAATATATACGACCATCAGGGAGATTTTCGATGGGGTTTGACATGCTTCCGTCTTAGTTGTGCGGAGAATCACTCCGAAACCATGAGTGATCAGAAGCACATGCTGAGGAGCTAATATTCTAACAAGATTTTCTAGGAAGAGCCCTTAATTTGCAGTGGCCAGTTTTATTCGCGTGATTACGCAATCTGCCGCAACACAAAACAAAAACAGTCCAACATTTCAATAAAACACGCAGATGATGTCTTGCTTAATATACAGAAGCGTAACGCAATGACCAATTGGTTGGACAGTGCAGGAAAGCATTCCACATTCAGGAAATCATACTCAACACGGACCAAAGCATAAACGGCAGGAGATCACGGAGGCAAAATACCGAAAATGGAGTGGTCATCGTAGTGGTAGGTAAAAACATAACAACTGGTGATGAGTTGCCCCTTTGGCGCAATGGTTTAAATACAAATCGATTACGAATGGTGAAAAATACATGATAATGAGGAGTGGAAGAAAAAAGAGTTTGGTTTCAGTTCAGGATAAACAGTGAAGAATCTCGGACAACTTTACACGAACCCTAAGAGTTCACGAGCAATCGAGCACATCATGCCTACTGCGCATGATTTACTCCAGTCTTGAGCCATATTAAATGCACATTCGGGGGAATAAAAGGAACACGGCTTTCTATGTTGCAAATTATCTCCCAAGTGGGAGTGTCTTGATAAAAACGCGGCTTTTCAAGCTACTTCTTGATCAAAGTGAACGTCCGGGTTGGCCAGAACCAAAAGCAGCTGCGGAGGTTGAAGATTGCCCGACTCGTGCTTGTTTTGAAAGTGAGTCCATGATATAGGATAAGACGGTATTCTCCAATTGGATTGGGTCAGCCGCAAGGCTAGGTCGATTCTTGAGCACATACGAACGGTATTTGTCGAAAAGTTCCATGTAGGGCATACCACCTATGAATAGAAATTCAGATAAGACGAAGTGTGTGGTAACAGACAATGTTCAATGCATTTGTTCCAGGAACTAGCGTAATCGTTCAGTGCGCAACAAATCACGTAGGGACTTCAGACGAAACAGGACGGTACACAGAGCAGAGACGGCGCAAGAAAAAGACGCTCTAACAGGAACCCAATTTCCTCCGTTGAATGACACTATACCCGAAAAAAAAGAACTGTACCTGGAAGTAGCTAGCAAGATCCGAAAGAGGACTGACTGTCTTTCGTAATGTCCAAAACACAACGTACTTATCAGCGACATTTACTGCAAACGGGGTCAAGTCTCCACCTGTCACTGGATGCTGTAATACCACCAGATTTATCCTGCCACGCCATTTTCGCAGCACTTACTGCGCAACGAACTACCTAGAAAGTGGTCGTATCCATTGTCATGTAACACAAAATTTTAGAGGACATTAGAATATGGAACCGGCTTATATTATCGTTTGTCGCCTTTAGTTCCACGAGACCTATAAAAGTTTTCTTAAATTTCCTGAGAAAGACTCAAGCCTAAAATCTCCGGTATAGACAATTACTTCCAGGAGAAGACCGAAAGGACGGACTATACTGTTCCGGCGAATACACAATCCGCACAGCTGGTCATTTTCTAACCAGATTATTAGGTATCGAAAATTAGTCGGCGACCGTGTAATACTGCGATCAGTAGCTTACGACCGTTAGTCTTACTCATCTGAAATCACCGAATGGGTTCAAATAAAGGCGTTAATCAAGTTATGGATAAACGCACTGAAGGCTCATCGGTTAATACGGCAGAATATGCGTACACTGCCATAAAAATAGTGATACACTGCCTAAGGGGACTCGATGGGCGTATGTTTCCATGATGGGTAGCCAGAGTACACTGGTGCAATTGCAATGGGAGGTACTTAGGTAGAGGTTCACAAGTGGCGGAAGACGAGACTACCTTTACAACGTATAGATAGCACACCCGATTCATTTGCCCGGGGGACTATCAACATGTGCAAACGCATCTATTCTGCTTCTGAGTTACAACAGCAGTTTTGACAATGTTTCCGAATTAACCAAACGACCATGTGAAACAATGGCGACGAAAGCTACCCTTAGAAGGAGAATGGACTCTCCTGGGAGTTAAATCCAATAAACTCAATTTTAGGTCTGAAAGATGCCACAAGAAACAGTCACTTACTATTTGGAATCCTTGTCACTGTAGGCGGAGGAATTGGCGGTGGCTCCACAGGATGCCTCGGGATGGGTGGTGGGTATGCGGTAGGACTGACATTTCGCATGAAGTTACTAGATCCATATTGATAATAGGGATTCATAGATGGCGGGAAAGCTCTCGGCTCCAGTGGAGGTAGCTGTTGCGCTGGTGGCTGATACGTTGTCCTAAAGTACTGAAGATGCTGCTGATTTTGGGCCATGATCTCCTGCTGCTGTAGCAAACGCTGATGCTGAGCCAAAGACATACCTAGGGCTTTTTCTTCTTCATACTCGCGCCATGCTTCCTGTCTTTCGGTTTCTGTTAGCCCCTCGTCTTCTCTATGTGCCAAAAGTGAGTCATGCTCGTGATAATTGACGATGAGATGAGGAAATTCAGATAACATATCGGCCAATAGACGGTCTTTTGGCAGTTTAGGTGTAGGCCGCTTATCCGCTTCACTGGCAACCCAAATATCTGGGTCAAAAGTATATAAGGCGAGGAGATCTGCCATTGTAAAGTGTCGATCAATCTGTTGTTCATCGACGACACGAAGCGATAAGGATTGCTTGGTGACCTATAGAAGGATACGGGAAGTCATGATGTACTGAGTACACGCTCCATAATGGAACATTCGGAATGAAAATGTGAAAGGCACTCGGAAATGAAAAGTATGGGCACCCATAATGCTCTTGTGGGTCGCTTGCTTTTAAAACAAATCGGTTTTTTAAGGATCAAAGTAAAGGCATGAGAACATGACATGTGTTCAAAATTGGTGATTCGCTGCCGTAATAGTTGTACGTGGGCCGGGATACTGCCATGGCGCCAAAGTCTAAACAGGAGGACGATTAGGATCCTCGGTCTGGCACAAAAGCCAAACCGCGACGAAGCGATGTTTGGTGGGAAATACAAGTGTATTTCGATTTTTAGAGAACAAGTTGTCATACATATTCCAACCCCAAACCTGGATGACCGGGGGCTGTGTTCGTCAGACCTCTAACAATCTGATATGAGAGACTGTGAGTGTAGCGCGCGGACACTCCCCAATGGGTCGCAGAGGTACACTAACCGTCACACCACGGTTAGGTGCGGTTTCTTCGCCCGATTCTCATAGCGGTTTAACTAAAAATAAGATCAGGTTGAATACTGGATGCTAGCAGAAAAAGCCTCGCTGCGTTAGGTACAGAAAGCAAACGGAGGCTGGATGGGAACATCTCAAAGATTCACAAAGATGGCTACTGACAATGCAATGTCGGTATTAACACCAAGTGATAGCTATACTTCAGAAAAATCTCAGGAATGCATATGGATGGCAAGGTTGGCCTGCTGGGACCCTTTCATAATAATAAGAAAAAAATTTATGATTCTACGGGCACCAAGCCCAATTCATAAGTTCGATCGTATCGAAAAGAAGCGACCCGGTTATCCGTGACACCTTTTCAGCGAACAGTTGTCATGCAACCCAGATGGGCGTACGGACACAGAAAGATTCCTAGGTTTTCCTGCATACGATGACAGCAACTAGCAAGTCAGGAGTGGGTTCGAATTACAGACAATTTGGTCTGTGGCTTATATTCATCTCAGCGAAACATGAACCTCAGGAAACATGCGATATAATCTGTTGCATGGCCTGGACTATAGCACACCAGCATAGAACAAGGTCCACTCAATTTTAGATCCCAAATCTTCATTGTTGTAGGAAACCGCTTTAATAATTATTTTCACGCCCACCTACCATGCTCATTAATTTAATGTGTAACCTACATTCTGATTGCTTGAGTCTACGAGCTTTTAGCCAGGAAAAATTACAGGCGACTACTGTTATCTTATCCGAGGATAAAACAGTTGTCTTAAACCGATATAACATGGAATAATGAGGCTGACCGTCGTTTTTGTAAACTGGTGAAAACTCAAAATCCGCTCTTGATGAAAATCAAATGAGTGAAATAACCGACCAGTAGAGCATCAGAAAGAACTCCACAGTCAGCACTAGTACACACAAAGCAAAGGGACCAAAAGGTAACCGGTGAGTATTCGAAAACGGAGATCTGCAGATTGCGAGACATGGAGACGAGAAACAACACGATAAGCCAACCTAGAAATAGAATGCAGCAGCGCTTACTTGGCGATCGTAGATCTTCTCCTCCATAGTGCCTTGAGCGATCAGGCGATAAATGTAGACGGGCTTCGTCTGTCCGAAACGATAGCAGCGAAAGATGGACTGTATGTCATGACTAGGGTTCCAACAAGCATCGAACAAAATCAGACGGTTTGCTGCGGTCAGATTGATACCCAAACCACCCGCTCGCGTAGAGATGAGGAAGAGCCGTAGACGCGTGTTCGAAACGCGATTGAAACGGTGTTGCAAGTTCTTTCGGACCATGGCATTCATACTTCCATCCATTCGCTCGTAGTCATGCCCCCTAACCCATGTATTCACATTGACGTCGGAGAAATAGCGAGACAGATTCGGTCGTGGCGTAGTTTCTCCATCGGGCCCAACATCAGCCAATTCACCCTAGAAGGAAGAGGTCAAACAACATCAGATTATGAAACACGGACACAACTAGAATTCGAGAGTATAGTGTAAGGAATGACAATAGCTGTAATAAGGTATCTTGATCCGCTGGGCAATTGGCCGGAACTACGATGAAGAGCAGGGATGTATCCCATTCTTCGGTTACTGAACCATCCGACGCTGGTGTACATAGGCATCACTATTGACCCTTTACAGTGAGAATTTTAACACCAAGCAATTTGAAACTAGCTACATGCTCAAAGATTAATTAGTCCATCAGCTACACAATCACTACGGGACCTAGATCGAGATAGGTTAAACCTCAAATGTATCCATATTTGGTTGTTGAGGGGTGCATCCCAAGATTACCAGAAACAGCTACACCAGTTTGGGAAGAGTCCAGAAAGTGTGAGTCTATCAATTTATGCTGATTAACCTCTACGAGTAGATTTTGTTGCCTCAAGGACGGCCGCTTTTGAGGCCAAAAAACAAGTGAAATAGTTAAGGCGAATTACCTGGTGTACAAGCCACTGGCGATGGATCTCTCCAAGAAACCGTTCAAGTAAATCAAGCGAGAGAAGGCTCTGTGTGAAGATGATCACCTTGTCTCCAATGTCGGTACATTTCTTGAGAATGTGAAACAATACCTCCAACTTTCCACCAACTTCCAAACACCAGTCGTACTCATCTTTGTACGGTTTGTACCACCAGGGATCTTTGGAATTCGCGTCATCTCCTAATGCTTGCTGTGTGTCCTCCGAGCTATCCAAGCAGATGACATTGTCCTCAGCCTCAAAGTTGTTTTTATTTGATCGCGTGCGGCGCTTATGGGTGGTGGCTGATATCTCATCCGTCTTTAACTTCCCGGATCGGAAATCTGTTTCACTGCAGGAACTTCCGGAATTGATCGTCTCTTCAGTCGTATCGGAGGCATCGGTGAGGTCGGTGGATTCTTCGTCATTATCTTCTAGTAGGATCTAGAATGAATGAACGAGGATGGCGGAAGTGAGAGGAGGAAAGCGGAAACATAAGCAGATGTCAAAATGCCTTTAATCTGACTGTTAACAGGGGGCCCGAGAAAATTCCAACTGAATATCTGGGTTATGACATTTTTCACCAAACAAAGGCCGTTTCATGCTTCAGATGACATGCAATTCAATATACTGGAATATTTTTCCTAACATAACACTACTCATGAGGTTGCTGAAAACATTTTGACAGCCATCACTCATCATACCACAAGGGACAGATTCGGTAGGAATTTAGCTGTCTCTCCCTAACACTAAGGAAACTTGTATAGGAGTGTCATTTGCCAGTTGTGCACAATTTGGTGTCCAAGTAGAAAATAGGGTTGATGGATATTCAGTGACTGTGCATACCTGATGAGCCCAAAGGGAGGTAATACCGACAGTGGGTTGTTGAAGAGTTTTCATCAAACTTATCAGTAGGCTTATGTTAACACAGTCACTCCATGAAACTCTGAACGGAAAACTCAACTTTCCGATCGCTGCAGAAGACAATCCAAGCGCAAAGTAGCAAGGACTAAGTGTAGTATAGAAAAGTGGGGCAAGCTATACCTACATAACTGGGGAGAAAACAACTGCAAAGCAGTAGATGTATCCTACATGGAACCCAATTAGTTGTTAGTTGCATTTACAATTTAAAACCTCATATCCATAACAGAGAAGCCCCGTTGATTCACCCGAATAAAATAGAGCGAGCCAAGAGTTGTTAGCCAGCAATAAAGCGAAGCGGGTGGGGATTTAAGTTTGTAACTAAGACAAGACATCTTCTACGAAACATGCTCAGTGAGAGCACTTAGTCTCAACGGACAATACTAGAACCTATTCTAACCAAGCATTCCAAAGCATGATTACAGCAACACCGGAGATGTTTATCAGACGCAGTGGCATGCTCACATCGGGTTAAGAAAAATGTAGACTATAATAGAAACACACTTACCCGACGGGCCTCTCGGGTCTCATGGCTTCGGAGCAGGAACGGATGTGTCCACACACGGTACAGCGTTTGCTGATCACGGAACAACGTTTGGCGAGTTTCCTCACCGCGGTAATTAGTGTTTAGGGGAAGACGATCAGCGCGCACTCTGAGGTAGGTTTGATAAAGTTCACGCTGGGCTTCGCTCAAACGGCACATAACCACATATTCATAACGAGGAGGCAAATACTTCGTGAGTGCATTGTAGTCTTTGCGCTGTAAGCAAATATCAGTAATGGAGGAGTGGAGAATGGTGAATGGCTTCGAATAATATGGGAAAAGAATGGATGGATTCTACAAGTAAAGGGAACGAAGAGCAAGAACAGGAACCTATAAAACTACGGCGATCTGTACTTTCGTTGTCATTGTGAATGATGCTATTCGCCTTTAAGGATGGGGTTTACATGGTCCCCATACTCGGTGGCTGGAGACACTGAACGATACACGGGCTAACCGACGTAAGTGGCGTTATTGCTGTCAGTTTTCACTCAGAATGTGACTGGCAGTTTGAGGTGTAGGCATCCCTCTTCCTGTCTCAGTTGTTTCTTCTTTCCATTATAAGGCTTTATTCAAATAAATAGACACAATTTTGAGGTGTTCTTGTCTGGTATCGCTGTTAACGATTATGAGAAAAAACCGAGAATTCGTCAAAAAAACAGAGTCAGTTGCGTGAACGAATCAAATCGCTCAACCAGGACATTCTTTTCAGTAGAAATCCGCAATGTGAACCAAACGCAGGGACTAAGATACTGGGGGGGAGGGGGGAGGGAATCTGAGATTGAATTTTAAGAGTGTATTTGGATCCTAAATTCATCGGTCGGGAGCCCGTTCTTCCCCAGTGGAACAGCTTCCTGGCACTCCAGTAATATTGACCTTACTGGAAAGACAGAAACTCCGTCGAGACGTTTCCCTTTAAGTAGTCGGATCACATGTATGGACAGCTGGTCATCTTCGGATTACGCGATCTGATCTGTCTGACTGAAGGATGAATGGTTCCACATCCTGGGTGAGTACAGCTCAACCATACTGCTAGTCAGCCAATTCTGTCCAGATGGTGCAGTATTCCACTCGGATTACGCGAATCTGTCTGACTGAAGGATGAATGGTTCCACATCCTGGGTGAGTACAGCTCAACCATACTGCTAGTCAGCCAATTCTGTCCAGATGGTGCAGTATTCCACTATAAATCTGAAGGTCCTGGACATGCATTTCCCCAGAGTATCGAAACCGCCGATTTTTAACTGACATTAACTAAGATTTTGAAGAAACGTGGGCAACTATTAGTGCCAAATGCAACAAATGCTTAACAAAACGTGCAAAGTCCAGTTGAAACAGCTTTAAAAGTAACCCACCGCAAAACATTTGCATAAAAAAGGTGACATCTGCACTGACAACTAAGCTGTTCTTACGCTCATATCAGAGATTATGGCAGCCAAGGGATATCAAATACCAGAGACCGACCCGGGAGAAAATGCCAGATTAACATTACGCTTTCGTAAGCTGCGTACTGAGACTAAGATGACTCGGAAACGAATTGGTGCTACACATAGATACTTGACAGGGCATATCCTTCTTCCAAAGCAGGAGAAGTGAAAAGTAACGAGCTGGCTCACGCATGTGGCTGCTCTGTACTTGTGGTAGGCAAACTAACGACGAAAACACTCGGCTACCACATTGTCGGAATGAGGTTTAAGGGTATTGAAAAGGACCGAACAACTCGCAATATCGCCAGTACTTTTGAATAAAGTAGCGGGAGAAATCCTCAGTTAATGTATTAGTGTTTTATTGAAGGCCTAATGCTATGGAGATCCATAGGAGCATAATAATGTGCCCCCCAAACAAGGGCGTTGGGCACAATGAAATCAGGACCTAGTACTCAAACTTGCGGACGAGCTCGTTGAAAACGACGAGGAAAACAGTTGACGAGAAACACCTACGTGAAAACCCAGCTAAATGGGTTGAAAAGTTCCAGCTCTTCTATAGATAGATGATCGATTAAATTGGGCTAACATATACATCAAAATATCTGGACCTTTATGGAGACAATGTGACTAGTTCTGAAAAAAGACTAATGCTGTATTGTGCCTCATACAGTGAGCAAAATGAGTTTGGTTATTGGTCATCGCTGCTGGTGGAAGCACGACGTATTCGTGCATGACGTATACATGAATTGGAGCTGCTCGATGTAGGAGACCAAAATATGAATCCAACCATTGCAAGCATAATAGCACCTCATAAGACCACTCCAAAAAAAGATCCTTTTTCCGAAAAAATTGTGTTGTACACGACATAGTGTGCGAGTTACCCTCCGGAAGTAGATAATCTCCCCTCAGAAGAACCTCGTTTGGAAAGTAAAGGCGGATGAGTTCCTGAGGGATGTATTACATAGGTTAAGCAGAGAATCTTCTTCAGTATTTCAGTGTTTTTGGAAATCAACAACAGTGCACACATCTCGAAAGAAGGCGGACTAGGAGGAGGCAGCCAGCATGCGCACAAGAGTGGACGGTATCTACCTTCTGATGCAGGGATAAAGATATCCGATGCAGTCAGTTGACATGACCCGGAAGCATTGGAGCCTAGTGAAGTGGACCAATAAGAATGCAGTAGCTATTCAGAAACGCGGTGACAAATCAAAAAATGGCTGGCGTACCTGGACACAACCGTCTAGCATTTTGTACAGCACATGAGCACGTCGTTTCATCAGCTTCACATCTCTCTCAGTTGAGTTGGAATGTTGTCCATTGCGTATAGGGTTGCCAAATCGATTATTGAATTCGCGAGCGGTGCCGAGTAGATTAGGCTTGACAAAGTTCACCATGGCATGGTCTTGGAAAGGACGGTGGGAGATGGAGTAATTGGATTCATTGCGAGAAACTTGTGTGAACAAAGAACTGGAACTGTTTCCAGCTTATTGGTAAGGGCCAGGAAACCATAGTCCTACGGATCATCATCACCACTACCATTCACTGCCGTCTTAAGGATAACACCTTGAGAGCTGACCGAAATGTAGTGTACCCGATGAATGACATCACATGCTATGGAAAATTGGGTATGCGTGGGTAATCAGAGCTAAGCAAAATGGAACAAGACTGCAGAAAAGAGCGTTCGCTCGCTATTATGATTCAAATGACAGAAAATTGAAGTTATGAGCCTCTTGAGGTTCCTCGAGTACGGTTAAGTTGTAAGTGGTCGGTGTAGGCTAGGCGGTACCGGGTCACATAAGGGTATTATGTTCATTAGATGTCCGCTGCTGAGGCCCTGCAATATGGTCAGCTGCGAACTCCCCACTTTTGGACAATTCCCTGACACGGTGCAGGAGCAGTTAGGGAGTTACCTTTAAATACTATTCTGAAGTTCAAAAGTAGTGGAACTTAACAGGTTAAAGATTTACCAAGTCCAACAACATTGAGCGGAAACAGAAAGATTCCTTCGACACTGATGAAATCAATTCAATGAGTAATGGTTGGTGCGAAAAAGTAGAAGGGGCAGAGGAGAACAGAACCTCCATCAATTGTGTTTGAAATTGCTGAAATGCGGAAAAGTATCAAAGGTTTTCCATCGGTTTTAGACAAGTCGTCACTCAACCGGTCCTTCCGAAGCGAACAGAAGTAGATGAACCTAAGTAGCACACAACACCCGTGAATAGCAACCTGTTTCACGTTTATAGAATAAATGGTCGTCCATACGGGCAATATCTCCGAGAGGGAGCAATAGGATCCCATGAGGCGAGTTCTTGCCAGCTTCAACTGACAATATGCTCCACTGTGGTCTATGTTGCTTGCTGGTCACAATGTGGCCCTTGATCCGAACAGATGGGGGTGCCAGCATTCACTGACAACTAATTGTGTTTATCGGTAAGATGGATGTAGACTGCTGTATTTTAACGACTGGCAGCCGGACGCCAGTAACCTGTAATGGAGTAGAAACCAACTCCGGGTGTTCCTCGCGGTATCTCACTACGATTCCCACCTACAGTTACAGGAAAAATGAAATAAGAGAAGCATGTGTCTGCCATATACCATTTAGGTAAACCAAGGATGATGGAGACGGTGATTTCAGAGAGGTAAAATCATCTCAGATCCATCAGACGATCTGAGGAAACAGGACTATGTGAAATAAACACCAACGCTATGAGTGCAGTACCCCAAAAATGCTGCCTAACAGGGTTGGAGACCAAAACTGGTCTCTGGTGGCAATGAGAAGGAATTATTACCCACGCGCGTTTATATGGGCGATTATTCTAGCTAGAGTGCAAGAAGGTCAAGTGAAACCTACATTCATTGAGATTGTTTTGCAGCGGAGTACCAGTCAGGACAACTCGCTTCAAGGTTCGAATCTGTGATACAGCCTTGGAAAGCCCGGACTTGTCGTTTTTCAGCATATGGCCTTCATCACAAATCACAATATCGGGCCCAGGATCAACGAGAGCTTGTTTGACTGCTTCCCGATTGGCCTTACTCCGCGTTGCCCTCCTCCCATTGACGAAATTCCGGAACATATCGTACCCCATAAGTAGCACTCCACCCTGAAACGAAGGGTTTAAAAGTTGGTACGCTGAGAACTATGGTGAGCAGAACACATGCGCGAGTCGCCGCAAAAAAAAACAGACAGCAAACTCCAAAAAAGGGAAAACAAGAGCCAAAGCCAACGAGATTACGTTTACAATTCACATGAGACTGGTTTCCAAAGCCCGATTTTGGAGTAGTTGAGATGGGATCAGTTAATCAGTTTAGAAAGCCTGTGGAAACGAGTAAACCATTTAAAGTATGTTCTGGTCTAGTGCAGGACAAGTGACGTTGTCAGTGGGCAACCCAAATATGAAGACAGGGATCTTGCTTTGGATCCACCCTTTGAAGCTGATCAAAGTCAATCCTTCTAGGTGAGGTCCCTAGTAAAGGGGACTGACAAGACCTTTATTTCCATCTAATAATATCTAAATAGCCTTCAAATCTCGGTTAGGTTCTGAAGAAATCTCTTGCTATTCACATTATTGCCCGTTGGCTCCAACCACTTCGAAACATAACTCCCACGAGGTGAGTAAAAGCCACTAGATGCCAATAGGGGCTAAATATTTACGTAACATTCAAAATCTCATTTAGAGACAGATGTTATGTGACCTATCGCATGGCCTCAGAGTTAATTTGCTGTTCTTTGGTGTATCAGGTCTTATCTTCCATTCATTTGCCTGATTGATCGTACTCGGATTTGTCCAACACGCAGAGGGCATCACTTACAACATCTCGGTCACTCATTACGCCTCCTTACGTCACAAACGAACGTAAGCGTCAGATAGGTGACTCTCGTGAATGTGAAGTGAGTGATTTAAGCTAGGGGGAGCGAGCACGAATCATCAGCCTTAGTATTCTTTTTCAAGTTTGGATCACAAAAATAATCCTATATTAGCCACAAAGAACCTACTGGATAACCGTTCTGAAACGGGGATATTAGCTCATGCCTCATAGCAAGAGTTGCTTGCAATACGCCTATGTATATCACCGTATACTCACGTAGTATCGTCTACTCGGGTTTGTCGAGGCGATTCGATGGTGCGCCTATCGTTATGTGGAACGTTGAATAGGATGACGCCATCAAACTATTGATACCATCGTTTTAGTAGCTACTCCGTCGTTAATACTCTCCACACAATGAACGCTGGTGTTGGGATAGGCAGCGCATTTAAATGCTTTAAAATGGTTAGCGGAGGTCCCCTTCAGTCACAGTGAAGAACCGAACCGTGTTCTGTGTGGAATGACCACTAGCAAACTAAACGGATAAAATTTGATTTAATCATAGTTAGCATTTCTTCAAAAGCTGTTTGAATGGAGCGCGGTTTTATATGTCCTTCCTAGCAATTTATCACCACACAAAAGAGCCAAATTCCACTTCTCGAGTTGAGTAGCCAAATATCACTGGGGCCAGGACTGTGTTACCAGACTCATTCTTAGTCTGTGATGAAAAATTGACTCGCACACGATTTATGCATGCGCAATCAGGAAACAAAGATCCTGTGGCTTGGTTGACTCCAACAAGAATTGAAGCTTTTCACTGAATACTCCTACAAATTTAAACTCCTTGAAGAGAGGATCATACGTAACCTACTTTTTACTTTATGGCGACGCTGTCTTGGAAAACGACGAGCCTGTTGGAAGAATACCCCGATTCTCTGCCGCTCATGAAGCGGGAGTACTCATACCGTTTCTGCTAGGATGCTTGATTACATGAGGAACCAGTAGTTCCACAATATCCCAGCCGCTAAACCAGATTCGCAACTACCCTCCAGTACACCAGCGCCATTCTGGGCAGGGTAGTAACGACAGGTAGAGGTTAGAATCTGGCTTGTGGGGGACGTGTCCAAATTACTGTGGTCGGGTCAGCGGAACAAAGGTGGAAAGGGATGAAATTTAATCCCATCGTTCTCCGACACCGTCACTATATATGTTGATGATATGTTGTAGCTATGTATGATATGATGTAGATATGTTGTTGATTCAACGTACTTTCATTACCGTCATAGGTGCCAGTGGTTAAATACTTCAAGTCTACGAAGATCACTGCCTCGGAGAGGCCAGGTAGCAAAGATGTACATTAACACGGTCGGGACCATTGCACGATCGACTCAGAGCTTCGATCGAAGCTTCTAAATATTATACGAAACCGTGATCTGTGAAGATTTTTCCTGGCGTTGCCGGTGCGTGTCGCGCTGGACAATGTGGGAGGATACTAGAAATCAACCTTTTTGGTTGAACGTGTCTCATAACCATCATCATCATCATCGTCGTCGTCGACAGCATGACATCAGTGTTCGACACCGGTGCTTCACTGCCGTACAAACATGACTTATTTGAAAGCCTTATTGTGAAGAAAAGAATAAAGGTGGATGGGGGAGGGACTTAGTGCTAGCTTAACACAATCATTCCGAGGTGCCTACACCTCCAGACATTCACTCAGGCAATCTGGATAGAAACTGACAACAAGAACGCCACTGACATCGGTTGGCAGCCATATCTTGTAGTGTCTCCAACCAGGCACAGTGAGGATCACGCGGTCCCCATCCTGGAAGGCGAG
>NW_008751659.1:2479166-2515289 GCF_000715545.1 Opisthorchis viverrini | reverse complement strand
GTATTATGTTTACAAACTTCCGGGGCATTCCTTGGTGGGCAAGCGTCTCGATAAGAACAGACCGATCAACCGAGTCGAATGCGCCTCGGAAATCCAGGAATACTAGAATCGTGGGTCGCTTATACGTATGGCGTTGTTCTAGCACCTGGCGCAGTGTGAAGATTTGGTCAACACAACCCCTACCAGGCCGGAATCCCGCTTGCTGCTCTCGAGTCAGTATCTCACGAGCCACCGTAAGGCGACGAAGCACAATTGACGCCAACAGTCTCGCTACAACTGGGGTCAAGCTGATCCCCCTGTGGTTACCACACTCATTGAGTGTGTCTATGTTTGTATTAACAAATTTTGAGTTTCAGCACCTACTTCAGGAGAAGCGCCGTGGTCAAGGCTATCAGGGAATGGGTACATTTCTGTTGCAGCTTTGCTCAGGAAGACGAGAGCACCGGCAATATCGAAGTCCATAACTCATGTATTAAGGTCCAGTTGTAACCCCAGGGAGTCACTGAGGGTACGCTACCGATTGCGAAATTGGAAAACAGCAAAAAAGCGGGCGGTATAGGAGTTCAAAGAAAAAACCGTTTTCTCATTCCCGTAGAATTTGATGGTGGATATTGTGCTTGGGTGGTAGAATCGGATGAGATGCAGAAACTTATCTGGTATGTCAGCAGCTTTAAAGGCTCCCGATTGACATGGAAATCAGGGACACATCAATGGTTAAAGACATTGATAGACATGACCAAGTCGCGTGCTCAATAGCGCGGATGTACCCAAACCGTTGCCTTATTTCTCCCAGTGAAAAGTCCACTGACATCCCTGTATCGGATAACTCCCCTACTGCGTAGCTACTCACCCCTATCTTTCTAGATCATTGGACGAAAATGTGGCAGCTATAATCACCATACAACGTATACGCGTTTTTTACAACTGGAGATGATGATGATGATGACCTGGAAGTCAATGCAGCAAGTGGTACTAAGTTCCCGGGACTTGCAGTGGTGTTCCATACCATGGGATGGGGTAAATATTTAGTCGGTACAAGCTGTCCCTGGACGTCGGCCTCCTTGATTACATCGTGTATGAAACCGTATTGGCTGTCGGAAGTGGCGCAGCCGAACTATGACAAGGGTTTCGACAGTGATATCTATCAGGCTGACATTCCGTAGTTCTCACGTACCATTCTATCGACTTTTTTGGGTAAAGAGTGGTACAGAGATGTCTCTATCCACTGGAAATACTTCGGCAGAAAAGTAGAACAATTTGTGAAGAGGTCCGAAAGATTTCTGTCGTGACTTCTGAAGACCTTCGCATCGGCAAGCCAGTAAGCAAGCTTGACTACCGACGTCCCAAGAAGTGGTGTACGTCATGAAGACTGTGTTGTCTGTGATGGATAGTTGATGACTGATGACCAGGTAATGAGCCAGGGTGTTCGGTCCAACCATTCAGCTTTCCCTTATAGTCTGTTATTATCTCACCGGAGTTCCGAAGATCATTTTGTTGAACTGAAGCACAAAGGATCAAACCGTAGCTGTCTTCATACTCTTCTTTGAGCTCAACTATAAGGTCCTTTATGGTCTGACGAAGTAAGCTGCGAAAACGAGGAGCGCCGGACATACGTATCTAGACTATAGCTGAGATATGTGGAAAGGTATTCAGCGATGCAAATCCGAAAACTGATGCAGCCGCCAGTTGTACAGGTACCTTCAGGCAGGACCAGAACTCGTCGATATAGACTGCTCGAGCTGGAAGATAATGGTAACTTGGCGGGAAGCCGACTACTGGTGATCGTCTCGGAGAGTTGGAGACGCTTTTAGGGTTTCGAAGGTACATCACGTTAATCCATCCCATAGATCATCCTTTGTGTCCAGCAGTAAGGTGACTTTTAAACCTTGCAGGTACACTAACCCTGGGTTTCTCCCTCAAGACTGGATTTCGACTCTTCAGCGGACGATACTCATCGGTATGTCACCAAGATAGTCGGTTCGGGAAGCAGCTGACTGTCGTTGGAATATCGGGTAAGTATACGCCTCCTCGAGTGCTGAAGAATTGCGTTAGATCCCAAGAGTTTATTGAAGGTATGAAATTTGGTCAGCTGATCATCGTTTTCGCGGGCTTGTCTCAAACTACGTCTCCAAAAGATGACGGGTGTCACCATAGTAACCACCGATCTGGTCTTTCACCGAGGCATCTCACTAGTCGTAGATCAGCATAGAAATCGGCTTTGACAGAAAGGTCTGATAGAAGTGGGGCGTAGTCAGATAGGATAGTTGGATCCAACTTTGAAGCTAGAGATTTTGGACTACACCGGTCCCCAAGAGAGTGGAGAATGGTGGGTGAGGTTGTTAAGAGTAAGGGAGTGCAGGCGGCTACGGTATACCCAGTAGGAATGTGTCACGCTGGGGGGCTTTGACGCAGCATGACCCGAAGTTAGCGATCTGCGTGTCCGAAAGATAAACAATCTCAGCTTGGTAGATGAAGAGGTTTTGTATAGTGAGACTGGCTTTCCATGTTAGGAGGATGTGGATATTCCAACAGTAACCATTTCATAGCCATATGCAGACTGTACGGCAGTAGGTATGGACAGAAAAGCTGTCTGAACTGCCGTTGTACCTAAGGTCGACCACAACCACCCACCCGTCGAGTTAGCTTCTCTTACTTATTCACATCCAAGTGCAACCGCAGGACAGCAACGCCCTTTGGTTTCCAGTGACCGCCACCCCAATTCGTTGGTGGAAAGTGCTGACCAGCAGTCCAAGTCACTCTCGTGCGGTGTGAGACTCGTTTATAGCGGAGGGTGCCACACACCACGTTGTGGTATCGTCATTGGGGTCAGGTAACGTTTAGCGGATCTGGATGTCAGCAGACACAGCAGCCACGATACTACTCAGTTGTGGAGTAACTTCAGTCACCATTTCCGTTAGTCAGAACGAGTAAGGCGCACAAGACGTGGCGTTCAAGCATTCTGAAAAGCCAGCATTAACGTAGGACACAGCTCAACAAGAGCTGTGGAACATCGGTCAAAGATATGCAATCTTCACGTCCGAACAGGGTTGTGGAAACACCGGGGAAGGGGTCACTGACGAGGTCCAGTTTCAATTGAGAAGGGTGACCTTCGCTAAAGAAATTCACAGCGCTCAAACTTTTCCACTCCTCCGATTTCAGTTAGGAAATGACGTATCCAAGTTTATTAACGGATATTTCTTGGAAAAAAAGTTGACAACGCGGTAGCGGAATGAAACAACCCATTTTAGAGAAACAAATGTGCACGCTAAAGGCACTCGCTATTCCATAGTTGCGCTTCGAATGACTAATTCCATTCGAAGGGTCACCTCAACATAACTGTGGGACACGACAATCATCTATTTTTCCTAAAGGAACTTGCATGAATGTAGTCGATTCACTTAAGGTAAGATATAAACGGTACCGATCTCTGCAAGCAGATCAACGCAGTTTCTACTGAGAAAGTATCCGCATCTATTGAAATAGGGAATGTCGGGTTGGAAGCATTGTTGTCTTACGGTTACCATAAGTAAGCAAAAGGTTGTTCAGATGTGGAAATTAGTATACTCACCTTTCGGAACCAATGTTTGAGCACATCTACACGAAGCTTCTTGTCGGGTTTCGAAGCCAACTCGAAGATATCGATGGGTTCTTCCTGAGGCAACCAGTGCTCCCATTCGTGTTTCCAGTTAAGCAATGTGTTTACCGGGCAAATGATCAAGCAGCTCTTGAGGTTCAGCACATCAACATAGGAGAATAAAGTGTGAATAAAGGCTATTATGGACAGGGACTTTCCCAGACCCATACAGTGAGCTAGTATGGCCCCACCGGAATAGTCATTGGGTGATTTCTGTTGACGTTCCACAGATTCAATTACGCAGTCCCACAGAAAGCGAACCGCTGTATAAGAGTACGGGAAAGAGGGCAAATACCATAAGCGATTTCAAAGCTCCAGCAAATGTGTGATATAGTCTTACGAGTGGTCAAACATCCAACAGGTTTCCACAGGTAAACGGCTTACAAAGTCTCATCTACCAGTTGGTAGAGTCTCATATGTGTGTCGTTCATTATTAAGTTTTCACAGGTTATACAGGAGTTCGAGGTAACTCAGTGGTTAAGGCGCAGACTCATTGGCCAGAAGGTCCGTGGTTGGAACCCAGCCTCTGCATTTCGGCTGCTTCCGTCTAGACTTGGACAACTTGGAAGTATTTCATCCCCCGTGTTTCTTCGGGTGGCAGAGCAGCTAGGCACAGAAGGGGTATTACGCCGGGAAAGAGGCAAATACCATAAGCGATTTCAAAGCTCCAGCAAATGTGTGATATAGTCTTACGAGTGGTCAAACATCCAACAGGTTTCCACAGGTAAACGGCTTACAAAGTCTCATCTACCAGTTGGTAGAGTCTCATATGTGTGTCGTTCATTATTAAGTTTTCACAGGTTATACAGGAGTTCGAGGTAACTCAGTGGTTAAGGCGCAGACTCATTGGCCAGAAGGTCCGTGGTTGGAACCCAGCCTCTGCATTTCGGCTGCTTCCGTCTAGACTTGGACAACTTGGAAGTATTTCATCCCTCGTGTTTCTTCGGGTGGCAGAGCAGCTAGGCACAGAAGGGGTATTACGCCTGAGCGATTAATCAGTTGAATTAAAATTTCATAGGTTCAAGTTTGGAATGGGTACGTCGACTTATTCCTTAAGAACACACTTATATTATTCTGACTCATCTTGCTTAGGGAGACGTTTGACTCGAAGTAACGCGGTAATACGTAAAACTGCTGTTGGTAATACAAAAACGATTGACGTGTAGTCTCATACGCGGACGACAGTAATAAAGCTCGTTTCATGTTGATTTATTTGTGCCCTCTGTTTCACAGTGAGGGTAGAGACAAAGAGCGCTGGTCTGTTTTGTTGGGGTTATGAGATAACTAAAGAGCCCAAGCATTGAAGCACCAGCTAATGGCAGACTACGAACTGTCTAACAGGATCGTCTCAGTCTGATGAGTGAGGTGAACATAATGACAACAAAGGTGAGTGGAGTTTCCCAGATTTGTCGCTTGCGTGTTTGTCCACATACAGGTTAAGCCTAATTTTCGGTTCGAGGAAGAGCTGTTGAAATTATTTCAGTAAAAACCCCTGCTTGCAAGAGATAGAATATGCATCTACATATAACGGACTGGGATGGCTATTTTGGCGGGAATCATGACAAGTAGCAAAGGATCGATAGCTGATTGGAATTCAAGTGGCAGAACAAAATGTTAATATTAACTAGGCTGTGTACCCATCACAACTAAGAAGCCCCATAGGGGTGCGGACTAACTAGGAATTCATACGGATACAAACTACTAGTGTTATTTAACGGGTACGGCTTATTCCAGGTGAACAAGATATAACCGAATAAGATAGCCAAGTACGAGGTTCAGGTTCTCTGGTGCATCCAACTAAGACAGTAAACGCTATGTGCAACAGTCTTCTTGTCCGAGAAAGTGGGGTGGCATCTTTTTACTAGCTTTCCGGCCACACATGCATCGATGCCCTCCCCACACAGGAAAGATAGTGCTACGTCGGGTTTGAGCCGAGCCACGTATGTACCTAGCTGAGCGCTCTTTACGCAGTGTAACCTTAAGGAAACAAGGCCAAAAGGTGAAAGAGACAATTCTAAAATCACCGATATTTAAAACTGACAGTGTGGGATTCTCATATCAATTTACGACAGCTGAAACTCAATACATGACCTGTACTCGAGGCACACATATCTTGTTAGCCAATAATCCTTGTGATCCGTACCTCGGTGATCACATATGTTCTGGCACAGTTGTGCTCTTAAAAAGTCCTGTGTTAAGGCGGATCATTAAAACAGCACCTACCTGAAGAACTGGGTGTGGACGATACTCTGGTTTGGGTATATATGGGAACGTTGGTCGAGTGGAATGATGACAGCAGGCTACCTAAAATCATATTCCAAAAGCAGAATAGACAGACGAACTAAAGATAGGTACGACTAACTTTTGAGATGAAACAGAACCATGCAAGATGAGCTGAGGGTTGCTCGCGAAATTTGTTGTGTTCTCATAAGGAGCACAGTGGACCCCGTTTTTAGACTACGATGCATGCCGCTAGGTACCAAAGTTAGGTAACCTGCTCTGTAGAGGACAGTTGTTTATTTGTGGGTTTGCTGGATTTGTAAAATTCACGGCCACGTCGCTCTCGTTTGAACACTGGTCCTCAAACCCTTGTTAAATTATTCCGGTGAGTTCACACCAAAGGGTGGAGGCACTGGACTCGAGTTTCGTTCTAAGGGTTCATTAGCACTGCATATCCTAGGCAGTTTTTTCATCCAGCTGTAGGACTCTTTCAGTGCCTAGCTGCCATACCATCCAAAGGAAGCACGAGGGCTGAAATACTGCCTTGTCCAAGCCTAGACAGGGGAAGTCGAGAGGCAGAGGTCGGGTTCGAACCACGGACCTTCCGGTCAGTAAATTCGCGCCCTAACCACTTGGTCCATCTCGCCCCCATCCGAAACAGTGTCGGGGTTTCAACTCAACATTTGACAGGCGAGACAAGCGCCCTAGTAATACTCCACCAACACACGCTGGACGCATCTGAATCCTCACTTAGTTTACTTTATTGATATCACGCGCCTAAGTACCTACGACTCAGCCAAATGCTTGAGCTTGTCACAAAGAACTAGAGCGCTTCGTGCTCGAATAAGGCTAATCCACATCGACGGTGTTACAGAGGAGGGTATCTCGCAGAGAAAGAAGTAGGCAGACAAACCGGTAACTCAAACCAGAGGCTTGAAGTGGCGGACCACATAATTCCCAGACGACAGTGAGAGCCGCCTACCATCACGGAACACCACTACAACAAGCCAAATCAGACGCATCACGAGGACACGAAGATTTAGGGCTCACCTTCGACTTGATGTGGTTTCAAATGCTTCAAAATATCCGAATGCACACGAATCACAGTGGCTGGGGACGAGGAGGATTCATCTGTCGGCTTTTCCAAGATGAGTTTCTTCGTCACCACATCAATACCTTCACCTTCCTGGATAACCCAATCATTATACTGCGTAGAGGGAACAAAAAACGGGAGCAATGCACTGTAACGGCTGACAATGGTACGCGCGTGAGAGTATGTAAAACAGTTTGCAAAACGGTGCTCATAAGTGTATATAAGCCTATTAAACTAAGGCTTAAAATGACGAATTTAAGAAGTAACATCAAACTTAGAAAGGAATGAGGCAAGTAAATACAATTCAGAAGCATAGAAACAGCGGTTAAATCACTGGAAAAACGGGTACCTTTGAGAGGGACTCAAACCGGTCAGGACATACCATTTTCTGCCTGTCCGCAATCCGGCGACGGCGTTCTCGCTCCTCTGCCTCAGCAGTTTTGGTTGATTGAGACAGATGAGACTTCGTGTAGATCTTCCGTATTTTCTTCCTACCTTTCCGCTCGGCGTCGCTGTCATCAGAAGCTGGTGCTGACGTTACTTTTACTTCCACTACGCTCGCGTCAGACACTTGCTCGTCAGCGCTTTCACCATCAGATTGGCGCTTGAGGCGGGAACGCCTTGGACCAGTCGGCTTTTTGCCAGATTTATCATGGTACTTTCTACGCATTCCTTCGTCGGATGAACCAACTTCATCAGGCTTAGCTACCAACTTCCGCCGAGCTTTGCGGGGTTTAATACTTTCTTCGCTGCTGCTGTTCGAATCTCCACTGTCCAGAGCTGATATTTTCTTGAATTTTCCGTTTGTCCGTCGAAACTGTCGTTTGGTGGTATCGAAAAATTGCTTTCCCGAAGATGAGGATGAAGAAGGCTCCGAATCAGAATCATCGCTGGAAAACCACCTATCAGGATTCGTGTCAGTAGTTTTAGTACGTTGACGGGATTTGGCATTCGTTGCCTTATCCTCCCCCTTTTCGGATTCGGCAGGTGTTTCTTCCTTGTCCGACTGCATCGACTGCTCGGAATTTTTCGACCTTGACGAATGCAATGCAAGACGATCATGGAAGTGAAATTCACGAATGGGCGGTTCGTATCGGTAAAAAACATGTTTGGTGTGAAAAACGCAAACGTCAACTGAATGGAAAAGTTCTAGGACGACCACTAATAGACAGACGTGGGTTAATATGTAGATGATAACCTAACCTGGGTAGATTACGAAACAAGGTACCTTCAAAAAATAAGGCCTTTAATTTGATGTAGTTTGAAAAATTCAGTATCCTACCTGAGGTAACCATCTTAGTCACTTTCTTATGTTGGTCACATTCGAAAATATGCTCCAGGCTGACAGACATTGCATCACTTGGAAGAGGCCAGACACTTTGTAGTCCGGTCGGATGCGAAATTCCTTCGCACTGAGTAGGTGCCAATGTATCATTATCTGGTGGAGTTGGATTTGATTGACTGCCGAGTTGTTGGCAATCGATCGTTGTGTTATGGTGACCCAGCATAACGCTCACTTTAATAATCACCCCATCAGCCATTGTCTTGCCCACATTGGTATGCCACACAATCCACACGCGCTGGCATCTACTGACACGTCGCGATTTGACGACCTACGAATCAGCATTTTCGAGCGTCAACCTAGTGACAAGATTTGTGCAACGAAGACCGCATATTGAAGTGTTACCAATAAATCCTGATGTTCACAGCAGATTTTTCAGAAGGGGTCGATCGTTGGCTCCATAACAAGAAGCTGAGGCACAAGTGTTTGCTCGACATCAGCATCCACAGGGTTTCAATCGTGAAAAAAATCTAGAACTGTTAGGCGGAACTCCACACGGATCCCTCTTCACCGTTCGCAGTCAGGTGCTGCTACGGTCGAGAAGTCCATTCCACGCAAGATTGGCCAAAAATTCGGGACGCTTGCCGGTCCAGCATCGAGCCGAGATCTGATAGGTCGAAAGTCTGGACCCAACAGTCAATCATGACTCAGTATTGGCCGAATGCCCGTTGTCAATGGCGCATCCAGAAAGCGTCGGAATTTCTGGCTCAGATCAAGAACTAGACTGATTACTACAAGAAACGAGGTTTACCCGCTCTGAGAGAGGTTACTCGAATATAGAAAGCTGCTTATAGGGTCAATTTACATTTTCCGACAGATACATGATGTGACGTTATCTGTCCGACAAGATAAGATCTGCTAACTGAAACTGCTGCAGTAGTAGGCAGTGGTGATAGTGATTATAACAAAGACAAAACCTTCTTTCAATATCTGAAAATCCTTTCTGAAATTATAGTGGACAATGGCAGCTAATGCAGAAGTACACGGTAGCCAGGACCACAACAAGGACAGCAAACCGCGCCTTGAAAATGGATGCGCCAATTAAGAGAACTGATACTAACGCTAACACTACTGATGACAGTAATAATGACAGTATTGATGGTAATAAATCGGGTCAGCTATTTGTACTGCCATTTTGCACCATGTTTCTAAGGCAGTCTCCAAAAAACAAGGGCATCATCACCAACGGTTATTATAGATAAAAAAGAACGTACGAGGATTTTTCAGATTTATCCATACTAGACAAGGGCTGCATCAGCTGACGAAGCGCACCAGTATATTTCGACGCGGTTGCTGGCTTGGAGCTCTTTTGGGTATTTTTGAGTTTACTCACATTTTCCTCGTGTCCTTCTAAAGCTTCCTCGGTCTCGGCCGAACCCTCAGTTTCAGAATCTACATTTTTATCTTGTTCGTCTTCGTCATCGGAACTGCTTTGCAGTAAACGAGCACGGTAGGTCATATCTGATCGATAATCCGAATCGGCCTGATCTAGAAGAGCAGATCGGAGTTCTTGTTGGTCCACAGGTGTTTCATCGGCCGGTATCAAGTCTTTGATTGAAGAAGCCTCCCCATCAGACACCTCATCTTGAAGTTCTTCTTCGATCGACCAATCATCATCCACAGTTTCAAGAGTGCGCTTTGGTTTTCTTTTGGCTAATTTCCGTGGCCTGTGGGTTTCGGTATTCTAAAAGCCACAGAAAAACACGGAAACAATGGATCAAACAGAAAAAACGTTCAGGCTGAGAGTGGGGGAAGGATTATAAGTCTGCAGGTAGCGAAGCACTGACAACGTGGTTATGGTTCACAACTGGTGAGAGTGGCGCAGAGGTATGTGGGTGAAAATGTGGAGGAAATTACATTCACACGGAGTTGTTAGCAGAAAAATGTTTAGTCACTGAACGCTACGTGCAGCGTGTAGTCCCTACATATTCACGAATATAAACATTTGGTCAAATAGTAAATTCAAGGGCCGCTAAAAGAGGAAGTGGAAATATACTACTGATGGTCTGTGAAGAATCCACCACAGTATCTCGGTGCCGATTGCGTAGCTGACGCATTCCCACGTTTTTGGTGTATATGGTCCAGATGATCAACTTTTGACCTAGATGGTACTAAAATTCATTACCAGGATGGTTTCTAATATAATTATCCGCGAGCTTTCTGCTCATACCGGTGCAAATCCATACACGGGACGAGTATGGGACTGAGCTTCAACATGAGTTTCCAGGTCGATCAGGTATCAGAGTCGCCTACTGGGGCCAGGGTAAACACGACAGATCACCAATACTGACTTTCAAGGTATCACTCCACTGCTCGGAGATTCCGCGCCGTAACTCGCGCGTTCACAAGTCGTGAGTGAAAGCTTCGAAATCAACAAATTCTGAATGTATCGCTGATTTATTCGGCGGTCTACTAGATGACAGTAAATTGACACACGGGCAGAGACAGTCTCCTCCGAGGGAGTACCACGGCTTTCTACTAGAGATTAGAGGTTCTGCACCACAAAATGTTTGAGCGATGAGAAACATTAAAGAAAACGTTGACAAACATCTACAGTGGTTGTAGGTAGAGACATTAATAGAAATCAAAGCGATATATGAAAGCATGGGAGACTCACCGTAGATTCACTGCTCTCTATGGATGAAGAATTAAATGACATTAGAAATACTGAGGTGCGGTAATGCAGTAAGATGTTTATGTTTCAAATCTGGATTTCACCATCCAAATGCAACCAACATAAGCAGAAAACCTTAGAAGTAATTTCGAATTGTTGCGAAGATAGGCGGGACATGCACTGTCCATGATTCTCAAAGGGAGAGGAACAGCAATACAGTGCTTCTCAGCTTTTAAAAATAGACTGAGTTTATTTGAAGGATGGAATCCACGTATATAACCACAGGGTCTCTTCACAACCGACGGACTCTCCTAAGAAAGGGGAAATCCTACAGGTCACATTGATGCTCTATCTGAGGCGACAGTTGGGGAGCCGGTTAACATGAAATTGCGCGACGTGAACCAAGTGAATGCTATATCCTACAACGCCGTATCGGAATCACGGATACTCAGGCTCGTATTCAGAAGCTGGTTGGTTTGAAGCCTTCTAGATGCTCGCGGGATATGTGTGGTCTCGGATTTCCAACACGGCCGGAAGAACGGTGCAAGGTTCACTGTCCCTCTGGGGCATTTCTGCTCATAGATAGATAGTTTACATTAGAAAAATTGCAAGTGCCAACAGAATATTAGGATGTCCTTAACCGATTAAAGTGATCGCTTTCAAAGGCTGATGTCACGGATAAGGAATGGAATCGGTTGTATTCCAGGGTTCAATGGAAGATAGGCTTGGGGACATTCTCGAGGAAAAAATCGTCCAGCTGTAACACCATTTCGGTGCCTAGCTGCCGCGCTACCCGAAGGAAGTACCAGGACGGAGATACCGCCGGGTTGCCCAAGCCTAGACGGGGGAAGCTGAGATGCAGAGGCTGGATTTGAACCACGGACCACTGAGCCACCTCGATGACCAAAATACCTGGAAATCACACTTCGGGTAAAAACGGTGAAACTATTATGGAATTTGACAGCCAGTAGACCAAAGTGCAATCGAGGGACTAGGAAATAACGCAGGCGAAATTGTAATTATGCAGATAAACGTAAATTGCCAAACGCAACTGTGATGTGAAGCCATGCTAAACTATGTTGGTCAGTATCAGTTACCATGGATAGATGACGTTCTTTAAACTGAGCGGAGGTTTGTTGACTGGTTCCGCGAAGATGGTGTTTCAACAGCCGTTTACCATGCTTCCCGAAAATATCAGTGTGAGAGAACTGCCAAATTTTCTGGCTATGAAATTGGACCCGAACAGCGGAAATCACAAAAATACGATCCAGAAATGGGGTATTGATCGTTGTCAAACTGAATACATCCAAACAGACAGTGAAGAAAACAGGGTAATCAGATGTAACTATGGACCAAAACGAGGAATTCCGGGTGTTTCCTATTCAGTCTACAAAACTGCTCAGTGAGTCAGGAGGGTTGTTATACCCAGCGTGTTTGCCACTAGGGTATTTTTGTCGTCCATATTGAGAATGAATTGTGGCCCCAACGAGCAGAACTATGACAAAAAATCTGTTAGCCGTACAAACCTGATCCATTCCTGTCACCTGATTTCGTGCCTGGGCGTTTGGTGAGCTTTGCGCAAGCTCTTTCAAGGGCCAGGACACTAGCGTCTAAGTCGGCGATTTCGGCATCAGAACCAGGTTCAGAGGACGATGCATTCTGAAGGGGACGAGGAAAAAATCGTAAGCATCGGAACAATCCTATCACTAATAATACAGTTGATGTAAGGTGAGGGTTATAATGGGCGGTATCATCGGTTTCATGAGTCCATCAGTTAACCACTGACACCGGACTTCTCCTATAAGTCTGGTATTAGGAAATACAGACTGACTTGCACTGATGAGACATAGCTTCAGCTATGAAAAGAATGTATTCTGTGTACAAAGTTGGGCTGTCTGACGGGGCATCAAGTCTAAATACAGAGTTTGATGGCTGATCTGCATTGTGCCTTGTTCTCCAACCTCCAACTGAGACATTATAAGGTTTGAACGGTTCAGCCCTAAACGGTCGCTTCAGAGGCCGGGTACCGCAGGAGTCGGTGCAATTTGGTGCCCTTTTTTTAACTGGAATGCATTTTGGCATAGCGTTTACACAATTATAGAAAAGACGCAGTTAAGTTAGCAGATTGGGGCAAAACTGCTTTCCCTGCATCCATTCATTTTACACAACCTTGGTCAACAGCGCAGGGGATATCACCAGTGCGCACTTGCTTAGGTGGTTCTTCCCTATCTGCTTGCGACTGTGGCTCATAAAAAGTACCTGTCACTTGGTGTGACTAATTAATAATAATAATAATAATAATAATAATAATAATAATAATAATAATAATAATAATAATAATAATAATAATAATAATAATAATAATAATAATAATAATAATAATAATAATAATAATAATAATAATAATAATAATAATAATAATAATAATAATAATAATAATAATAATAATAATAATAATAATAATAATAATAATAATAATAATAATAATAATAATAATAATAATAATAATAATAATAATAATAATAATAATAATAATAATAATAATAATAATAATAATAATAATAATAATAATAATAATAATAATAATAATAATAATAATAATAATAATAATAATAATAATAATAATAATAATAATAATAATAATAATAATAATAATAATAATAATAATAATAATAATAATAATAATAATAATAATAATAATAATAATAATAATAATAATAATAATAATAATAATAATAATAATAATAATAATAATAATAATAATAATAATAATAATAATAATAATAATAATAATAATAATAATAATAATAACTGAAACAGCTTTCTCGTAGGGCTGTTAGCAATTCGTGGTCCGTATACCTTGCATTCGATTGGTTCATCAAATGAATTCTTTGCCTGTCTTAATTGGTCACTTCGAAATTCGAATCACCTTGTGGTGTGGGTTGCTTAAAGTTAACTGCCCGGTCCAATATACTTTCGTTCTGGCCTTTGCTCGGTCCGTTCCGCATTTGAATTGTGTTGTGGTCTACTGTTCGCTAGTTCGAGTTATGGTTTTATTTACTGCACCACTGCGTGTTTATCGGTAAATCAAATGCACAGAAAGGTTTTTCATTCTTTGTTCGACTTGGCCGTTCGATTTATTGGTTGGATTTATAATCCATGTCCGGGAGCTCAAAACAGCTCACCAGTTGGGGCACCAGATTATTGGCTGGAAAGTTCGCGGTTCGAACACAGCACTGACATTTCGATTCCCGACGTAAAGATGCCACCTTGACTGGTGGTCTGGCTCGGGTACTGCGATGATCTCGTCGGCTATACTGGCCGGGACTTTGTTCCACAAGATGCTACCATGCCAGGAAAACCAAAAAGGAGCAGTCAGACCAAGAGCGGCGAGACCTCGTACTACGAGTAATCGTGCTACAAGTTGGTCTGGAGGCAACGATCATGATAGCGCGAGGAAATCCGTCAAACGCCAAACAGTAAAGAGTTTAGGGAAAGCCCATAATAATAATAATAATAATAATAATAACTGAAACAGCTTTCTCGTAGGGCTGTTAGCAATTCGTGGTCCGTATACCTTGCATTCGATTGGTTCATCAAATGAATTCTTTGCCTGTCTTAATTGGTCACTTCGAAATTCGAATCACCTTGTGGTGTGGGTTGCTTAAAGTTAACTGCCCGGTCCAATATACTTTCGTTCTGGCCTTTGCTCGGTCCGTTCCGCATTTGAATTGTGTTGTGGTCTACTGTTCGCTAGTTCGAGTTATGGTTTTATTTACTGCACCACTGCGTGTTTATCGGTAAATCAAATGCACAGAAAGGTTTTTCATTCTTTGTTCGACTTGGCCGTTCGATTTATTGGTTGGATTTATAATCCATGTCCGGGAGCTCAAAACAGCTCACCAGTTGGGGCACCAGATTATTGGCTGGAAAGTTCGCGGTTCGAACACAGCACTGACATTTCGATTCCCGACGTAAAGATGCCACCTTGACTGGTGGTCTGGCTCGGGTACTGCGATGATCTCGTCGGCTATACTGGCCGGGACTTTGTTCCACAAGATGCTACCATGCCAGGAAAACCAAAAAGGAGCAGTCAGACCAAGAGCGGCGAGACCTCGTACTACGAGTAATCGTGCTACAAGTTGGTCTGGAGGCAACGATCATGATAGCGCGAGGAAATCCGTCAAACGCCAAACAGTAGGGAAAGACTAGAGCTCTGGTGGAAATCGAAAGCTTGGGAGATGGAGAAGGCTTTTCTTACCGGAAACGGCAGTGCCCTATACTAAGTGATAAGATCGACTGGAGGTCTAGCGAAGGACCTGCATCCCTGTGTCGTAGACATGACATCAGCTTATCCGTCAAGCGTCGAGTTTGTAATGCCGTGGTGCGTTCTATATGGTTATGGGGGTCAGTAACCTGGCCGCTGCGCGCTGATGAAATAGCTTCCACTGTTTGACAACTGATGTCCTAGGAGCATTGCCCGAGCCTGGTGGGGACTCCGGATCAGGAATGCTGGGGTACATCGAATGGTTTTCGGAGGAAATAACTCGCTTGCAGTAGGTTAACTGCGTTGGTTTGGTCACGTGCTCGGTATGCCAGTTATCAACCTTCTGCGAACAGCCCTTTTTCCATAACTTCACGAAGAGTGGGGACGAGCCCGGGGAGACCAAGCAATGAAGTATGAAAACAAGTACCAGCACACTTAGCTGCGTTGGTTGTATACGTCTCGCTGGAAGGCACCCTTTCGGTGCCTAACTGCCATGCTACCCGAACGAAGCCCGAGGACTGGGATACTACCAGGTTGCCCAAGCCTAGACAGGGGAGTCGAGAGGCAGAAGTCGGGTTCGAACCACGGACCTTCCGGTCAGTAAATTCGCGCGCTAACCACTTGGGCCATCTCGCTGGATGGTAGCACCGAGACAGGACACATCAATAGTTAGAGACATTGGCTTATTCGCGCGTCGAATGGCGCGCATGCATCCAAGCTTTTGACTTCAATGCACAGATTATCCTGCTTATCTCCTCAATCAAGTCCACTCATAGTACTGTATTGACGCATCAATTATATCGATTACCGCCTCCAATACGTAGCTATTTGCCCACGCCCCAAGTCATCGGTGAACAAAACTGTGGCATCCGTAACCATTGCAAGCTGCTTTTACAGCTGCAGATGATGATGACAATGATGACTTTTCGAATGCCGACAAACCGGGCAGTACTTGAGTCTTCATGCTTTGTAGTAGGTGAATGACAGCTATGAATCGAAAGGGTGATAGAAAGATTCCTTCTCGTTAGTCCAGTATAGTGTTTCTCGCAATGGCTACATTGAATGTTGTATAAAACATTGGTCTTCATTATGAGAGCCAGTTTTTCTTTGGGTTTGACAGTACTCATCAAAAAATATTTGCAGGTTGATTGGCTACTGTTGCACAATAACATTGTGAAAGTCTTTAAGCCATTTCAGGAATTTTCTTGGTGTAGAAAGTGCGATTTGTTTGTTCAGACAGATGTATTGCCCTTCTTGCAGATGTAATTCCCCAAAAATTTGTTTTACTGAGAGACCGTATGGATTTCCATTCTTCAGTGCTGGAGTCCATTGTGTTTTAATCCAACTGAACAGTGTCCAGATGCAGCCCTGCTTGTGACAGCTTGGATGGACGCTTTGGTAGCTCAGAATGTGTTGTTTATGCGCCACCTTTTTCCAGACATCGATTTGCAGATGACCATTTGCTAGTCTTATGATACGGACGCTCAGAAAACCAGTTTTCCACAATTTTTCCTTCCGTTGCGAATTGGAAACCAGAAAGAACAATTACTGGTTTGTTCGACGACAATGAAATTAGCGAACCAATAGATAATCCATTTTTTAGGATTTGTTAGGCAGTAGAATTCGCCTTCACATTGCGATTTCTCCAGTAAACCCTGAGACGGAGGACCCTATTGGTAATCCTTGTAGTCATTTGTACTATACTCCGCTGAAGTCAGAGTAGTTAAGAATTACTTGAGATTCGCGCACAGGTAAACAGCCAACTAATAAATACACCCGAGATATCGATATTTCAATGTACTACTGACAACTCGTTCTCTAGCGATCAGAAAGAGAGCTTAATGGAAGTGACTAAAAGCGGTCAGTATCGAAAGGAGTCATCGCACGCGTGTAAGCTGTAGGGTGTACTGCATGGTAAAGGTTTTGCCAGATGGATCAAGCGAACCCAGAATAATGAGATTTTCCATTAAGTTGATAGGTGCTTACTCATATCCCCAAATCAGGAGCGTGGACAAAGGCAAAGTCAATAAAGCATTCTTTTTAATTAAGAGTAGTTTCATCCAGTACCAGAACAACTGGATGTGGGTTGTCTAATCACGGGTGCTAGTGTTCGCAGACTAACTTAGGGTCATTATACAATGACGATGGTTCGTCCAGTAGCCGCATGCGTACAGTAGGCATAACAGGGTCATTTCGCGCAGGACTGCATTGTAAGTCATTCTTATCTCCTCAATAACAGGCATGCCTTTTATACTACGCGGACGAAATCAAAGGAGACAATGTCATTAGAACTGTACCCAAAAAGTCAATGCGAATCCGTTACCGATTACTGTTACCCATCGAATCATCACGCAATATGACCCACATATCTCGAAAATCAGTGGACTCGACAACCATCTGCAGGGTCAGTTACATGTACGAAACCAGACCAGAATTACTTACATCGCCTGACACAGAAGCAACTAGATCTGGTGGCAAACCGTGTCTCGATGCTTCTCTCAAGTCAACCACGGACGTATCGCCAATGCAGTGCCTGATATCTGCAAGTAACAGAAATAAGTAGTAAGGCGCAGGATGTCCGTATTAACATAACGAAATGCGTAGGTGAAAAAGGACCCACAACAACAACGAACGTTCTTACCTTCAAGACGAACGGAGCTTTCTTGTATAGGTGTTTGAAGTGTAGAGGAATTGCCTGAAGGAGGAAAGAGTAAACCGTCAGAGCTATGTACATCTATGAGCGAAAAACAGCCAACTGATGATGCATGATCGTAAAATCGTTTCTTACGGACTAGTGTAAGTCGTTGGAACCCCAGCTACGAAGGTTAACATTCTGGATACATGACTGTGACAAACAACAATAACACAATATTCTAAGAATTAAGCTACGCACGCTTATAGTGGGACAAACATTATCCAACAAAAATTTGAAAAGGCCTGAAGAGAACGGCTACTGGTCTGAGTTAAGCGACAGTAATAGTGACAGCAAACGTAGTGTTGCAGCATACTTTGATGGACAGAAGTATGCGTAATCGTCATAAAGAGGGACCACAGAGGGGACACAAATGGCTGTCTCCTCTCTGAAGAACCCACTGTAACGGAACAACCAAAGGCCCCAGGCAGCCCAAGGGCTGCCACTACATTGATCTCACCTTAGCACAATAACGGAGAGGGTGGCACCGTCAATCTTCGTCGCCCAACAGGTACTAAACCGAAGGACTCCGTTCACCGACGGAAAACCCATATTTGCAGATTATAGTGGTGTTAACGAGAGACTCAAATTAATCTCTCGTTCATGATATTTTCATTTCCATCTATCAATGTGTCTCGCCAACTTGATCAAGTGGAACATAGAGTTCCTACGAACTCGTGGAATGAGTCTACCTGATTAGCTCCACGAAGGACGAAACCAGTTGTAAGGATTCAAAGGTATTTCAGCAACCCCGTGAGAAGTGTGTTCTATCTAAAATATACTGTGATATTCCGAATAAGTGCAAAGTGAAACATGAAGTGGCCGTGATAAAATACCTTCGGTTGAGGAATATCATTGAAGATTCACCTGAGTCTCTCGTTAAGTCCAATGTATTTGCAAATGAGAATACTCCCTAACTTACTTGCAATCTGATGTCCACGTGGAGTTTAAGGCTGATGGAAAGTCGGGGTCTACCCTACCTGATAAGTTCTAAGAAGGGCGAAAAAGGTGGATTTCGAAGAGTTCTCAGCGGTGTAGTATCATGTAGTGTATCATGTCAATAAAACACTATCTCTTCCTTGCATTGACTCTTCACACGGTAGACTGGACAAAAATTCGAATTCTCAGAGAAGAGGAATAAACAGGTCGTATAAAAACCCATTTGTCTCCGCGCTGATTTGTGGTAGACAGAACCGACTACCCGATACGAAACGGTCAAAGTTGAAATGAGAAAATGATATTCCAGACTAGGAAAAAGAACTCTTCTATTTTCAGATCGATAGCTTGATCTGAGGGATACAATGCAGGTGTCACACCGGGAACCTTGGATGCCTCAGCGAAGCATGTTATGGGATGTCGACAGAAGGGCTGGACAGCCAAAATTCGAACATATCAATGGAGCAAAAGATTACCCAAATATCCATGTACATTTATGCGTATGAATCAGCTGATCGGCTTTTAACGGAGAAGGACTGTACTATAGCTACATACAACGAACTGATCCGACATCATGCCAAGATAGAGGAGTGAAATGGTCCAGTTGCGCACCGACAAAGTGGCACCCGCAAGCCATTCATTTTTCACGTTCAAAGATCCCTACATGAGTGTAACTATGTCCCAATGAATGTGTAGGCGAACCATTGATAATATTACATACCTCGAACACCACACCATCGTGACAACTACTGGAACAGCTTGAAACGCCTATCGACACGCCTAAATCCCCAATAGGAGAGGACATTCAAAAATACATCCTTCTGCAAAGCCAGGTGGCAATTATCATCAATTCAGGTCTCAAAATTAAATGGAGCAAAATCATCACCATTCTATTGGGGAAGACATAACTGTTAAGACTAGAGGGAGCATCATTAGCCTATTAAGCTGTTGATATAATAAGGACCGCTGAAACTCACTGAAGAGAATACTCACCATTTTTGAGTGTTTCTGTTCCTTTAATGAAACTGGAGTTCGTTGAATTTTCCTGTTCATTCAGGTCACGTATCGTTTCCACTCTCTGAGGAGCCTCTTCAGCTAGTTCTGTTTTAATTTGACGGTTTGCTGTCGCTGTAAACGAGTCCTTGTTCAGCTGTGGCTCATTCACAACAACCAGAGAAGGTTGAGCGCCAAGCGACCGATCGCTTGTCTCGGTTTTGAGGGTGATTGGCCTATTTTCTCCGGAGTTGCGGTTCGGATCAATTCCCTTAGTGCTAGAAGTGGCGAGCGATTCTTCCCCATCAACCCGGATTCGCTTTGAAGCAGGTTCGTAGATCTTCACGGACATGGGATTTGCGGTTGATGCATCGGATTCGTTTGAAGACAAATCCAGAATTTCCTGAGACCGAGGTATAGTTTCAGTGGTAGCGTCTGAAATGACGGGGAAAGTACTGCTTTTGGATTCTGCGGCAGCTGTGGCAACAACGGAAGCCGAGCTAGTTGGTGTGGCGGAACTCGGATTCTTTGCAACAGGTGCCGGATTATCATGAGTTAGGTCAATAGTCACAGGTTTGTATCGAGATCTGGAGTTAGCCACAGTCTTTCTACTCAATGAAGATAAGCCAAGATTTGGTCCCATTTTTAAGGTGACCGTCGACGTGTTCAGTGGCCGAGGAACTTCTTCACGCATCCGAGCTTCCAGATTGGCCAAACGAGCAAACAGATGAAAGCGATATGAGCTCTGAAAAGCTCGAACAATCGGTGGTAGCTCACCAGGGTGAGAGGCTTTCGCCGACCTAGTTTCCAACTGGCGTATATCTGATGAGAACGTCTCGATACAACGCCTGGTGGCTCTGAGGGCAACACGGATATTATCGACGTTCACATTATTGATTTGAGTTAAAATGGACAAAACATCAAAACTGGCTGTTGGCGCAGGTGTCACTTCTGCCGGCGTAACGGGAACACAGGTCACTGGTTTTGGTTGTACGCTCGTTGTTTGTGTCACCGAATGGATGGGAGTGGGCGCCACGGGTAGATAACCCAAATTGCAATGGCGGACCTTGGGAGACACTGTTCCGATATGAGGACGAATACCTGACCATCGTGATTGTGCAACAGTTGGGTCAGTAGGGGGATTAATAGTTTGTCCGAGACACTGCAGAAAATTTGTCAGGGTGGAAGGTGGTATTGGTTCTGACGCACTCTGTTGCAGAGCTGATTGGCCCAGTTGAGCGAACAAATCTGAAAGTGGAGGACATTATGAAAAGGCACGTGTGGATTACAAATAAAGCAGAGGTAGAAATTGTGGAAAAAATATCTATTCAACTAAAAAATAATGCATTTGCGTGCTAAGTGATGCACAACTGTTGTGAAGCCATTTTCGCGTAAAAAAGAGGGTTGATGCGTAAGCCATTTCTTCCATATTAACCAGCAGGGTATCAGCGCAGCGCACACAGTATGTGGGTGAGCGTGTGACGTGAACCAAAACTTCAGTAGTGAGGTAGCACCTAGTTTGTAAAGTCATGTCGACCTAACCAGTGTCAAAGCAAGCTATGAGGATTATTACGAGGCTCTTTGTAGAAATCATGAAATCAACCCCAGATTCAAATGGAGTGTCTCCGTGGGGTATTTGAACAAAACAACCAACTGGGTTGATTGCACTGACGATGAAGGCATACCAACAAACGACTGTTGCAAGTGGACTAGGATCCGAAACAGTAATTCATACACTGCTTGAAGATGTCAGTTTCGAAGCAACTCGTCCACGTCCACCAGACTGCATCCGGGATTAGCTCGGCAAATATCGTCATCATGGAGATCCCGCTCCACAATTTATCTGGACAGGTCATTTGAGTTGAGATCCTCAGGAGTCGGAAAAGAATTAGATAATGTTAGGTAAGTTAGTTTATCTAAATGCAGATGAAGATTCTCCAAACTGGCTGGATGCATTAGTTAGCGAATCACTGAGAGAGCATTGGCGAACAACCGAATGATATCCACACGGTTGATGGCAGACCTGGGGCTGTGGGTAGTCTTTGGGGGATTCAATCTGTTACTTATATTTGGTGTAGTAGTTAAACAAAAAGAGGGAAGATCTTTTTACTGACCAAGCTTGAGGTCCAAAAATCAAACACTCTCATTTCGCAGTTCACACTGTATTGTCGTTAAGTGAGTGACATCCTCGTACTTGCCGACAAAACTATCAGCACAACAGAAACGCTGAGCAGTTTCAATTCAGTTCATACTAATATCGAACTTATTATCGGGCCCCAATAGAACGGATAGTTTACTTGTTGTCAGTATTCGAAAAAGGATCCACGGGACTATAGAGCGTAAAGTCTACAGAGAACAAGCCTGGAAGTGCTAGTTTTTCATTTTGATAGCTTTCATCCATCACAACAGAAACTTGATCTAGTCAGATGCATAGTTGAGAGTTCGCCAAAGATATGCTCCTCCGGCTGTTTATAAAAGGAGCTAAAGCTTTTGAGAAGCACATTCTGGCAGAACGGATGCACTGAACGGTTCGTACGCAAAACAGTGTAATCTGTAAAGCGTAAATCAAAACAACGTTCAGTTTGGAAAATGCCCATCTACATCAGGCTCCCGTGAAAGGTGACTCAGTTGCTGAACTAGTTACCATGGGGCACAGAATTTCTATTGATACGACATACAGTGTCACTAATCTGTGTTTAACTTTCCGTTTCAGGCCCATCATCAGTCCCGACTGAAGGACTAATTGCCACGTTCTACCACCGGCTCCTGTGTGTAATCATGTGTGCTCGTGCCCAGTTTCAGACATTAGACGTACGTCAAGGCGCTTGTCAGACAGAATACGAGAACATAATCCCGTGTTTGTGTGTGATAGTTGGAAGAAATCAGGCTGAAATGCAACTGCATCACATCTGACAGAAAAGGAGAAGCTAGGACGAAAGTATTCAGCGTTGTGACAATTAGGGAAGCAAGGAATGTTGACAAAAAACTGGCACTTTAACCCAGTGCATAGTCGGCAAGATGGAGGGTGAGAGGGACCAACAGGTGTTTGCCTTTCACTGAGGTTTGAGCACCCCTAGTATCAAACCATACAATGGCTATCTGAGTTTTTCTCCATATTGGCGTCAGCAAACAACGAACAATGGTGTAAAAGTTGAAATGAAACCCAGAAATTCCGCCAACGCCACTGGAACAATTACTGTGGTACTCATAAATCAACGGATAGCAAAAATTACGAACCACAAGACTATCTACTTTGCCAATAAGCGGGTAAACTCGGTGGAACTTACTTGAAAGCGTGTCCAGTGGAGTTGATTGTGAAGCGCACTGTGAGGAGCATTGATCCAGCGTCGAGGTTGTTGAGGATGATTCTACACCCTCATTCGGTTTGATAGGCTTCTGTTCTGTAGTCGGAACTCGAATTCTGTTGTCTTCTTGACGCTTCTCGTTACGAAGTCTTTGAAATGCACGAAATTCCTTCACCTCCTTCATAACCTACAAAGGTACATTGATATCTACATGTATGCTAAGGCGAATAAATTATACTTAATAAGGAGACCGTGAACACCGTCGATATAACAATCCTCAACATGGTAACGCAGTAAGATACAAGTTCACCCACACTGAAATCCATATAATCCCGGTTGCACAGTTCCATGGACGCGAGTTAATGAACGAATGGCGGCCCTGAACAGCACTGACGAGCTAGAACGATCTACACTCATTCTCATTTGACTCACCAGTGACTTTAGGTTCGTGATCGGGCATCAAGCAAGCGTGGTAGGCATACAGTAGATAAATCCACTGATAAGACTGAGAAGCAAACCTACCTGGAATTAATCAGCAGTGCGAAACAGGCCAGGCCAAACATCGAAAAGTATAGGATCACAGCCTGAACAATCTAGCGGTATTCAAAACCTCCGATTCCCTTCCATTTGTTTGTTACCAATTTGCCGAAAAGATGACACAGGTGAACGATTACCTTTCTTTCAGAAACTCACCTAACAAAACTAACGGAACTGCTGTTGGGGACTAAAGTCGGGTCCCGAGTACCTCTTTTTCAAAAGCCACCAACTCATGTCAGGCGCACGGAGGTGAACTCATTTTGTAGTATAGGCGAAGTGAAGGGCATGGGATGGGTAGGTCGATTGCCAAAGACTTCTGGTAGAAACTATGTCCAGTCATACGGGGTCGCCCTAATGTCAAAGAACGATCTTCGTAGTTTTACCACTCTTGAGTGAAAGCCGTGCAACTCAATCATGACATTTAAAATGGCAGACCGCAAACTGTTGCGAAAAACGTAGCTCTACTAACCATTTTAGATTCACAGAGGTTTGAGTTTTATGTGCGAAAGTCTTCTCATGCGAGCACAGCATGAAATATATGGTGGAAACGGAAATATATTACCTCAAAAACGAAAACTACACAACTTATCTGACCGCCAAGTTAGCACAACTGAACAAAAGCTTCTAATGAAAGGGCTCAAATTCAAAGTCGGAAAATCATCCTACGAAGATTACTTAGCCACCTTGGAACACGCCTCGATATCAAAGCAAATGTCTGAAGAGGTTCAACAACAGATCCGACAGACAATCACACCGGAAATCACACGGAATAGAAGCAAGCAAATGATTTCCACACAAAAACGAGACGCAACTAGATATCTACAAGAAGATTAAAGGATACCACACGGTTATAATGGACGAGCGGGATTACACTGGAAAAAAGACGAACAGCTGCAAAAGTACAGGATGACCCACAAGTGAATCAGTCATGATACAACTTTAAACCTCATCAATCGAACCAATGCGAGGCTCAGGAAACTGCAACACATGAGGTAATTAGCCAGGAACGATAGAGAATGAAAGTCGATGACACCACTATTACACAGTACTACGGACTACCACAGGTGCATGAAGAAGGAACTCCACTTCGACCAATCGTTTCACATCCTGGAACAGTCAACAATTTCTCCACAAACTACAGAACTTCAATATAGAACACGACAAAATCATGCTCCCATTTGACGTCATATCACTGTTCACTTAAGTCAACCAAAAACTCGCCAGAGAAACAATAGCAGTACTGCTTCGATTTAATCCAAACACAACAGGAACCGTGAAACCTAAAAGCCTATGCAGGCTGTGGGGATTTTGCATGGATACATAAGAAGATACACAAGAAGAGCTGCGTTCAAACCCTGTTCGAGAGAGCAGACACTGCAACACTATAGAACTAAGGAAGAAGGAAGAAAACTATTTATTCAGAGCATTCCAGATCCAAGGATCTTTATCAAAAGAAATCTCAGCAATAGCAACAGAAGGAACAAATGACTAGACGGGTAGTTACACCTTGCATCAAGAATGTTGCTCAATTCGTAACCAGATTATTACCTCAAAATGGAATCCTTGTAGCCCACAAACCGAATGCTACTTTAGGGAAAATGATATCAATACCGAAGGACAACTAAGATAAAACCAAGAGAAACAATGAGATTTACCAAAGTAACTGCAACAAATTCTACATTGGAGATACTGGGAGGAAAGTATGCACACGAATAAAGGAACACAACGCGTCCATCAGGAGACATGACCACTATCCTTGATGTCCATAAACGAATATCAAGAAGGCCAAAAATTCAACCTGGAAAACGCAAAAATTTTGGCACACAGGGATATGAGACACGGAAGGGGATTTCTAGAAGCATGGCACTCCATGGTGGATTCGCTCAAGAGATGCATTGAACTACATGCAATTAACGCACCACTACATGCAATACTAAAGGACAGCCGAATACCGGACTAACAAAACAAGAGATAATCCCTTGAAGTCAGATCGTCGAGGGTCAAAAGTCGGAACCCAGGGGAGTCAAAGATAGAGCTCAGTCAAGTATCAACCAGAGTGCGAGAGCAGGGAAGGCCAGGCTCACAAGTTACGTGGTTATCATCGTCATGGCAACTCAAAGCCACAAATTCTAATTGCGATACAACCCAGCCAACCCCATTGAAATATTGGATTTCTGATATGAATATGACTTTTCTGGAGGCCCAGAGGAAGATTCCTTCAAGCGGAAACCACAACTCAACCTGACAGACCATCCGAAGTCAGATGAAGCTGAGTTTTTGTGCTAGGCGGACCGGAATGGCCGAAGAAATGGAAGATGCGAAAAATGCCAAAGGGGAGCCGTGAGCTGTTCCCTTGATCCGTCTGACTGGTCCTCGGGAACCTCCTGTCAGCGAAGATATCAGGGACCGGAATGGCTCCCAGATAGCCAACAAAGCAGAACGTCTGAACCACCGGGCACAATACTCCGAACAATTCGGTTGACCACCTGCTACCTACAATCAGGAATCATGAACCTCAGCAGAAAAGTGGACTGTGAATATGGAGCCACTTTCAAACTCAGAAGTCGTCGAGTGTATATGTCTACTCGAGTGTCATCGTGCCACCGGTCGTGACGATCGTCCACCAGCTCTCTTCAAGTGTGGCGGTGGGCTTCTAAGCGAGTGCGTGTCCAGCCCATTTGGTCCACCTGGAAGGAGACCGTCCCAAACAACTGGGGCGAATCGATAATAGCGCGCATTTTCAAAAAGGGCACTCAAAGTGAGTGTAGTAACCACAGAAGTGCTAATTTGGCTCCTTCGATGAAGTTTTAACAGACTCTGAAGGTTCTACTGGCTCAATACCGTGAAGTTAGCAGAAGTTTATTGACAGAGTAGAGGTCATGTGAGATGTCCTCATCAAATGTATCATCTAGTGTGGTCTGAATCAGTAAAAAACAACTGAGGGCAAATAATTATCAGCAAATACATTTGAAGGTTCCAAACTTGTTAGATGCGGTATAGTAAATCCCCAAATAGCACGTATTTTGGACAGCATACTTCGCATAAAGCGGTAAATCTCTGCAGAGGTGCGGCGTAGTTTTGATAACCAAATTAATGCATCGTGAGTGCTCATCTTGAGATGAGTGGCTGAATGATTTCATAGCATGTACATAATAGTGCGGCGTATAAGGGTTTAGAAAATGAGGACTCAAACTAAACTACCTCGGAACACTGGTTTTGGAGTCGGCGAATCGGACTGGGGTCACAAACCACGCACTTCCATACATCGTCGTCTCCAAGTGCTTCAAGTTCGCTTAAGGCTGAGCGCCCGAGGTTGCGTTTGATGCAACGTTTGCAAAATGCATTCGAACATGTGTCACAACAGATCAAATCACCACCGTCTCCACACCATCGACAATTTTCATCATGCCCCTCGCCATCCTGTTTAAAACTTTGGCGCGCGTAAAACTTGGCACAGCGCTAAAATTGAACATGAATAGTCGCAGTAGTTACATAACAAGGTACCTTGCAAGTGACAACTCTGAGTACCGGGTGAACTTTCAAAGGCATGAAAGCGATTTGCAAAATGGTTGCACATGCCGTACATCTGACAACATCCAGTACACCAGCGTTGGAAAGTCTTGATGACCGTAGTGTACGCTGAATCTTGGCTTTCTTATGAGGCAGTTCTCCTTTACCATCTACTGAAACTGGTTCGACAACGGGCGTTCCTGAAGATGAGAACACAAATCGCTTTAAAAATTACCATCGGGTAGACTGGCTCGTCCCTCGGCATCAAACTGATACTCAGGAGGGATGGGACTGTTCTCTTTGAGGTCCGAATCCATTTCAGCAGGCCTAGTTTCATCTTCCTCCCTCCGTTGGAATGTCGACTCAGCTAAATCTTCGTCAAGAGTTATCCGGCAAGCAAACTGTTTTCTGTGAGGTATAAGTCGATAAAAGAACATTTACGAACTTTCTCATTGCAACTATCACGTATTCATATGGGAAGGTCTTCTGTGTGTCTAAGCAATATACCCTGAAAAGAAAGTTTGAAACGAAATAGTTCATAGCAAGATTTCAAATGACATTTCGGGCTACCGAGTTCTAAGTGTTCCCCTGGTAGAGACTAGTGCAGAAATTCTGAAGGAAAGTGGATGCTTGTCTTGATTATCATCTGAGTCCACTTGGATATCAGATTATACCAGATGAGCGTTTGTGCTGCGATGGTGCTGAGGACAAACAAATGATGGTCATAACATAACTAAAATAGGATGACTACACTCCGAATCGTCTACTGACAGGCGATTTCACGGGGCCCTGACGGTCACACTATCTGCAACGATCGCTGCGCTAGTATTTTCCGCAAGCCAAAATAAATCCAACAGACTTAAGAATAAAGTATCTTCCTCTACGTCAAAGCTGACGGAGCACTAACATCTTTATCACGTCGAATAGCACTGATCTTGATTAGGCTGGACAACAATTTAGTCCGGTGTCACAGGGTTGAGGTCAACCCTTATAACCTACATGTATAGCGAGCCACCGTTTTAGGATCACCAGAGGCGCAGAGGGTGAAATGTGATAAACCTGGATTTACATAGGATGATGTAAGGTGGAAAAAAGGTACAAGTCTTGTAAACGTCTTTCAAATACCCAATATGGGGCAATAATAACAGAAAATGAATTCCGGACGTAAGATGCATTTTCTAATTCAACATGCAGTTAGGGTAGTTCCTAGACAGAAGGAACGAATCATCAATGTTAGTAAGCAGTACACTAAACCCTAAGTGACTAATGTTCAGGCATATGATCAAACGAAGTATATTTGCGGAATGCAGTTAAGGGAAAATGTTAGGTAAGGAGCCCTGAGGGCGTGCGATAATTTCTGAGTGCCTAGAGTGAAGGTAGGCTACGTCCGAGCCTGAGGGAAGTTTCTTGGGGAATGCACAGTGACTGACTCAAAAATATGAACCGCAAGGGGGATGGAGTCACAGATTTTCCGGGGATATCCTTTTCGAAACCGATGCTAGAATAGAACGGCTAGCTTGACAGCGATATCCACTTAGCCCAAAGACAAAGAACGTGGCTTTGGTGCTACTGTACAGAGATAGTGAGCTTCGGACCTCACAGAGATATTACTGACAAATTTAACAAGCCATCTAACGTTTGACCACCTCTCGATACGAGGATCTCCGACGTAGACTAAGCTGGCGGTATTTTCATTCTAGGCAGAAGGATCCAGACACCCGTTGACAGTCGTGCATGCTTACGCCTCCAATGACTGTAGCTCTGACACCATCAAAGACAAGTTTTATGACGCTTTGAATGATTTGTTGCAGCGTGATAAAAGCTCAGATATCGTGGTTGCTGGAGATATGACTGCACAAGACGGCAGGCTTAGCGAATCTAGGGCTCAATTAGGTGGACGTGGACTGGACTCATCATCATCATCAAAGAAAGCAACATCAGTGTTGGCACTGATGCTTCACTGCTTCACTGGTGTGGACTGGACTCGATACGTTCGGACAATGGTGAACGATTGCTTCAGCCATGTGCCGACCGCAGGCTGTTTTTATGCAGTACTAACGTCCGAAATAGCCGAAGTCGTCCGGCCACATGATGTCCCATAATGGTGCACCGGCTAAGAACTCAAGTTGGTTACATTGCCATCAGTTACCGATGGCTTGGATGAATAAGTGGCTGCCGCTCGTTTTAGAACACATTTGTGAATTCCGACCACGGGCCCATCCACAGCCGCTTCTCGCTTCATTTTCCAGGACGGCACAAGGTTCGGACAAATATCTTGGCGACTAAGAGACTGGCAAATCAGGAAGTTACGTGAATCTACTAGAATCGTATTCCGGAGTCTCTTTCAACCGCTCCATAATTCGTACTGGGACGAGATCACCACCACTTTTCCTGTGGGACGGCATTGCCAGGCCCACTCAAGCACTGGATATCAGACCGAACAGTGGTAATGCTTGAATCTCTGGAAATATCCTGGCTGGTCCCGATCGAACAAGCCATGACTGAGGAATTAACCCCCACCCTTGAACAATGCGGGTGGGGATCATCGGGACCAGACAGTCAGTGGCGCTTGAGGGAACATATGCAGTCACAAATCTTCGTGTCTGTAGAGCGTTCCACGTCTCACGACCAAGATTCTACGTCAGCCGTAAGCTCCAAATGAGTGACAGCTTGTTGTCACGGGAATTGTTGTTCGAAGTATTTGAACCAACGGTCGAAGCGTTCTCCTTTGTTCAAGATGGTCAATTCTAGTCTGATCCTTGATAGTTTCGCCAACGTAGTTTCCGGGGCCGGTCGCATTGGTCAACCGAAATAATTTTCGGGAATTCCAGACTTCCCGGGCCTCTTCTACTTTTTGTGGTGTGACAGATGAGGTTAGCGCACAAACCCATAAGGCGTTTCCCAATTCGAGACACCTATAACGACAAGCCGGCATATCTCAAGGGTTGTGTGTGGATCAGGCTACAGTTCGGACACTGACGTTAAATGAATGCGGGACATGACCTCTTCGAGTAGCAGAACTGAGACACACGCTGGTTTTTGACATCCATTGTCACAGAACCATGGTTCGTGAAGGCCTGTATCAGCGAATCCGTAACGGGACATTTGCTAACTGAACTTTAGGTTGTTCAACAAAAATTTCAAAGAATGTGTCCAGCGACAAGAGCTGTCCAAAATTGTGCATGTAGAACAGGCACGTGGTTCCAGCGCGAGGTGTTTCAGAAGACAAGCCAAGCACATCAGTGGAGTGCAAAAACGTTTGTATCTTCAGATGTAGCAATTCGGGTGCTCGCGCTAATGCGGTAGCAATAACATCGTTGCGGCGCATATCCAGAGTATAAAAACTACCGGCGACCTCTGATGACAGTAAAGCTCGAAACTAATGTAGCGCGTAGGGCTCGTTCATTCGGCAGAGGATCCCCACAATCAGCCTCGGCGCAATACTTTGGATCCTTTGACGACATCGTCCTCATCTTTGAAGACGAAGCACGTGATATTGGATGAACGGGCCACCATCACACCATCGTTCGTCACGCGCCTAGTACCTTCAAAGTGAAAAGTAAGACTTGATAACGTGCAGTCTCGGAACATAACACTTACAATTCAAATAGAACCACTGGAGGTCGTGGAGACTTTTACATACCTCTTTAGTTATATTAGCTCTGACAATTGTGTCTGATGAAGTGAGTGTACGAATCTCACAGTTCCAAATCACGTTTTCTAATTTGCGTGGATTGTGGCGTCAAAACGACCTATCACTGGGTCTCAAGGGTCATGTGCATTAGATCACATTACCTTTCAGCTGTAGCACCTTTTCGGTGTCTAATAGCCATGCCACCAGAGGGAAGCACTACTGGGATACTGCCAAGTCTAGACAGAGGAAGTCGAGAGCTAGAGGTCGGGTTCGAACCACGGACGGCAAATTCGCACTCTAACCACTGAACCACGGTAAGGGCTGTATTGTTGAATGGCTGATAAGAGTCGTCTTCAGTTTTTTACCAGTGATGTCTCATAAGCGTTGCTGGTGTCGGATGGCGTCAACAAACTGGTGACGAAGTGATTGGAAACTGAGTATTTGGTTGAGCAACAGGTACTTCCATCGCGAAAAACATCCAGCACCATCAGCTACAGTGGCTCGGTTGCGCATGCTGAAACACGGTCTACCCAGATGAGTGTTGTACTCTGGCTCCTTCAGAATGGAGGAGATCGCGAAGTGGACAACGTATGATTTGGCAGAAGGTTGTGAAAGCGATCACGAAGAGCATGGTATTGTTGGGGCAGTATGCCTTCCAAGATGGGGTCCCCGTGACCCCCTCTGCGCTTGTATGGAAGCATTTCAAGAAATGGCAACTCTCTGACGTCAGCGGCGCTCGTGTTGATAGTTTATTTCCAGATTGTTTGACTTTTGAGGGGTAGGTACTTCCCAATGCTCGACATAGGATGGCATTATGTCCCCCCTCAAACACTCTTCTCTCTTCACTCTTCTTGTCCCCACTGCAGAGCCTTAGTGTCGGATAATGAGTCACCAGCAAGGAAAAAACAGCTTCATTGCGAACAAGCGGGTGCAAAAGTTACAAGGGGCCTCGTGGTATTGAAATGGCACTTTTGACAGTGATTCAGGCTGCCTAATTGGCTTTTGGCGAACACCCATGACCATCGGATCGCGCTTCTATGAAATGCTTGAACACTTACCGTCGTGAAATGCCACCACCCTTTGGGCGGCATGACCGGTAGGCAATGAAAGGGTGTCGTAGCAGAATGATTATTATTATTCATGGAGTATGTGACTTCCACTAATGAATCATCAGAAAAGTTGATACAATCGGCCGTCTACTGTACTCCCAAAGCTTGCACTATTCGTGAATGCGAGTCATCCACTTCCACAAAAAAACTGACCATTCATCCAGGTTCTTGAGGATTTTCTTGATTCCCGCTGGTTTGAATCCGAAACCTGATGTTTCTGACTTACAACTGTTTGTGACGGCTCATGAGGTAGCCTTTTGTCAACAAAAATGTCTTGTTGACCTTGTCAGATTCTTCATCAAGCAAATAATATGATTTGGTAGTGGTAGCGAATGAACAGTATTCTCCGCTATCATTCTTCACCTCAGATATGCAACCAAACGTTTTGCAGCAGCTGCAGGTTTCTCGGATGGCGTCGATCCACGCTTACTGCATTAATAGCATACAGTGATATGTGCAAACATTGTGGCCCCGCAAGCACAACCCACAGTCCATTCATAGTGGGCTCTGGGGGAGCTGCCGTCTACTGTACATTAGGGTGAACCGGGTATACAGTTGTTGAGAGCGCCCCGTTGAGATCATCCGGAATCTGTCAGATGAGCTAGTTGGCCCCTTATATTATTGCTATTAAATTAGAGAAACAGACATTCCTACATGGATTAAAGGGTTTACAAGGCTCCTATCCTGTCAGTATACCTAGGGGTTGGTAGTGAACCAATTCGTCAGCATCCAATCTTATAGGTGACAGTGCGAGGTCTAGGATATCACTGGTCTGTCCAGGCCGTTGTCTAGTTGGGGATCATAAGGGATGGACCAGATTGACTACATTTCCAACCATTTGGAGAAGAACCAGGTACCCAGCTCTGACGCATTAAGCTTATACCAATAAATCCTTGGAGCACCAAAGTCGCAAACTGCGAGGCAGACCGTGCGCTAGAGTTGACCTATTGTCACAGTCAACTGTAAATTTGGACATGCACATGACGCTGATGTACCTCTTTAAGTGTTTATAGGACACCAAACAGCTTCTCCTTCTAGTTTGCTGAAATGTCTTAAAATCGGTTAGAGATGGACGACAGTATAAAATCACACCACCTTCAGTCCCGTCATCAATCCTGTCAACGCGAAGCATCATGTATGCAGAGTCGGAGTTTAGTGTCACGAATGTCAACTAATATCCAGGCATCAGCAAGTTCGGTAATGTACTGGTACATGTCATCATTTTAACCCGTTCAAGTAACTTGCGCAGATTACGTGCATTATTTATCTATAGAAGTATTTGCCGTGCTAGCGGCAACAATGAGCTCCATCTTGCATTGGATATTCTTTGAATAACCTACAAATCCGCAGCATGTAGCTCTATTTCCTCCACGGGTTTTCGTGACTTTATATCCGCCATTGCATTAATTGTTTACGTCTTCGGAGCTCAAATCCTGAAAGACTCCTCCGGTGAGAGGGCACTCTTACAACCACCCGCAGATAACAAAACCGCTTTCAGTGCGTGGGCGTATTTAACCGGTTGGAGCCTTTTCCATCAAGATAAGACGCTGGAACGATGGAGACACGGTACATTGGAAGTAAATGGTCTGGATATGGAACTTTGTATACAGTCGACATCTGCAGATGTAAGCGTGTTCAGCACTGAGTAGCTGATTTCACTTATGACACACCACCCGCCCCGACAGACCACAGTTCTCTTTTGTGTAAACTGGGACGTAAGGACAGCAAACCGACTTCCGTGTATGGATATGGGACCAGAACGAGGCCAAGATTGGGGGAATCACTCATGCACAACCTGTATTACAGAAAACTGGAGGCAAATAGACCCTCTATTGACGGTATGATCCGCGGGGGGTTACGAAACGCTTGGGTGCTGTCGGTGCTACTCGCCTTCCAGGCTAGGCATCGCGTGATCCCCACTGCGCCTGTTTCGAGGCATTACAAGATATGACTGCCAACCCATGCCAGTAGAGTGAATAATGTCAGTTTCAATCCAAATTGCCTGAGTGAATGTCTCGAGGTGTATGCACCTCGGAATAACTGTAGTAAGCTAGCATTGAGTCCCTTCCCAGTTCAACCTCTCTTTTCTTTACAATAAGGCTTTCAAATAAGCCATGGTTGTACAGCAGTGAAGTATCGGTGTTGATGTTACGATGTCGATGATGACGATGGAGTAATTCACGATTAACAGGTTCAGATTAAGTGACGACAGCAAAAGACGCAGGGGTCTGTGTTCGCATCAAACAATACAGTGAAACTGGAAAGGAACCTAGCGGACACAACCTCTGATTTAGCACTGCACTTGTAAGTCTGGGAGTCGTTCCAAAATTTTACAGAGCCCAAATAAAATAAAGTTGTTTTAGCCACACACGCATCGCAATAATGTTGCTTTCACAATTAACAGTTGACCTTTGCCTCACATTCCTACGCAGACTGTTGAAGTCGAATTACTATCCTCCCAATGTTCCGTTTGTAAAATTCGTTAAAATTCAATCCATATAAGAGTGTTATACCGCGCGCTTTTAAGGTCAGTTCATGTTCCGCTCAGTCTAGTATAGAGGTGTAGTGAACATGGCTCCCTCCAATTCATGAAGGACGTTGCGGGGTTTTTACCACAGCAGGCAACCTCACTTTTCCACCCTGAATACACTGACTCACGTAGAAGTTTGTTCTTGGTAGTCCATTATCCGAAGAAACCGTCAAATCTGAGACTAAAAAATCCGTTTACTCGTAGGCGCAACTTTGCACGGTATTCTGTCCCATACAGGCTGACGCTGATCGAAAAGCTAACCCACGCATTCCGATGTTGTTTCATAATCTTGCAATGCTTCAAATGGTGTCTTCATTTGAGCGTTCCACCTGTGCATTGTTAGACGTACACCCAAATCTTCCAAAAACAAGGGGATATGAGGAGAAAATATAGGTGAAAGAGGATAAATTGCTTGAAGCATTGAGAAACCCGTAAGCTGTTCAGACATATGCCATTTCGATGAATTTTTTGGGTGTTTTGTATTGCGCGTAATTCAGGCTTAGGTTTTTCGGTCACGGTCTCCAAAAAGTAGGCCATTGGATAGCCTTGTGACTAGGTTTACACAAAAGATAATTTTTCATGCGCTGAACTCCATATTTTTTCATTCGTCACAGTAATTCTGCATTTATACTCTGCTTAGCTAATAAGATTTTTGGAAATCGGGTTAACATTTGTTCAACGAACATTCAGCTCTCGCCTGCCATTTTACCGGTAATTCAATAAATCATGTTGCGCACCTTGGATTGCTATCGTAGTCTGTAACAAATGTAGTGTTCCGTACGGGAATTCTTCTGTTCCCTGAACAATTGAGTGGTCCGCGTTTTCGTTTAGAATCTGGAAAACGCGTTTCGGAGCCTCTAACGGATGCCGAGGAAGCGAGAAACCCCAGAGGCGTGGGCCACAGTCTGGACGACTACCACTGCGATTGAAGTATCGAATAAATTCTACGTAAACCACCCATTGTGTTTTAATTGCTTAAGTGGCGGATTCGGTTTAATGCTCCTTTCTGGAGGCATTTTTTCTTGATTCTCAAGCCCACCATAGCGTTTCGAAAGAAGGCAGGTTATCACGATCTCATAATAACGGCCGTCATGGTCATTATAAAATTCTTATTAATAGCAGTGGCCGTATACCGCACATCATTTGCCACTCGGGGACTTTCCAACGTTGGAACGGAAGTTGGTTACAGGAAATCTGTAGCTGGCTTGCGCTCAACCTTTCTTCTGGGGCCCCTGAGTATGTCTACACAATATATTAGTGACGCGTCACGGTGCCATCATACGCGCGGGCTATCTGCTTATTTTTACTACAGCATTCTGTGCTAATGACTCTGTCTTTGACATGCCATGTTCAAGACAGAGTCATTAGCACAGAATGCTGTAGTAAAAATAAGCAGATAGCCCGCGCGTATGATGGCACCGTGACGCGTCACTAATATATTGTGTAGACATACTCAGGGGCCCCAGAAGAAAGGTTGAGCGCAAGCCAGCTACAGATTTCCTGTAACCAACTTCCGTTCCAACGTTGGAAAGTCCCCGAGTGGCAAATAATGTGCGGTATACGGCCACTGCTATTAATAAGAATTTTATAATGACCATGACGGCCGTTATTATGAGATCGTGATAACCTGCCTTCTTTCGAAACGCTATGGTGGGCTTGAGAATCAAGAAAAAATGCCTCCAGAAAGGAGCATTAAACCGAATCCGC
>NW_008751659.1:2466442-2478408 GCF_000715545.1 Opisthorchis viverrini | reverse complement strand
GCGGATTCGGTTTAATGCTCCTTTCTGGAGGCATTTTTTCTTGATTCTCAAGCCCACCATAGCGTTTCGAAAGAAGGCAGGTTATCACGATCTCATAATAACGGCCGTCATGGTCATTATAAAATTCTTATTAATAGCAGTGGCCGTATACCGCACATCATTTGCCACTCGGGGACTTTCCAACGTTGGAACGGAAGTTGGTTACAGGAAATCTGTAGCTGGCTTGCGCTCAACCTTTCTTCTGGGGCCCCTGAGTATGTCTACACAATATATTAGTGACGCGTCACGGTGCCATCATACGCGCGGGCTATCTGCTTATTTTTACTACAGCATTCTGTGCTAATGACTCTGTCTTGAACATGGCATGTCATCTTGCCGCACATGAGCGTCTCCAGTTTCCGGAGTCGAACTCTAGATACTTTCGGACCAATCCTCAAGAAGGGCAGGGACTAAGGAGTAATTATATTTTACTTCATATCCGTGGTCGCCAAGTGCGTTGTCATAAAGCGGTAAGGCCTTGTAAACTACAACAACCATATCAATTATCACGTGTATACGACGTGTCACTAGTTCGGCGCCTAACGTTTCTTCAGCTATGATCCGTTCGGAGACTACTTGGTAGTTAGTATGATGAATTATTCGCAAAATTATAGGCTTTTGTTTGTGTAGGCGACCGCGTTAACCTAGGTGAGCCCGATACCGTTTTTTGGTGTCGGGATATTTTAGGTCAAGTCCAGCCCACATGCCCCGTCCGGTTCATTCTGCTCTTGCTTAACTAGATGAATTTCCAAAGTGACCATACATCTGGAAAAGGACGATCTACTATTACTGTTACCCTACAACTCCGTTGACGTGGGTAAACCCGGGAATGAAATGATTTGGCCTTTGATAAAACATTGCGCTGAACACTCCGTAATATGCTCCTTGACAAAATGTGAGCAATTATGAAGCTTTTAGAGAGAATATTCAGGGGTCAACATTATTGAATAGGAAATCAGGAGCGACATTTTCTGACAGTAGGGAAGGAACGAGACTCGCTTTGGGATTCGAGGAACTTAAAAAGACGGAAAATAATTCAGAGCTCACCATGTGGTATGAAGTCAAAATGAAGGGAAAGACCACGTAGGAAAATTTAATTCAGCTAAATCTGTCATTGCCACAGTTTTCTGACACCCAGTATTATGCGGTGGAGGCGGCAGGAGAGTGGGTTGGAATGTGGGAGCAAATATTTGGTGTGCGACGCTAACTCGCTCAATCATTACCATGCAACTTAATCCAAGGGTGATTACAGAGCAAATTTAAGTCGCAGACATTTCTCAAAATTGTCGTCTCTATCCTCCATGTTACATGAAGCACACTCCTTGAAAACGTGCTTCGACGACCCATGATATGACGTGATGGGAAATGACGAAGTAAAGCCACTACTTTGGATTAAGTTATTCGCTCTCTCTTTCCGTTAACTACGAACGCTAGAAAGAGATGGACCGTTGGCAGGACATTTGCTGGGACTTGGTGGAAGAGAGACACAGCGTCAAAGTCCTGTTTTTTTGGCGAAAAGCAAAGTTCATTTTATAAGGATTGAATAGGTGGGCAATTTTCGTACCGTTTAATTTGTCCGATAACACACCGTCCTTTCCGTGCCATCATGCTTTGCTACCTGAGCGAGTTGCAGTCAAGCTTTCTGTTAATTTTCCTCACGATTTACCGTTAATTTCTTCTAGAACCACGGTATAATCCTCTATACTGTCTGCCCACGCCTACTTCAATAAGTTAGTCACCGCACAGTTGCGACCACTGAACGGATGCAGGCGAATTTCATGGAATTCGTTATCCCCACAATTATTACTGACCGATCGTCGTTGAATAAAATGCACGCTACTTGTCTAATAGGACATCTAGGTCGTGCGTTTAGCACAACTAACCGGTTCTATGCTTTGAGATCACAGGATTTTAAGCCGGGTATTTTCGATATTCAGTTGGTTTACCAGGATGAAGTACGTGGCACCACTATCAACAGTGTAGAAGTCAACTAAGCGAACTAGGTGACCCTCAACTGGCCTCCGGGTCAGAAAGCTTTGCTGCCGCTTATCTATATCATTTGTACCTGCGAATGACCTGTTTAGCGGGTTTCTGCTCCACACTGTCATTCCCACATCAGAGCAGGGACCCGAAGGATTCCCATGCCGTTGGAAAGAGTCAGTACGGATCCCGATTCAAGATGATTCTGGATTTTGAATTTTCATCATCTGGGGGGGAAATCTCACACTCAGGCCAAATAATGCGATAACTTCTTCGTTTCAATGAATAAAGGGTGAAAGGATACCGACTGCGAGCGCGAAAGTTTCAGGGGTCCAATGATGGTTGAAACATCAACTGGAATGAAGATGACGTTTCTCAGGGACTGGTGTTTATGTTAACCATGGTCGGCTGTAGAACGTTCGGTGGAGACTGGGTTCAATTTTGGGCACAGTCGAAATTAGGATGCCCCAAAGATGTAGTGCCAATTGGCCATCTTCAGCTGCAGATCTCGTGATATAAGTGCCAGCAGGGAAAATTAAAGAGGTATTATAATGGGACTCCTGGTACAATCCATACAGAAGTGTGACTTGGAGATTTAGGACACTCTCGTTTCGGTTTAGGCCGCCCTTGTTTTTGGATGGTCTCGGCAGTTTTGTGTAAACGAAGGCTGTTGTTGTCAAAAGTGATGATTAATGAGACCCTAATCTTCATAAGAGACTGGAAAAGCTTCCGTGTAACGTGTAAAACGATGGTTTTTGAAGTATCTGTTTTATGTCCTGGCGTGTATACCCGAAGTGGGCGACTATCTGCCATCGTTGGCCATGTTTGCACGCCACGTTTATCTAGCCACCGGTGGCTAATTTTAGATAAGAATGGCAGACTCGAATGTTTACAGACGTTTTTATAACCGTTGCAATCTGAGAGTGCGAAAGTTTGGCCTGGCCTACTCTCTACTGGCTAAAATGCCTGTTAGTTAAAGCTCTTTGGTAATGCACAAGCCGCGGTCATGACTACCTGCTGGTTTGCCACCCGCATACACGACGGGTAGAAACCTTGTGTAGTGGTGAGGTGAAACATCCATGGGTGCTCAAACTGTTGCATTGCGCCATCGTGCCCTACTGCCACTAACCGCCCCTCTAGTGACGCGAATGCTTCGACAATCACCGGTGGATCGGGACCTGAATGCAAATGCGAAAAGCCTAATAGGCAGCACCAATCTGACCTGTTTGTCGCTTTCAGGTCGGTTGTATCAATCACCTGGCAACTCCATTAACTACGATTGACGATTTCCCGGTAAAAATATATATAATGGCCCCAAGATACGCTGCGACACCAACGGATTTTATCGATGCACAAAATGAGGAAAAGCTGAGCACTAACAAGTGATATCAGTCTTGGTTTATTCGACTGTGCTTATGACTATGACGGCGACATGCAACCAGCCAGCTGGGCAAGCCCAATATTATTGTTTCATTTTGAAGCCACCTGATTGCTTCCGGGACTACTCACCTAGCCTGGCGGAATCTGAAGATAACTGAATGCATAATTCATTTAGCGCCCGTACTGTGCCTTCGACAGAACGCGGGGTATTATCAAAGGTAAACGAAACCAGGTAAGAAGAGTGATGTGTCAAATTAAATATAATAATAGCTTTCGTTCTGCCTCCTCAGGACGACCCTCTTATGCTGAAGCTTTTGAGTTCAGGTGATTTGATTGAGTGCACCCGTAGACCTGACCTAGGTGAACTATACTAAGTCAATTATAATGATAGCGCGCATGGCCATTGAATACATTTCATCCAAACCAGTCAATGTACGCGTAAAACAACCATCTCAACTTTCATAATCTCTGTTAATCTTGCGCGCGACCCAGTATACTATCCCTCAGTATTTAGCCAGGGCAGCTGATCTGAAAGTGCAGGAGCTATCAGAGCGTTTGTCTTACCATTGAGCGTCAACCGAGGATGATTACAGCTCATTTTTGGGAAACCAGTGATGCTTAACAATGACCCACTGAACAAGTTGAAGGCATTCAGTGATTGTTCGGTGGATTCTGCGTTCATCGATCCAACCGAACCGTATTCACGTCTTCAATTCGTAGTCTATAGCGTGCCATTTCTTTTTTATTAGCGTGCGCTCCGGGGCAACTCAGTCATCACAATTTCCTCTAGAATCTGTTCTTCGAACAGCAATCTCCTCTTAGCAGATAATTCCATACTGTATCTTGTCATACATTGCATACATCCTTTAGAAATGCGGTGATTTATTAGGAAACTCAAACTGGCAGCGGATTTCCATAGGGTATGTTGAGAACGAATGTTAGGTAGGAAGTTTCATTAGTCAAAATGTGCGACCGTGGGGCATAGGTAACCGCATTGTCATTTGGAAAAGCGAAGCATTTATATGTAATATCTCTCGATGGTCGGACAGCCAAACACTCACTGAGTTGGCAAGCACGAAGAATAAGAGTGCAGGGAACACCCTGATGATACCGAAGAAGCTGAAACCCCAAAATATTTAAAATGGTTATGGAGGACTGTAAACTTTACAGTAAATCACGTACAGATGCCGAAAGTTCAAAGTAAGGGGAAAATGAGCAGAAGAATGACGTTTGAAAACGGTGTGCTCTGCCACATTTCCGTATCGGTGCTTTTTCACAGGCTGACTCTGACTGTTCAGCAATACGTGATTTGCTGAGCATGTTTCAACGTCCGTTTGATGTCACTGATATTGGAACTTCAGGGTATCATATCGTACATGAAAAGCAGAAATGGTCTTGATAGCCCATCCAGAAGGTCATCAACGTAGACCAGGTGTGGAGCTGGAAAAAGAGCCGGTTGAGCTGACTTCTGCTCCAAATGTTCAATTTGACAGGGACTTCCTAAGCCAGCGTAGAATTTAAAATTTAGTTTCACAAAATCGAGTTTGTAGTGAGGAAATCCGGGACTCGAATTTCTTTGCCTAAGCCAGCGAAAATTTAAAATTTAGTTACACAAAATCGAGTTTGTAGTGAGGAAAACCGGGACTCGAATTTCTTTGTTAATTCGGAAAAATATTGCATCCGATACAATTTGCCCGTTTTTAGGCAGGGTTCATTTGTCAATAAATACGGACATGTTCGTCATGGAATATTGGCTTCGGGGTAATTCGCACTCTGTTGAAGATTGCAGAAGTTTCTCAGTATGGCGACTGAAGATTGCACGATGCGAAATGCCTTTCATCACTTTGCGCAGGCTCCGGCTATGCTAGTAGGCTTGTACCTACCTAGGCTATGTGATCGATAGATTCACGTCCAAATTACTTCTTTCCATGTGAAATTACGGTTGCTCCCATCGGGCGACTGAGACATAGAAGGTTAAGTTCTTTGCCAAATTGAGCGACGCTTTTTAGGATCCCTGAAAAGACCCCATTCGGCACCAACGCACTGGAAAATTTCATCTTCTACAAGTGTTGGCGAAATCCTCGCGTGAATATCAATCTAGTTCGAGGGTGTCCGTGGTGATGGGTTTTCTGACAAATAATAAGTGCAAAAATGATGTTCTATGTATGCTTAATATAACCCCATTCGTTCATATGATGATTTCCAGGCATGTCAGGGCATCCTTCATACTGAAAAAGCACCATTATTCATGAATAAATATTATTTTAAACAAAATGAATCTATAGCAAGGCTCTTTGTATGGTGTATTTCCCCCTATTCAGCTTGAACATGCATGCAGGAAAATGCCTTGTTTTGGCGCGAGACTTTCTCTCTAAACACGACGGATTTGGGAAAAAGTGCAAATGCCCTACAAAGACTGGGAATCCTCTTGAACGAACGCTATTCCGTTCGACTTTGTGCACCCCGTCGACCTTGCGAATTTCCTATGCGGTCCATATGCACGTCCATGTTTGAGTTGGTCGAGGAAGATACGCGTTCTTGAGGAGGCGGTTCTGGGAGAAGTCTTGAATCTATGTTTGAGAACAAAACCTCCTGGTCTAGGGGATGTTGTGGTCAGATGTCGTCATAAGGTTATTACCATGACCCAGGGAAACATTAATTATCAAGGATTCACGGATTCATGATAATTAATAAATTTTTAAAAATGACCTTTTTATTGGGGCAATAAATTCAAATTAAATCGGAATACATGTAAATGAGACACATGCGGCTTATCAGGCCCGCCTTGTATCTGCTAGGCAAACGCTAAAATAACAGGTCCAGCCAGCCCGCAAATATTTCTCTGATGCATTGAAGAATGAACACACAAATCGGAAGTGCATCCAGTCAGCTACTACAGTCACATGCTAGATCTGTAGTAGATTGACAGACTGACACGAACACGCACAAACTATCTGACTTATTGAAGCGGCTACTACAGTTCTTCACTCCTAATTTAGCCAACTCCAGCTTGGTAGCGTTCGACGGGGTTTCGACCAATCGGAGCTCGGAAGCAAGCGGCCAGAACTTTTGGCCAATCTGATGCGGCATACACTTCTCGGCCGTAGCAGCGCCTAAACGCGAGCGGTACAGCGTTGTCGCTGTGAAATTACGTCCTATTCCGCCTTGAAGTTTGTCGACGTAGCTTCGGAGCTTTGGGTTTGTTTGCTGTAGTATGCACGCCATGGATGCACCAGGGGACAGTGATTCTCCAAATCAAGTGTTCACGACGGTTTCTGCGGAAGGAAACAAATCTCATGAAATGAAGCCCAGTAAGCAAGGTTGTACATCACTAATACTTGTATATAAATCAACCGCAATGGCAGACACCGTACACCACACTTGTATTTGCGTCACTGGTTTACGGATCATATCCGTCCGGCACCGTGGTTGTAATGCGTGCTCGGGCTGGTCCTCCGACTGAATGGTGCCGAAATCAGAAAATTTCCTGAAGGAATTTCCCGGGCTTGAATCACCCTGCCCTGTGGAAATGACTTGCTCATCTGCCGACCAGTTTTTTGTGCCATATCCACTTGGCTGGGACAATTCGAATCTCGTAGAACACGTTATCACACTGCCGAAGGCTTGCCCTTGAATCCACTGAAGGTGTCTTCCGCTGAAGTCGTAAACAAACGCTATGGCCTTCGCTGCAGGAGCGCAAGGTTGCTGTATGATGCCGGTTGAGTTTTTGTGACTAAACTGCCTTTTCTGTGGCGGGATAATGTCGTGCGGTTTTCTAAGCTTACGCCGAAGCACTGCCTCTGCTGGTGACGCTCCATCAGGCGATTTGGGTTTGGCGTCGCTCAATATGCTAGAAGGAACCGGTGGTACTCCCCATCTGGACTTCTAAAGTGCAGGTTTCAACGAAGCATTCCGCCTGGCCGTCCGACTGTAGATGAATCGCCTGCGAGCGCACATGGTTTACGCCATACTCCAGACAAAACTCTGTGAACACCCACGGTGTGAACTGACTACCATTGTCAGATTTTTACTCTGGTGATCCAAAGCGACTGAGCAATTATCGGATTTCGAGGACTGTAAGCAGTTATGGGGTTGTTAACTGGATAAATTTCCGACCCTTTGCTGTTGGCATCCACCCCGACCAGTGTTGGCCACCAACTGGACCCGCATAGTCAATGTGAAGACGAGGCCAGAGTTCGGTTGGTTTCCATCACGACCGTAGGTCGGTTTTAACGGTGCCTTGGATGCTTCACCACACCGCAGACAAGATTTGGGGACTTTTCTCAATCTGGAAGTCCATCGAAGGCTTTTAGACGTAACTCTGAGGAAGGGTTTTCATCCTATTTGTTCCCAGACTAACTTTATGAAACTGATTCAGGACGGCTGGTTGTAACTCCTTTGAGATGATAACGCCTTCCGAAAATGAAAGGTATCCATCGACTGGTAATAGTGCGTCACGCTGGTTGAAGTAAGGTCTGTTAGTCTTTTGGGCAGGTACGCGTCCACTGATGGCGGTGATGTTCGATGATCTGCTGCAGCACAAGGTCTCCGTCGGTAGCCTGGTGGACGATATCGACAGTCACTAGGAGAATGGGGACCGCTTCGGATGAAATTCAGTTAACATCCAATTCCAAGGCGGTTGTTGCGACTACAGTATCTTCTGGTCCTGGCCTACTTGAATGAATAAATCACAACAGTGTGTCGACTTGTCAAGGGCTGGTGGTGGACTGTTACTTGATCTTGAAGTCATATCCCAGAAGCAGAGTGGTCTATCGCTGGGGACAGTTGGCAGTATATGCCGGGATTCCTTTGTTCGAGCTAAACACAGTAAAGAGGGAATTGTGATCGGTCAGTTTGGTGAACTGATGACCATAGAACATTTTGCGAAACTTTTTGACGGCAAATCCGGTCGCCAAACCTTCCTCTATACGACTGTAGTTGCGCTCGGCTGACCTGGCCGCATGTCAAATGGCTTTTGGGTTGCGGCTTGGAAATACATGCAAAATCACTGAGTTAATTCCATATTTCAAAGTAAGAGGCGAGATGGCTTAGTAGTTATAGCATGGATATTGTAATCGGAAGGTCCGTGGTTTGAGCCCTACATCTGCATCTCGATTTCCGGCTAGGCTTGGGCAACCTGGCAGTATCCCAGCCGACGAGCTTCCTTCGGGTGGCATGTTAGCTAGGCTCCGAAAGGCTGCTACAGCTTAAAAGTTATTAATTGTTTACTATATTCGAAGCACCGAACGCCACAACGGTTTCCATCGATAGATCATAGTGGGTGAGTAGCAAATCGGAACTCAGCATGGATTTGACAGGTTCAGGAGCGCGTTGGTTCGTCTGACCAATCCACTTCTCCTTGGTGAGTAGCTAGTTTATTGAATCTCGGAGGCGATGCATGGCAGGTAGAAAACAACTGTAATGGCTGCCGTGACCGAGGTAAGACCTGAGGAACTTCACGTCTGTGGGTGCTGGCATACGTTTGATGGCGTCGATGTTCTTCGGGTCTGGTCAGCGGCCATGTTCGTCATTAATAAAGCCAAGATACTTCATTGACTACATTTTGTCAGCGCACTTTGAAACAGTACTCCTGAATAGGACTAATCACCTAATTAAGGCGCTGCCACAGTTCGTAGCGGTTGAAAACATAACGATGAGGTCGTCCAAGTAGGTAGCAATGCAACAGAGGCTCCCCGTCCGTCAAAAAGCTACTTTGACACATTAACGGTATCTCGTCTTCTTCAACGCTTCAGCATTCTGGATCCAATAACTATCTGTAGTCGCACAGGTGGTCTTTTTACCTGAGGTTTGGCGGTTCCTCTAGAGGTGGCATAGCTTCGAGATGTAGAGCCAAAGTCTATTTAGATGAATCATTCCACAACCCCAGCACCAAGCATCTTGCAGGGTTGTGAACAGTACCTTCCCGTAAAAGCCAAAATCATAAGCGGCATTGTCCAAAACGGATTTCACCAGGTGGTGCTGCTTGACTTGTTTCAAATCGGCGTCCGAGAGTTCTTCGATTATCAGGTATTCTGTGAAGTCCTTAAAAGTGTAACAAGAAGCAGCAACGAACAAGCGCGTGATCCGAAAACAAATTGGTGTTCCAAAATGACCAACTATCCGTAACTGAACGACGTCATCTATAGCTGGTGGCAGTTTAGCCTATCCGCATCGAACGCTGGCTCGCATACGCGGGACGCGATGTTGTCAAGCGGCTTCGGATGTTTCGGAAATTAGCACTGCACTGTGGTCAGCAGAATAAGCTTATCGTTGTCAGTGCATTAGGATTCCACTCCTAAACAACCGCCCATTTAAGCGTCAGCAGCGTTAATTCTCCACACTTGTCTATTCATGCCCACGGCAACCGCATGGGCCCTTGGCCCGCCGTAAGAAAGCACTCAATGCACCGTAAAATCTGTGTTTGAGTTTATCAGATCTATCGTCGTTTGAGTGCAAGCAGAGACGATGAACAGACAGCGATTATCGGCGCGTCTACGGAATACTCTTACAGACGTTCTCAAACGAACCACACAGAGACGACTATCAACGGACATCACCAGAGCTGCGTAAACAGCAGCGAGAAGTTGATGGGGTTTGAACGATGATTTCGAAGTGGCTATGGCCGTGGCGACCGAGTCAACTGTAGCTATTTCGGCTAACGACAATGGGCGGTGAACGGATCTGTCAGTCTTCAAGAATGTCACTAGCAACGGCGGGAATTGAGGAAGAACGAACACGAAAAAGAAGAAAAATAAAGGCTTCAGCAATCGTCTGCTTTACTTACCCATCTTGCTGTGTACTGCAAGTAAAGCGACCCATCTGGTGGCACCAAGTAACGGTTGATGTGGCATGAGACTATCCGTAAATGTGTAATTCACTGTTTTATGTGTGCTGAGGTACTGCCAGGGAGTCCAGACCTAGACGGGAGGACGCTCAGGGTCCTTAACTAAAGTCTTTCACTTGAAAGCCTAACCGCAAGACAGTGCTGGTTGGCCTAAGACCATCATGGCAGCCCAAATGTTTAAGGAGTAAGTCGCCACACATGTTCCAAACATCAACCTAGAGGACCAGGAGGCTGTGTTAGTCAGACCTGTACCCAGTGACCAAGCTGGTGTGACAGGTTCATTGACCGCCACATGTGCACTTTTCAGTATAGCTCAGTAGGTTATGGGAATGCACAAACCGTCACACCGAGGTAAGGCCCTATCTCTTCGTGACAGGATAGCAGTAAAAACGAAATTAAAAACCTAGAACACAAGCCAGAGGACTTTAGTGGCGCATTACCTAAGGTTGCTAAAGTTATGGGCAGAAATTGCAGCTGCCTACCAGCATTGGAGACTACTTTTACACACAGCACTTCCATAACATACGTTTTAGTAGTGAAGTCAAGCTAGATAGTACTGAGGACGTTTTTACATGGGTCTACATCATGTTCCTGTGCACGTTACGTGTCAGGGGACAGTAGCACTTTAGGAATTGCAATAGCCGCTGACTGCACTATGGAGAGTATAGGTTCAGTTCAAAACCAGATATAGCACAATAACTCGCAAGTGATAAAAGGTCAATCAAAGATGCCAACTCCGTGGTTTCCTATAAGGGTGTAGACGCTACGAAATCCCCAGGTGTCATACTTCTGTGGGATTCAGAAATTCATTGCCATGCTAGGATGGAGAATGCCGTTTTTGTGGATGTTACTTGCTTCACGAAAGGAATTATTGGATCGATTAATTTCAGTGACCAGCGGACTGCTTCTTCCTAACAGAACACCGATCCTCGCCTTGCTTGTTGCTCTTGCACAACCATCCTTATTGTTGACAGCAACACTGATTTGGTGATAAGGAGCACGTTGTTAGGTTGGGCGTTGTAGTAGATGGCTGTACATATGCAGGCGCGACGCATCTGAACTGGTGCACTCCACAACGCCCCGATGTGACGTTGGTAGATGGCGAGACGTTTGAGACAAACCCGCCGCAATCGGCGGACAATTAAACCCCCACCAACGTTAGTTGTTTTGCGACCACAACAAGTTATTTAAGAGTAGCCACAGAAGACAACTGAAGATGTAGAAAGCCCGGTACTGGTGTTTACATATCCAGCACGGTCAAACAACCTGAGAGGAAACTGGCAACACGAGTACCACCGACTTCGGTTCGTTGGCATACCTTCCAGTATATTTAGAAGAAGACATCTAGAAGACACCAGCTTCTCTGTCAAGGGTCGAGTTGGTACTGGTGCATATCCAGCACGGTCAAACAACCTGAGAGGAAACTGGCAACACGAGTACCACCGACTTCGGTTCGTTGGCATACCTTCCTTCCAATTTAGAAGAAGACATCTAGAAGACACCAGCTTCTCTGTCAAGGGTCGAGTTTACAATGCTGCGGTGCGCTCCATATTACTATATGGATCAGAAACCTGGCCGCTGCGCGCCGAGGACGTCAAAAGACTCAGTGTTTGACCATCGATGTCTTCGGAGCATTGCCCGAATCTGGTGGGAACACCGGATCAGCAATTCTGAAGTACGTCGAATGGTATTCGGGAGAAATAACTCACCCTCGATAGATGAA
>NW_008751659.1:2459574-2460279 GCF_000715545.1 Opisthorchis viverrini | reverse complement strand
GTTAACCGCCCCATCAGTCTCCACTCGCTTCCGGCTACGCACCTCTGGTGATCCAGAGGCTGCTGCGGTGGGATGTGCGGGGGTTGGTATTGTGCTAAGTCACCGGGCGCAAGCATCCTTACGTGACTGGATACCTGTTGATAGTCGCTTCTGCGCGGTTCGGCTATCAACGTCTGTGAAGGAGTCTCACAAACGGCAAGTTGATAGATGTTTGTTTATCGTGTCTGCCTATGCCCCAACTGACTTTAGCTCCGACGCCATCAAAGACAGGTTTTACGACGCCCTGAATGCTCTGCTGCGGCGAGCTAAAAGCTCAGACATCTGAAATGGTTGCCGGAGATATGAATGCGTAAGTTGGCAAGCGTGGTGCACCTGAGACTCAATTAGAAGGTCGACATGGACTGGACTTGGCTTCAGCTGTGTGCTGATCGCAGACTGTTTTTATGCAGTACGAACTTCCGAAATAGCAAACGTCGTCTGTCCACTTAGTGTCCTCCAACAACAGGCCGGCCACAAACTCAAATCGACCATATTGCCATCAGTTACCGATGGCGCGGTTCCATAACTGACTGCCGGTCGTTTTGGAACACATTTGTGGACTATGACCACGCGCTCATCCGGAGTCGCTTCGCCCTACGTTTCTCGGGGCCGCGTAAGGTGAGGACGAATAGCATGGCAACTGAAAGACTGGCAGAACCGGCTGCT
>NW_008751659.1:2449239-2458894 GCF_000715545.1 Opisthorchis viverrini | reverse complement strand
TGACTCGAGAGCAGCAAGCGGGATTCCGGCCTGGTAGGGGTTGTGTTGATCAAATCTTCACACTGCGTCAGGTGCTACAACAACGCCATACGTATAAGCGACCCACGATTCTAGTATTCCTGGATTTCCGGGGCGCATTCGACTCGGTTGACCGGTCTGTTCTTCTTGAGACGCTTGCCCATCAAGGAATGCCCCGGAAGTTTGTAAACATAATACATTCTTTGTATCCTCAGACTTCCGGACGTGTGAGAGTGTACGGAGAGGTCTCCAAAAGCTTCCTTACGCAAAGTGGTGTCCGTCAGGGATGCCCACTCTCTCCATTCCTTTTTAACTTTGTGATCGATGAAATAATGAGACGAACGCTGGAGGGTCTCCAAAACCCTGGTGTTCAAGTAGCCTGTGAAGAAAACCTCATCGGTTTGGAATATGCAGACGACATCGTCCTCATGTTCGAAGAGGAGGAGAAGGCGCAAGTATCCTTGGATGAACTGACCACAGTCATTCCGTCCTTTGGTATGCAATTTGCGCCCACAAAGTGGGTCCTGCTCCTGGACATGCAATAACTTAACACGCCACTTACAATCCGGGGAGAGGCACTTGAAGTTGTGGAGCGTTTTACGCTTCTTGGAAGTTGTATTAGTTCTGATTGCAATGTGGCAGATGAGGTCAATGCGCGAATCCGCAAGGTTCGGGTCGCGTTTTCTAATCAGAGATACCTATGACGTCAAAGTGATGTATCCGGGCTGTTTTGCTGCATGACTTCGAGACGTGGCCTGTTCGAGCAGCGGAACTGAGATGTCTTCAGGTGTTCGACAATTGTTATCTCAGGACCATAGCTCGCGCGGGTTGTTGTCGGTGAATCCGTAACGGGGCAGTTAAAAAGCGCGTTTGCGGTTGTGCAATGGGTGCTTCCATTGAAGAATGTGTCCAGCACCAGAAGCTGCGTTGGTTGGGGTCTGTGTTGCGTATGTCCAACCATAGTTTGCTGAAGACAGTTCTGTTTTCGATGCCCAACTCAGAGTGGCGTAAACAGAGAGGTGGCCAACCCTTGACTTGGCAGAGGAGCATGAAGGAGATCACGAAACGCTTGGGTGCTGTCGGTACTACTCGCCTTCCAGGGTGAGGACCGCGTAATTCTCGCTGCGTCTGATTGGAGACCCTGCAAGATATGGCTACCAACCGATGTCAGTGGCGTTCTTGTTGTCAGTTTCTATCCGGATTGCCCAATGTGTGTCTGGAGGTGTAGGCAAGTCGGTATGATTGTGTTAAGCTAGCACTGAGACCCTTCCCCGTCCGCCTTTGCGCTTTTCTTTACAATAAGGCTTTCAAATAAGTCATGGTTTTACGGCAGTGAAGCATCGGTGTTCAACGCTGTTGCCATGGTGTCGATGATGATGATGATGATCTTTGAATGCAAGACACACGGATCATCCGGGTCGCCAATATGCATGCTGTTTCATAGTCACTTCCCTATCGGGTCAACACAGCTTCCTGGCTGGAATCTTGGTGGTTTTGGGTCGCAGGAGCACGACAAATAAGTTACTGTTGGAGTCTTACTACAACAACTTCTAGACCGCTGTCCAATGTGATATCTACATTTATTGGTAGCGTCTTGTTTAAAAATAAACCCATTGTCTCACTTCTCTCGGATGTATTGGCTCTACACTCCTAAATAGAGACATGCAAGTAAAACAGCAACCGACTGACGACTTCATTTCCGTCCACAAGCATAAGTGATGTTAAGCCATCTGTTCAACATCGGGGCGACGCTTGAGGATCAAATGCATTCGTATGTTTCCGAAGCAGTCTGAGGCCCCTCCTCCATTGTTCGCTGTCTTGTTTGTGGTCACATTTCCGCATGAACAGCGGTTGTATCGCTGAAAATGTTGACCCGGAGGTTTAGGGACTGTTCTTCGGGGAGGGGTTGTTTCGCGGATTAGCCGCAATAATTTCCTGATGTTTCTAGATTTCCACCCTCTTTCAACTCTCTGAATCCATAAGCCTCTCTGTCACGACACTTTTTGCCTGGCGGCACTGATGGCCTCTATTCATGACCAGCCGGAGTGTGCTTCAGAGTCTAAGGCACGATCAATGCGTTGTCGGGAATCCAGGGCATCGATAGAATTGCTTCCAGTGTTTCGCAAGCGGAATGTTCAACCTGCCATACGATTGGGGTAATTGCGTTTTATGTATTCAAAACCTGTCGCGGAATACAATTTCGGTAGATTTTTTTACCTTCAAACCCTTGATTGCTTTTATCCTTGGGGCAAGATGTGCGAATTTGCGCTGAATGCAAAGGAAGACCGCTGGGACCAGGTGCTTGATGCAAGCTCGGGGTGGGGTTCAAAGCGAGCGGCACGTAGTGACTGATCCACGCCGCCAATAACGGTGTGGTTGACTGGAGTTTTGGACTGGCTGATGTGTGGTGGACATGTAGCCAATGGTTTCAGTTGACTATAAACTTAGTACTGCGCATGGAAACGGCCCGCGGTCATCATATCGTTGCTAAGCTATTTTTGTCTGTTCATATCTAACCCACTCCAAGACAGTTACAAGGCTAAACCTCAGAATCGCTGAAGACATTCGCACATTGGCGTGTGTGGCAGCAATAGTAACGTGCCATTGCCCGTGGTAATGCACCAAAGATATAGTAGGTGTTTTCGGGTAGCAGGAATGAAGTTGCTCAGTATAGCTCAGCGAGTTACAGAGGCACACAAACTACCATACGAAGGTAAGGTCTAGTCATCCATGAAATATAGCCTTGAAGGAACGTAGCAACTCGCAGCGGGGATGATACGATTATTTACTCAAGAGCGAGGATGCAACTCTGATCTGCAATAGGTTACTGAAGTGTATGGTAGTGCATAAGTATTCGAATGGTTCCGTATCAGATTTTGGCATAATTGTTTCAACTGATGGTCACGAATAAACTGCGAGCCCATAGACACTAAAAGGTTGTCACCCGAACAGATAAACTCCCATATCCGTTCGGGCTGATAACCAGCCCCACCTGAGTTTCGAACTTATTCCAGGCGTCAGCAAGAAAACAGACTCTTTGTTCCTATAAAAATCGTTCAGCTGTAGCACCATTTAGGTGCCTGACTGCCATGCCACCCGAACGAAGCCCGAGGGCTGGGATACTGCCAGGTTGCCCAAGCCTAGACAGGGGAAATCGAGAGGCGGAGGTCGGGTTCGGATCACGGACTTTCCGGTCAGTAAATTCGCGCTCTTAACACTAACCCATCTCGCCCCGTTGTTCCTAGTCTGAATCATGAAAGATTTGCGGCACGACTGCGAAGAGCAGCTTAGACCGCGACTCCATACTGCAGTTTTTCCTGCAGAGACAGGCTTCATGATCAAAAGTGTCTGGGCCGCAGGACCACATATTAACCAACCACAGTCGGTCACACAGACGTTATGCGATGCTGCTTGCAAACACTTGCCGCCGTTGTGAACTTAAGGAAATAAGCGATTGGTTGATTCGAAGGTAACACCAAAGCAATTGGCACCGGCATCGGTCATTTACCGGGGTCATCCCATAATTTCTTTAAGTTTCGGTGTAATAGCGCACCTTAGTATTGTAAGGTTCGTAGGGTAGACCATTAGCGGACCGGTAAGATGGTAGTGGACAATCTGGCGGCATTGCATATACCGCGTGGTTAGTGTTAATATGCTAGGCAGGTGCTGATCACATAGCAGAACATATTTTGGTCATTCGCTTACGTTTAGTTGGTAGCCTGATGTGAGTACGTTGGGGCCTCCGAGGCTAATCTCCCTAACGAACGTTCCTCCATATGTTGCGCGAGTTCTTATCTATGAGCTGAAATAATCCAACCTCTTTCGAATCGTTCGCTTGTTTTTGTAGCACTTGAATGTATCGCGCCGCAAAATTTCTCGCATACGTGTGTTCAGGTGATCCCTCACGTCATTGCTGAAAACTGTTCGACTGACCATAACTTGTTTCTTTGACATTGATCAGGTAGACGCAGTCCCCGAGTTTCCCTTAACCTTATGTTTTAACTGAACTCAAATTGCACGAAGTTAGCGAAGTATGCTCATACAATGTATTGTGATACTGGAGTATCGTACAAGCCGAAATCTGAGATGGGTTGGTGCCACACGTTCAGTTGAAGAGGAACATCGTAAATGAGAGAATCAGTTGGGTCCCCAGTGAAAACCAAAATGGTATGCAGATGAGTGTATTTCGCTAATTCCCCATGTCATTTTTTCGGGCACCAGGTATTCCCGTCATCTCAAGTGAGGTTATGGCTTTCCAAAATTAGCTGCAGTCTATTCTTTTAGTAGCAATTTCGATGCCCTGATTTTGAACTTTATCCACAAATCGGCCTTTTAACAGTTCCCACTGGGTGCGAATTTGAACGATTTATGTCGAGTTGTCTAGCAGGTCGCGATGTTTTTGCATCAGAGTACGATCAAGCACATTAGCATTTTGTCTTCGGGAGTTTCGGTTAGGCCCGAAAACGAAGTTAGAATAGGACCTCATGGAAAGACCATTTTTCCAGCTCTGTAAGTTTCCTTGTCGGATGAATATACCAAACTTGTGCGAAAAAATTGCGTTACGGAAGACTGCCGAAGCTTCTCTTCAAATCAGACAGATCATCAACTGATCTGTGGGTTTGAAGCAGATCATAGTTCGCCTGGACTAGCTTTCTTTTGAACCTTTGCTTCGCTTTTCGTGTTACTTGCCTGTTTTTAGCTGGTCAATATGGATGAGTGTGAATTAGTACAGTACAGTACAGTTGCGCACAGTAGTTAGATCAGTCTGCCTCATTTTTGCGAAGACATGCAGCCGTGTTCTTTTAGGTAGGAGACCCGTTCGGTGGAGTATTCATCACAGCAATCGTTTGCATTTCATACAACAGGTCCACTGTATTTTGATTGGCGAGAACTCAGTCCACCCCGCTTTATCCAGCGAAGGCAATGAATTCAAAGTGACAGACGAAAATCTCAACCACTCGTCGTTTGGTTTTGTTTCCTTTTGGGAATTACTTCATGAAGACCGTGTTTATAGTTCGACTACTGGAAGAGTTCGCTTGGTCGGAGTCTCAGATTGTTTCTTAGGTGGAAGGTTATCGTAAATAATTGCTACTGTATTGTCAGCCCTTAGATTACCTGAGCAAAATACAGTATGGTAATGGCTCGTCAACTGCATTTGTTTGTTGCCAAGAATGTACATTTGCGAGCTGCTTTTAAACCAACTTAAACTCCGAAATGCTTCCATGCTAAAAAATTCCTTGATGGGCCTTGTTTAGTTGGTTCTTCGTCCGGGTGAAAATGCTTTCAGCGTTTTTGTCTCAAAGCCCCATCGCATGGGGGTTAAAACCATCTGAATTTGTGTTCGTTTTCGTTGGATACAGGAAAGTTTAGTCAGCTTTAGATTAGCGGACTGTATGTCTGAAATTATTTAATCCAAATATTGCGTGTATGGTCTACCCGACTAGTATGCTTCAGATTAGCACCTGTTCGTAATGGTTACTGACACGTGATGAATAGGGTTTTTCGTCACATTTATCGTCGGGTAGATGCTATTACTTGACATTACTCTAAGTTGTTTGTATTCGTCTGAAAGACGGTTTGACACGGGCATCAACAATGTCCTTAACCAGTGACTTCCAGCATGATTAAACGTCTTGTTAGCTGTGGTAGTGACTGTCTGTGAATGTTTTATTATGCTACCTTTTCTCTTTCAGCAAAATTTTCTGCTGAATTGGACTAACGATTAACGCTGGTTGTTGATGGGCGGGCGATTTGTACTTTTTTTGTGGTGAAAGCACCAATGGATCCGATCCCGAGACCAGTAATTTCATGTAAGAAATCAGCGTAGTCATTTTTCGTTATTTCTCACTTCTTCGGTTCCAAGAATGTAGGTTAGTGCTGGTAAATAGCTAAGTAGCCAAAGTTCATCTTTTGCGTTTCACACCACAACACTTCTTTGGGATTCGTTCTGGTAACATTCTTTAGTTTATGAACTCTTACAGAGCGCCTAAAGGTATTTTCTATTTCCATCAGGTAACCTGAATATGTATGAATTGGAGGTTCTCGTTTGAAGAGCAATTGGATGCAGGCAGTGTTATATGAATTCCCATGCTATCAGGCAAGGTAGGGATCTTGACGGTGCTGTGAGCTAGATATGCGGTATGTCAAATCGAGAGAGTAGTTGAAATCGAGGTGAATCGCTTTTGTAACTATGGCCAAGGACTGAATACCAGACGCGATATTCTTATCGTGCTGTCTAATGGATAATACGAATGGTTACTAACCGTAAAAGAACGGAGAGTACGTCTACCTCACGTGAAATTCCTGCCAGCTACTTTGGAGTATATTTAGTGTCCCTCCACTCTCAATTCGAACCACTTTGCTTCACAGCCCACACCATGTCTACTAATGAAAGCAATGAAAGCTAGACTCTCATCTCCACGAATTTCTAAATCTTTCAAGCAGTTCCCCCTCTTTGGTTGCTATTTTCCAAACCAGGCTATGGGCATGAAGGCTTGGTATCAGAACTCGAGCAACGTTGTTCACAAACAATAGCCTCGGAACCGGCTTTATGGCGCCATTCAAAACATGTAGCCCCTTATCCCGTTCGCATTGATGCCTACTTTACACGCTTCAATTTGAACCAACTTCAGTCTACCGTCAAGGTGCTTTCAAGTGGGCGCCCCACCAGACCTTTGGGGTCCTTGAATCCGATGCTGTATGTGTATGTTTTGCCCAATGTAAGTTCTTTCTAGCCACTTGGAACTATCTGAGGTAGATTTTCACTGTGCTCCATAGGAGGATCGTTTAATTTGCCAGCTCTTCAGTGTAACTCTACTCTCGAGCCACCCACGATTTGAAGCCAGTAACTCCCTATATCTGTAACACTTTTCGGTGATAGTTCTGCTGCTTCTTTGTAGTTAGAAAAATGTTTTTTCTTACACTTCAACTGACCCATGGTCACGGCATACGGGGTCTTGCTTATACACTCGACCATTGCAATCTTAACAACAATCCAGTCCATTTCACACTCCGCTGGATTATGCATATTGTATCCCAAACTCGACTTTCGCAGAACGGTCGGACAAAGAGCTTCAGCGTGCACTCTAAACTTAGGATCTATCACTTCTGAATAATATTGCGTTTGTCGACTTTGTTATTTTTGGATTGTGCATTTAAACTGCTATCGTCGGAAGACAGGCCTTCCGAAGATCTGAAAGGTACTCGTGACTTCATACCCCCCACAGTGTATTGAGACAAACGTGGTTATTCAGTGATAACGGACTTGTTGTCCTCTAACACGTAACGTGCACAGGAACATGATGTAGACCCATGTAAAAACGTCCTCAGTACTATCTAGCTTGACTTCACTACTAAAACGTATGTTATGGAAGTGCTGTGTGTAAAAGTAGTCTCCAATGCTGGTAGGCAGCTGCAATTTCTGCCCATAACTTTAGCAACCTTAGGTAATGCGCCACTAAAGTCCTCTGGCTTGTGTTCTAGGTTTTTAATTTCGTTTTTACTGCTATCCTGTCACGAAGAGATAGGGCCTTACCTCGGTGTGACGGTTTGTGCATTCCCATAACCTACTGAGCTATACTGAAAAGTGCACATGTGGCGGTCAATGAACCTGTCACACCAGCTTGGTCACTGGGTACAGGTCTGACTAACACAGCCTCCTGGTCCTCTAGGTTGATGTTTGGAACATGTGTGGCGACTTACTCCTTAAACATTTGGGCTGCCATGATGGTCTTAGGCCAACCAGCACTGTCTTGCGGTTAGGCTTTCAAGTGAAAGACTTTAGTTAAGGACCCTGAGCGTCCTCCCGTCTAGGTCTGGACTCCCTGGCAGTACCTCAGCACACATAAAACAGTGAATTACACATTTACGGATAGTCTCATGCCACATCAACCGTTACTTGGTGCCACCAGATGGGTCGCTTTACTTGCAGTACACAGCAAGATGGGTAAGTAAAGCAGACGATTGCTGAAGCCTTTATTTTTCTTCTTTTTCGTGTTCGTTCTTCCTCAATTCCCGCCGTTGCTAGTGACATTCTTGAAGACTGACAGATCCGTTCACCGCCCATTGTCGTTAGCCGAAATAGCTACAGTTGACTCGGTCGCCACGGCCATAGCCACTTCGAAATCATCGTTCAAACCCCATCAACTTCTCGCTGCTGTTTACGCAGCTCTGGTGATGTCCGTTGATAGTCGTCTCTGTGTGGTTCGTTTGAGAACGTCTGTAAGAGTATTCCGTAGACGCGCCGATAATCGCTGTCTGTTCATCGTCTCTGCTTGCACTCAAACGACGATAGATCTGATAAACTCAAACACAGATTTTACGGTGCATTGAGTGCTTTCTTACGGCGGGCCAAGGGCCCATGCGGTTGCCGTGGGCATGAATAGACAAGTGTGGAGAATTAACGCTGCTGACGCTTAAATGGGCGGTTGTTTAGGAGTGGAATCCTAATGCACTGACAACGATAAGCTTATTCTGCTGACCACAGTGCAGTGCTAATTTCCGAAACATCCGAAGCCGCTTGACAACATCGCGTCCCGCGTATGCGAGCCAGCGTTCGATGCGGATAGGCTAAACTGCCACCAGCTATAGATGACGTCGTTCAGTTACGGATAGTTGGTCATTTTGGAACACCAATTTGTTTTCGGATCACGCGCTTGTTCGTTGCTGCTTCTTGTTACACTTTTAAGGACTTCACAGAATACCTGATAATCGAAGAACTCTCGGACGCCGATTTGAAACAAGTCAAGCAGCACCACCTGGTGAAATCCGTTTTGGACAATGCCGCTTATGATTTTGGCTTTTACGGGAAGGTACTGTTCACAACCCTGCAAGATGCTTGGTGCTGGGGTTGTGGAATGATTCATCTAAATAGACTTTGGCTCTACATCTCGAAGCTATGCCACCTCTAGAGGAACCGCCAAACCTCAGGTAAAAAGACCACCTGTGCGACTACAGATAGTTATTGGATCCAGAATGCTGAAGCGTTGAAGAAGACGAGATACCGTTAATGTGTCAAAGTAGCTTTTTGACGGACGGGGAGCCTCTGTTGAGGGAAACAGTAACTGATAATAACGACTCACTTACATGTGAAAAGGATTTGATTAGCCCCTGGGATGAGCACTTTCAAATACAATTCCACTGATGAGCCGCAATCGGTTTACTGGATCGTCATCTTGATCATCATTATCAGCTATAATAACTTCGTACTTGTGTTACAGTGGTTGTAGCTGCCACAGTTTGGTTCACCGATAATTCGGGGAGGTGAGGTAAGTAGCTGCGTATTGTAGGAAGGTGGAGCTGATAAATTAGTGCGTACATACAGCACTGTCAGTGGACTGTCAAGTGGGTGAATTGGGAAGTGAGCTATGCGTTGAAGGCAATAGCTTGGATGCACGAACACCAATGAGGGCGCGACTGGGCCATGTCTGACAATGTCTCCAGTCATTGATGTGGCCCGTCTCGGGGTCCCCATCCAGGAAGACGGCAATTACCAGCGCAGCTGAGTTTGCTGGTAATGACTTTTATACTTCGCTGCCAAGTCATTACTTGACTGCCTCTGGCTCACTTCCACCCTTCAGGTGGTTGTGTGAAAAGTGCCTTCCGAAGAAGTCGGTCGACGTAGCCAAGCCAGCATAAC
>NW_008751659.1:2395458-2444824 GCF_000715545.1 Opisthorchis viverrini | reverse complement strand
TGATGATGATGATGATGATGATAGAATAGTCTGTATTGCTGTTCATTTTCAAAAGTGTGCTTGCAGCGAATCTGGTACGCACGCAAGAATTATCTTGGGCATCGTTGTAATCAGGCTCTAAGTCGCTCTAGGAGTGCTGGAGACTGATGCACTTCGGATGTTTTCTGTAGACTAGCCGTGGTTCCCCGTTCCTGCCCCATTTTTTATTTGGATTAATAGGCTTTATTCGAATAAATTGGCCTGATTATACATCAGTGAAGCACCGGTTTTCTCATCTGGTTTTGCTGCCATGATGAAAATCATTTGCTGCTTCCTGTTGTTTGTTTTTTGTGCTCTATGTCCTTTGGCGTGGTTCTGAATCTAAATTTGTTTTACATTTAGAATATGTGTCATCCATATATCTGCAAATAGCCTCGCCCTGAAGCCATGTTCATTCATGAATGATAACTCTACAACTTTGGTCGAAGTGACTCTCTGTTTGGTCACCGTATTGCAGGCCAAGCTGAATGGCGTCTAATGTTAGCTAACCAAATGCATGTTCGTTGGATGAGTCTTTTGAAGGGTACATACCATCAGACTTCCTTTCTTGTATACTGTTGACCTTAGTTGTTCAGTTTTCCCACTGCTGGTTTTAAAACTGTCACCTCTAGTATACATGTGCACCATTTTTAAAGAAATTGCAGCGAAAACTCACAGAGAGGGTATCATTGCTTGACATCGCTGTTAATGACCTTGGACGTGTACAGTTTTTCATACATATTCGGATGCCCGCGCATCTCTGTGTCCGAACTTATTCGTATTTCAGACTGATAAGCACTGATAAGGAGGTCTGAATATCCACGAAGTCAAGGAGCACCAGAGTCATTGGAATTTGGGACGATCAGTTCAATTAGCTTCATGAATTTTGATTCCACACAGTTCTCATCCGATACTACTTAGTGTTTTTTATTCGAGCCTTTTGGTAAGGTGCTAGTTCAAACGGTTTTCTCTCCATTGTTTGTGTTGTTAGTCTATTTTGTTTGCTGGTTTATTCTCTTTTTTTTCGTTTCATTTCCAGAACTCCACGCAGTATGCCACGGGCGGTGTAAAGCAGAAACTTGCCAGCTGGTTAGGTCACTTACAGGCGGGAAATATAAGTGACTGGGTAGTTCTGATGATTGACGCTGATCAAAATTCAAGCAAGATGTGGCAGAAAACAAGTGTATTGGATCAAATCAAGCGCGACTTTCGTGTTCCCAACACGACTACGTAAGTGTCAGGTGGGGAGCATTACAGAATGTAAAATTTTCCGCGCTGTTGTCTCGATTCCTGCTGTTAATTGGGGTATTCAGAATAGGTTGATTGGTGAAAATGTTGAAGATTGAGGTTTTTTACTGATAGTATGAGGAGACTTGGAAATTTTAATCAAGATTTCCAAATCAAGCCAGTTTATGCTGAAAAGCTGAGAAACACTCAACAGCTGTGTGGATCGTCAGAAGCACGCACCTCACGAAACTCCAGGGAGTTTCACGCAGTCTAAATTTCGTAATTTGAGGATGACTGAAGCTAGCTAATCAGCCGTTAATCTCCGGACTATTCGGTGTCCAACTGCTGGCCGGGAGTTAGCGGGTTCAAGACTCCCTGGATTTCCGTTTGATGTGCACTGCCAATGATTTCCAATAGGTATGAAACAGCCGTACTTTGCTTCTCGGCTTTTTAACATAGATTTGCTTCACTTACAGGCGAAATCTCAATTAAAAGTCCTAATGCTGTTTTTTGTCTAACTTTAATCATCATGACGATCCTACATAGCGCATGTCTGTGAGCGAGGTAATCAGCAGAGCAGTGGTATGTAGACACATTGGTGACAGCTCGAAGGCTGTTTTTCATATAGTGGCAGTCGCTTGATCTAGATTTGCTTCAGAACTCTACACACATGAAGGATTAGAGAGAGAGAGAGAGAGAGAGAGGGTTTGTAGTTATTTGGGTCACATAGAGAGCCTTGTTTAATAAGAGAAACGGCTTGGAGACTTTCTAGAGAAGACAGAGATACGACGCAGGAGAGAGAAAGGCGGAAGAAGGGTTATATGAATGGAGTTAGTTTAGCGGTAGAAGGTACAGACGAACAGCCTAGCTGAAGGGTAGGTAGTGAGGTGGATTGGGATGAATTCTGGGGGACAGAATGTTTGGCAATTATAGCACTTTCTTGAGTAAGCTATTCAGGAACTTTGAAAACAAGAGGAACTTCAGAAATTCTGATCAACTGCTTTCTCAGGATTTCAACAGGGTCTGCTTCCAGTAGGTGCGCTCGATGGTTGATTGGCCTTCCAGTTCGCGCATTTTTGATAGTGCATGAATTTCGTGCAAGCTACATTCCGAGCGAGATTAAGGAAACGGTTCTTATCCCAGTGTTTACATATTCACTTCTCTTTTCTAAGACAACCGGAAACGAACGATTCTGTGGATTCGAGTTCTAAGAGTAAGAAAAACGGCATACAAATTATCCCCTACCGTCCTGATCAGCAGATCAGTACAATGAGATAACACAATGGGGCGGTGGGTGCCGAAAGTTAAATCCCAGAATAAGTTGTGTGATAATAAAGCCAGCCGAATAGAATGGGCTTGTGTGTCTTACACAGAGATAGTCCACCATTTACCACTCCCTCCACATCAAAGCGTTTTTTATTCGCAACGGAAATAATTCTGGGACCAAAAAATGCCGAATCGGTTTGACAGTAAACCGTGTTCAGTAGTTTCTGTACCTTCTTTTAGACTGAATAATCAGAATGGTTCCGATAAAACGAGGACGCGTTTATTCTGCTCAGTTCGTTCGGAGATTGTCTAGCGTGTATCGCTTTTTTGTGCTCTCGTTTCAGTCATTTTCTACAATTGCCAGATCGGAGAGCGGTGGAGGAAAAGGTATTCCTTGAAGCGTGGACAGCGTTTTTACGGAGCTTCAGAAAAATGATTCTAACAGTCTATCAGTCTACCATCGAAGACTATGAGAATCACCTTCAGCTGCTACAGGAAGCGCAGGGAACTCCAGGCTGGGAATTTTTCGAGTATCTGGAAAGAAGAGTAAGTAATTCTCCCGGTGTCGTTTAGTAACCCACCGTGCGGCAATTGTTACACATAAGGCTGCGAGGCATTCCTTATTTAAGCTCGATTCCATTAAGGGCTTGTGGGCTCGAATCAGCCGCCGTTGTAGAATATGCCGTCTGTGGCTCCTGTTGTACTACTGAAGGCGAATCATGATAGATAGCCGTAGCAGATACGGTATATTTTTGCCGCTTAACCATTCTTGGATTGACTGTTCCTCACGAATTAATAAGATAGGGCGCCTGTGTCGGGTAATCGACTCCATTCCTTCGTTTGTCCTCATGGCTTACGCACTTAGGTATGCGCTGAATCGCTAGGACGTAGCCAGTGCATGCCACACTGCGTCAAGTGTAGGTTGTTTCTGATTCGGTAGTGCAAACCGTTGTGTTGGTGAACGATGACCTATGCTGTCTATTTATGATTGGTAAATATTTCGGCTGGGTTATCATAGGGTAATGACCGGTGTATTTCAATAACCCGGAATTGTTGGGTTCAAGTAGGGTTGTGTTTTACCGGGGCTCGGTTCCTGTTGATGATTTATCTGTCTTAGTTGAAATTTGGTTATGGTTGCAACAGAAACTCCGTCCAAGTTTTTGGCTCAACTGGATTTCCAGCTTATTTGAGAACTACCATCAGTAACGTCCGCACGTTGTCGGTGGTCAACTTAATATATAGAACTGAATTTCGAGTTTTCCTATTATGGATTCAAACTACAACAGTTGCCACTATTTATCTTAACAATAGGACGACTTCGCATCAGTGGAGCAGTGACTGGTCTGGTTTGGTATTATTTGTGCTTAGAAACTAATAAGAATAATAAGTTAGTGATAGCACCCTCTCGATGCTAAGCTGCCATGTCACCCGAAGGAAGCACGTGAACTCAGATACTACCAGGTTTCCTGAGCGAAAGAGGAGCAGTCAGGGAGCCAAACAATGGACCCCGGATCAATAATTCTGAACCTTAACCAGTGAGCTATATGGGGCGGCTTATAAACATTTCCTTCGATTCAATCCAAACATTGATGTATTATCACATCGAAGGCTGTTCTCAAAGGCTGTCTGGCTAAAAATGATGACAAATGGTGACAAATGGTGATGAACTCAACAAATCGCAGTGTGTTTAAAAAATTTACTGTCCATAGTAACACGGTCTGCTAAACTTTAGGACCTTCTGACTACTAGTGAATGAATTACCGTACAACTTTCCGTTTGCAAAGCGATCTAACATTCTCTCAATCTGAGCAAACAAACCACCAACCGACCAAATTTATGACACCCTCACTGGTACTGAATACACGTGTTTGCCTACACCCGTAACATTTGTACTGACAACCTCAATGCCTGTCTGCAGTTCTATGCTCTGAGGCGTCCACTGAGGTTAATGTCCGAACGTTCTGCCGCGCCTGTTTGCTAAAGCCGCACTGAGCAGTTTGTGTTTACGGATTTTGGGAACAGCGCAATTCTTATGAAAGGGCTATAAGGTCACAGTTACCGACGATTCCGGTTTCTTGGGGAAGTTTTATGTTTTGATCATCATTCCACTGGTAAAGTTCACGGAAGCGTGATGAAGTGATTCCTTCTCAGCTGTCGTTTCCATTCAGAGGGATCGAAATGCATAGGCTATAAAGCAAATTGATCGTGGATCTGATTTCGTCAACTTCCCATAGTCGCATTTCCGATTAAGCGAGATACAGTTCAGTTTCTCCCCGACGGGATCATACAGAAAGAGCGATTGACCCCCCAACCTGAATATGGTACTGCTCAGTTTAGGTTTTTTTTCACACTGATAAATGTGCGATACGCCCCCATGTGTTTATTCCAGATCGCTGTGCGCCATTTTTTGTGTTATTGTCAAAAATTCACGCACTTTCTTTTCTAGGAGGAACTGGCACAGCTCTATCTTACGGTTAATGGTTTGGAGGATACATTGCAACAGTACTATGCCATTGAGTCGCTCTTGGCTTCCGCAATACGCGCCGTTGCTTCACGAAGTGAGTTTTATCACCTCTGTGTTTTGCTTTATCTCGGTTATGGGGTTGTAACATTGTATTTTTGTAAAACCGACTGTTCTGGCTGAAATGGTTCTGATGTACAGTTCGGTTGTATCAAAACGAATAAATGGGCATAACAACAAACGTCCTAGACACTGATCACGATACCGAACACAAATAAAACAGCTCATTTGGGCACGGCAATGTTTTTCTGTTTACAGACAGCCATCATCATCGACAGAATGACGTGTTCAACACCGATGTTTCGCTGCCGTACGACCATGATTTATTTGAAAACCTTTTTGTGAAGAGAAGAATAAAATGGACGGGGGAAGTGTCTTAGTGCTAGCCTATCACAATTAGTCCGAGGTGCCTGCATCTCCAAACACTCATTCTGGAAATCTGGATTAAAACCGACAACAAGAACGCCATTGATATAGATTAGCAGACATATCTTTCAGCGTCTCCATCCAGGCGCAGTGGGGATCACGTGGTTCTCATCGTGGAAGGCGAGTATCACCGGTAGCACCCAAACGTTTCGTAATCTCCTTCACACTACGTCAAGGATTGGGTACTTCTCTGATTTCGTCACTCTGAGTTTGGTGCTTAAAATAGCACTCTCTTCGGGAAACGATGTTTCGGCATATGCAACAGAAGTCAAGTGAAGCACTCGTTGCACAACCGGAAACTCGCTTTCTAATTGCCTCACTACGGATAACCCGACAACGGCCCACACGAGCTATGATTCTGAGACAGAGATTGTCGGTCACCTGAAGACGATTCAGTTCTGCTGCTCGAACAGGCGAAGTCTCACAGCCATACAACAAAACAGCCTGCATTATAGCCTGATACACACGTCCCTTGGGATTCGAAGATTCACCAATTTGACGCCATTGGTGTCTCTAATTAGCAAACGCGATCTGAGCCTTGCAGCTTCGTACATTAACCTCATCTATCACACTAAAGTTAGATCTAATACAACTTCCAAGATACGTAGAACGCTGCACAACTTCTAGTGCCCCTCCCTGGATTGTAAGTGGCGTGTTCAGTGACTGCATGTCCAGGAACATGAGCTTACAACTGGGTGCATAGTTTTAACAGAGGACCGGGTGACTTCGTTCAGTTCATCTTCTTCGAAAATGAGATTGCTTTCATCTGTATACTCCATATCGACAAGGTTTTTGTCAGTGGCTATTCGAACGACGGGGTTTTGGAGACTTTCAAGCGTTCGCCTGGTGAATTAATCGGTCACGAAGTTAAACAGGAATGGGAGAGTAGGCACCGATGACAGACGCCATTTTGTGTCAGGAAGCTTTTGGAGAGCTTGCCGTATACAGGCAGCCACGCGAATACAAACGCCATAAATGTCAGGCGGATGCCCCATTTCCCGATATTGTGATCCGCCAAACTGATGTTGCATTTCCTGTTGTGTGTGTCTTGCCATCATGAATTCATCCCGCAAATGGATTCAATCCATTCTGAAACGTCAGCTGACGATAACAGATAGCTGGCTGGATGTGTAATCAACCTTCAGCCATGCGGTTCAAATTACGCGATGTGGTGTTCCCCGTCTCTTTGAATGATTGCTTATAAAGGAATGCTAGACTCGTGGAGTGTTTCACAGCAGGTTTTTTTAATCTTGCAATTACGTCCGGTGGTCACCAGACACTAAATCAGCAAAGCATTGTTGTAGGCCATGGGTCAATGGGCCAAATATGGCTGTCTCAGATTGGCTGGATTGAGCATGTAGAACAGCTTTTATGCATACTGAGAAGTTTTGAACAAGTGGTACTTTTTACTGCTGTAAGACTCACATTCCATCTACCCTTTTTTCTAGACGACGAGCAATTACCAGGCTGGGTGAAAAATCTCAAATCACACGGCGCTGATAAAGAATCCTGCTCCTTCTTGTGCTACTATCCCTGGGTCAAGTCCCGAATACATCCGCAACTGCTGGAACTCCTGCAAAACCGTTTCGCATCTGTTTTTGACATTCGGAACTATTTGCTGTCACGGGAATGCGGACTACTGAAAGCCTACAGTCGGGTACATGATATGCCTTCTCGAGCTCTTCTGCACATCCGTCACGGATTGGAAGAGTCCGAAATCTTGAATGTATGTTGTCTGTGATACCGGCATGCGTGGCTCACTCCTCATTGTTGTTAGCATTGTTACTCTTAGTATCATATGTAGTTGCATCACGCGAAAACCCTCAATCAAGGTAAAAGAGAACCTTGGTGGAGCTTGGTGCTGTTTCTTATGACCAGTTGAAATAGCCTACTAGGGAATAGGTTCTTGGGATGCAAGCAACGTTCTTTGTATCACTCGCCATTTTTTAGACGTGCTCATAACTCCTGACATACGATTTGAAAATAGCATGAGGTTGTGTTTGCCGACTTGAGGCGTACTCATGAGTTATCCAGCGGTCCGTGCCTTCATAAAATTGCCTGTACTGGTCTTTCTTGTAGGTAGTCTACCCGAACCAGCTCATCAAGGAAGTTTGCAGCACGCTTTCGTTCGGTATGCTCCCGTCTAAATTGATGGCTAAACCCACATCGGCATTCAATAGAGGATAGCCCGTGGCGGGGATGAGGAGTGATAAAGAGGACCACTGTGTCATTTAAGCGATTAAGATGAAGTTTTAGATAATGAGAGAGAGCAAAGAATCGAACATACTTAACTGGTTAGGTGATTAGGTGCATACTGGGATGTCACCTTTTCAGCTCTGTACTCCCTTTGGAAAGGAAAATTTTTGTATTTTTGCCGGAAATCTCGTTACAATAAATTGGCACTGTATGATACGCTCAAGGTATTGTTCCGGTTGAACCTGTCGCTGAATTTCGCCCAAACCGACTAGCAACTCCGTACCATAGACCTATAGGGTAACTAAACTCAAGAACGACGCGCAGTACCCAATCAATGGTGACTGAGGGTGTAAGGCGCGGGCGAACTTACGACGTTTTTTGCTGCTCCTTTCTAAGCTCGGGCAACCTGATAGCGTTTCAGTCTTCTTGATTTCTTCAGGCTCATTTGTAGCTGTGTATGGAGATGGTGACACGGCCAAAAACTCGTCACGTCATGCACTTAACTCTCATCCCAGTAGGGTTATTTTCTGTTAGATTTAGGAGTTTCAAGGAGCTTGCCAACTGGAGGAAAATTTAACGCGCCTAGATTGATCCAGTGCTTAATGATTACGTTAATTTTCGTTGTGTTTGCGTCTTAAGTACCACGTTCGGAGTTGCTTGAAGAGCTGAATGCCAGTTGTTCATAAATGCGTAATGAGTCGTTTGACAAACTGTGGCTTCTTATTTTTCTGCAACCACTGCAACTCATGGCTTTCAACTTATTCCACCAGACTGGATTTGATCATTAATTGACCTAACTAATCGGATAGCCTGACGTAAGCTCTCCACTCATTTGAGCGGTTGTGGGATTTGACTCACGCGATCAGGAATGGAGAAGTTGCAGCCTCGTACAACTTGCATGAAACACACAGTACAGTGCGTCAACCAGAGCGCGTTGGTTTTAGTTAGGAACAACTCCGACTTGAAGGTATTGGCGTACGCCAGTTCAGTATAGTCCTTGTTAAGGTAGAATACAAGGCTGAAATGAGGTAGCCCAAGTGTGAGGATACATTTGTTTTACTTCGAAGACATCGCACTGAAAAGTTATCATTGTTGATGCTTCTATTTAAGAATTTTCACCCTAGGTTGTTTAACATTTTCATCCACCTTGACTCTCATTCTCCCGGTAGCTTTACACTTCTTTGGAACTCAATCACCTTTGGGCATTTCTCTGCGCATTGAATTGTCTGAACGTCCTGCGTCCATCGACCGGTCCTGCTGCTGACGAAATTGCGGACTCTGTGGCGTCGGTGCTGTCCAATGCATTCAAACCATTTTCGACCAAAGGCAGTTCCTTGGCCCAGTCCCTGGAATCTGCAGATGGACTACTTAGAACACAAAGTAGCAATAACGCATTCCTTCGAGACATGTCCGAATTGAGTCCAGCTCTGGCTTCGCTGGCCGCGACTGTTCACTTTCTTTACAAATTTATCATTGTCAATGTGCCTACCCTGTCCGAGAAACCACAAGCCGTTATACCTCTTGGGGAACTACCACTTAGTGTTTCACACGCTGTGGATTTGTGGCTCATGGCATTCATCGAACTCACGCACATTGGTCGGGTTTTATCCCTTTGGACTGCCACGGATGAGGTGAATTCTTCGGACTCGATCATACAACTGATTAAAGTCAGTGTATTTCAATGCTTCGCATCCGACCTCACAGATCAAACTTTATTCGGACGTTCCGTGCACAAACAACTTGGCATGCTGCTTACCTCTCCGGCACTGTATGAAGAAGTTTATGTCGCAATGGCACAGACCTTAATTGGGTTCCTCCGACTAATCCACGAGCCTCGCAGGACCCCGTTCATCTGTTGCCTTCTGGCCGACTTTATGCGGTAAGTTTCAACCATATACCAACAAAACACTAGCTCTCCTAAGGCCTATATTGAGTATTTTCGTGGCACGAGATCATTCTTTACTTACAAGTTATCCAGGTATGATTACCAACATCGAACTATAACTTATTCCTCTGAAGGCAGTATCTCCAAATATTACTAGTTCCGGTGACTTCATGGGGTGCTGATCCACTTGGTCTTTTCGCTCAGCCTGGCAAACGTTTCGCCACAATGCGAGGCGACTTCTTCAGTGCGTGGTTGACGATGTTCCCTCGCACGGTGACGAAACATTTGCAGGCCGATTGTCAAACCCAGTGAACAAAAACTACCACGTGATCAACAGCAAAGTGATCTTTCGAAACCTGCTGTAACTTCCTGAAGAGACGGTGTGCCGACAATGGAAGATTTCAACGAAGATGCCAAAGTATCTTAATCGGAACCATCGGCTAGGAGCTGTCAAACTGTCTGCTTAGTTGCATTTGCACCGGGATGTGCTCTTGTTGTGCTTTAAAAAATGCTAAACTATAGATACATACTGGAATGAAGAGACGGGTAACGCTGGACCCGTTGGCCGTACTAAGTCCTCTCAAAATTACCTGACCATACGTCTTATCATACCACGGTTCTCCCGTTAAGCATTGCGACTTCGGATATCCTAGGGAGTGGAGTGGTTGATTTGCAACCTAGTTCTGTAAAGGCTGAAAAACCATATGCGTAGGTTACCCTGAACGCATCCACACCATTCGTCCAGTGACAGACCAGTCAATCAGTGCTATTCGTATGAAGATGGGTTGCTTGGTCCGACGAGATTTGAACCGGGTTCGTTTTCATTGAACCTCTATTTCTGCCTTGTCCTGCCAGTCAGTGTATACCTTGCAATTGCAATCCGCAAGACACGCCGAAGTTCATCCTGATTGACCTTTTTAATCCAACTTATTGTGCCAACCTATATTATTCGCCGAGAAAAGCACGTACAATTTTTCACTGTGTCAGAAAAACATGAGCAATACGTTTATGTCGGAACATTGCACCCTGGACCATCTAACAAGGTTGTCTTTCCAGGGTGTTTGCACTTGATTTTTTCATTCACTGACCGTTTCACATGGTAACATGCACTTGCTTCCATCGGATCAATAATCATTACTCTCGGATCTGACAGCAAAGGTCGCGTTGGTCTGGTGTCCTGCCATGACCTTGCTTAGAAGACGCGCTGCATAACTGGGTTGTAGTGATCACTTGGAACAAACGATTGATCAGTTGGGTCCCTGATTTAAAAGCACATTTTGCAATCTTGCCAGGCGTCGTCTCAGATCCACACACAAACGTGTCACCTACATTCACACATGCACAAAGTGTTATCTAACCTATGTATATTTTTCAATGAATAGTGTATTCTGCGCCGCACCATTGCGAATCAGGTCCATCTACTTTCCTGTTTACACCGTCGTGACGCGACTTTTAACAATCACTCCTCATTGTAGAACTAGACATATTTTCCCCCGGGCCATCGAACTGTACAGCATTGTTTTATCCATCTATCTTCGTGATGGATGGTCGCTCCTCACCGTACTTACCTGTCTCCTGTTGGCTTGCTGCCTGAGAACCTTCCTGGAAGATACTCGGGCTGAAAATACTTCGCCTGTTGGTTACCTTACACGGTAAGATACCGCCTACTTATTCATTGAGGCATTATAACCGACAGTACCAGTATTTTGATTATGTTTCTCACGTTTTCGTAAAGATATGATTCTATGATTGCCAGTCGGAAGCTCTCTGCTCAACCTCCGCTAAATGTGATTTCTTGTGATACGCGATCGTACATTTTCTCTGCCGAGTTGTAATTTACAGATGTAGATTGGTTGGACTAAATGGGTAGCTAGGGTTTTCTGAAGTTTTTCAGTCGGGATGCAGTCCTGCTTCATGTGTTTTTGGTACCTCAAGGGCAAATAGGACATCCCTCTGGGGACCGTCAGATTGCTCAGTACTTTCCTCACTGCATTGAGAGTGCATTGTCGTTCACTCTCACTTACCCACTAATATTTTCGCATGCAGCCTCTGCGGGTCACACCTAACTCACCTGTCCTCTCGTGAGCACAAGTCCCATCTGAATATGCTTGGTCAGTTTGACTAACGCTCACGTTGTTGAATCGGTGTCGCGATCTTATAGGGCTTGATTCTCAGGCACCTGGCTGGTACTAGACAGCGACTTAGATTCGGCATTCTTCAATCACAGGCCGCAATTTTCATCAGCTCCTGATGGTAACAGCCACACACTTGTTGTGTAAGCTGTCTTGTCTCCGGCGCGTGAGATTCTTTTTTAGTCAACTGATTGTTAACAATCCGCATACTGTATAGCACTAGGCTTATACCCACGTCACAATGTGCGGTTGGCACTAAGGTGCGGTTGCTCTTATTTCGCTATCCTAACGTTTCTGGGTCAGGTTTTTATCTTAGATAACCTCTTTGATAATATCTCCCTGTTAAGCTTTGTTTCAAACGTAGTTGATAATGCTATAGCACTTCGAAAAGGGCATCGCGAGGTAAAAGTTTTTTGCCTTTCTTTCCTCGTCAGAGTTTTTACACTAATTTATGGCCGGTGGGAAACGTCAATACAAAACCTGCGGAAGTGGCCTCTCATGGCATTACTTTCCAAGGGGTCATTGTAGTTACCAACGGATCACTTACTTTGTGGCTCCCTCACTTGAGAGCTCAAATATGAACGGCAGCTGCTCTTTTGCAGTTTCGCACGACCCATTCTACGTTTTTAGCAAATCAGTCATTCCTCGTACATTCCCACGTGGAAAACAGCATTTTCCACAACACTCCAGCGGGGTTTCTGTTAGAAAAACTGGAATAAACATTTCTCATGTCACTAACAGACGGCATACGGAGTAAACATAGACACGTCTTGGGCGAGGACCATGGGCAGTGGACATTTCTCTATGGCACCATTTCAAGTTATTTCGAGTGGACGATGGGTGAATTATTATTAAGTGGTGTTGCTAGTTGCCCGAGTCATTCGAAATGAAGGCATTTCTTGACTTCCAGATCGTTCGATTCAAGTTAAACTAAAGCGGAAATACATTCCTTCTACGGTCTTGACTTCTGGAGACTATTTAGCTTTCCCCCGATAACATGAAACTCTTTTTGTAGCTTATAGGCCTAATACCACACACTTGCCCTTTTTGAATATATTACAATACGTGTTATCAAGTCACGATAATTCGCGATGATACCCACATTCCAGATTTTCCACGCCACAAAACCCTATTCTCTGATCGCCTCGATAATGCACACCGTCGGAAAGTCTTTCCGTGTCGGTTGATACCTATATCTGTTTCCGTGTGTATATTTCTCTTGTTTTCAGCTACTCTGACTGCTGTCTGTTGCTCAGTTGTGCCACGACGACAGAACTTCAGTTGGCCAATGGCTGTTTGACCCATTCAGCACCGAAATCAGCCAAGGGTCTTGAACTCAGTCTGACGAAACTATCTGTTCCAACCGAGGACCTGTTGTTGTCGGACTTTTGGTGGTTCGAAGCTGTCAAATCCTGTCAGCAACTGACTGACGACACCGTGTTTGATGCCTCATGTTCTTTATCGTCTCCTTTTTCTATCGATTTCGTTGAGTTAGATGGTGCTAGCAACAATGGTTATCAGCTCATCACGATAGGACTCCATGTAACTGCGGATGTTCATTTCAAAGTTAGGTACGTTTACGACAATTTTCTCTGATTGTTCTCTTACATCCGGAACACTCTTGACTCATGCTAGGTTTCTAGAACAGGACGGTGCGCTAATGATACACCTACAAGATTGAGGATGCAACGCTAATGCACTACGTAAGCGAGGTACGGAGGGAAGTCTCAGTGCTGTCCGGTATGGTGAACTTTTAATGAGACAAGCGATATTGTTAATACCAAATCCTACTATGGCTCTAGTATGTATGTTAGCAAGTGTGTTGTACTCAGACGCTCTCGCTGTGTGAAGTTCCATCTAACGGGCTAATTCAGGGGTGTCGTCCGTCACCGGTCACATGTACCGTCAGCTCTCCTATGAAGAGGGACAATACTATGCAATATACTATACTTACATCACTCAGCTAGAAACCTATTGTAGTAAGAAGGAAACTTGACAACAGGGTATCAGAATAGTGAGGCATAATATGCAAAATCACCGAACAAACTACACTTACTTTGATCCACCTTTTATATGATTTAAGCGGTGCAGTCCTACGTCTACTGATGAATCATTGATAACAAGTCACTGAAGTTGAACTTGCATCGGATCGTGAAATCTGTAGCAGTTATCTATTTCTCAGGTAAACCGACAGGAAACTAAACAATCAGTAGTGAGCATTTCTGACACAATAGTTCATAGACACAGACAAGAAAAGTGTTTCATCATGGTAGTAATTGCACGACTAGGTAGGTCAGAAAACGCAGGGAGCGAAAGAAGCTAATGGTCTTCAGGATTTAACCAATTGACCATTTTGCCGAGTAAATCTCCAGAAAATGACAAGCTTCTGCCTCTAGTAATGAGATAGCGCTTCCCTGTGTGCAAAGTGTAGACTGTAGCTTGATTTTGGTACCAGAAAAACAGATTATTAGCACTACCGATAAAAATGTCTACATACATATAGAGTATAACTACACTCAACTGTTACATTTTCCTACCAAGAGGACCGGTCTAATTTCATCATTTGAAATCGCAGGGTAAGGCGCCTCGGAGTTGAAGCAAACTATTCCTGTGATTTTATGTTATGGTACTGGACGCGATTGTCCGTCAGATTCGGACAACAATGGTTGTTACTGCCGGTATCACTGTGTAGTAAGTGCGAATTTCTTTTGTAAATCCCAGAGCTTCGTCATTTCTCAGTATTGCGACGAAGACGTGCAACAATTTGTGTTACCGTTCTTACGTTCTGATAAAACTATCTCACACACATGGATTTATGTGTGCTTGCTAGCATTTGAAGTCGATGTAACCACGCGGCGGGCTGGGGCTACTGATGTTATGTTTCTAGTGCACACAACGGAGAGTATATTCTAGGTGCGCAATGCTCAAAAGTGGTCCGTCACAGCCAGATACGCTTGCATCCGTTGTTGGACACGTTGCCATAATAATTCTGTATTGCGGAAACGTGCGTTCCCGGTTTCGGTGTCATGGAGCTGCTCCTGGAAACTTCCGGGATGTCTTACTGTCACTGTATGTACTACATAGGACATTGCTGAAGGCCTTGATCGATCACTCTGTTAAAGCACTTAACGGATTCACCAAATCGTTTCCGTTTTTCATTCATTTTCAAACTAGATCTATTGCATCCCCACCTGAGAAGCATTCCCATACTTAGTGCTCAGCAATGTTCATCCTACAAACTGTCAGATGCACGCATACAGAACACCGGAAAATGTATTCCAGGATCGTATATCTGGCCAGCATAAAGTATATAAGCAAGTTGTCCGACTGTGGTTTGATACTGTCAGTTCAACGTAAATTCAGGTTAACCATGAGATAGATCAAGCTACGATTCACTGGAAGCTCTGCGCTCTCTCGCTCACGAATGTTCGACCCTCGTTTCATACTTCTCATCTCTCAGTTGATGAAGATGATCAAACACAACCTCGTTCCGGAAGGGATTGGTAAACAATCAGTAATTTTTAACTGGGCAACATTTCGCTTTTGACACAAAGGCTTCATCAGACAAACTGAACACGTCACCCAGATGGACAGGTTTCAGGGCAGACAGAACCAATCAGGACATCTTAAGATCAGAGCAGTGGTTCGAACCCGACCCCTGGCTCTCGACTTCCCTTCTTTAGCCTTGGACAACCTGGCAATATCCTAGCCCTCGTGCTTCTGGTGGCATGGCAGTTAGGCACCTAAAGAGTGCTAAAGCTGGACGAATGCATCCGCGGATCGACTAATTTCTCAGCTGTGCACCCAGCTGACCGTATTGTTTGATATACTATGTTACTCTGTTGTGCATATGAAAAACATTTGTGTATTGCCAAAGTTTTCATAGGCTTCCAGAGTTTTTGGAGCGAAATTCAAGACCATTGAGTTCATCTAGTCGAAGAGGTAGCAGAAGTCGGCTATTGGTTATACTGTTGGGATCCAGTTTTTGAAGGGCGCCACTGTGCTCATCACGTACCACGAGGAGGATCAAGCTGACTCCTGAGGAACAGGAACAACTGAAATGACCGTTCGAGTGATGCAGGTGTTGAAGGAGAAGGCGCTCTCGACGGTTTCTACCGTGCATCTCTATTTCACGGACACTTTACAGTATTGTACTGTATATTATCTACTGGGCTGCCTTGATAAGTTCGCGAAGCAAACAAACACATGCCGACTTCTATCATTCTTGAAATATCTCGCAAATCTGTACGTATTGTTTTACACACACATGCTTCACAAGAACTGTTATGCCTAACAAAAGCTATCACTAACAATAACCGTATCGAAAGAATACGTTACCGTGAATGGAAAGGATGCCGTTTGTTTTCATTTTTGACCATGTCTTTCGACTTTGGACATTGCCCATTCTCCATCTTTTCGGCCAAAACCACGAAGCCGAGACGACCCGACAAGCAGCCGTCTAGGTTATATCGTCATCACTAATCACAGCAACACTTTGCTGCTAACACTAGTGCCCAACTGTCGTACAAACCCGCCAGTTTATTTGACTCTAGCCCCATAATGAAGAGAAGTTGGAAGGTGATCAAACTCTTGGCAAACTCATCGTCACATGGTAGCAGTAGCGACAGTGTCGTTTCGACATAGTTCATTAATAAATGATCCGTTAATTACTGATATTTAATCTATCACTCCTCTATTGGTTCCTTCTGTTCTTCCATGTCGTTTCTTACAGCGTACATGTGGGTGGTACAAAACCCGAAGCAAAAGATTGGGAGACGGTCATGCGTTATGGTGTCGTTAGGGAGCAATGGCCCCCTCAATTCAGCTCGAATCTACCCAAAGCCGATTCACAAACCGCAGAATTGCGTTCAAGCACCCCACCTACTGGTGTTGTCAAATCTGCGAGTGGATCTCCAGTTCTCACATCTAAGTTCACACATTCGCGTTCGTTTGCTCATCTTTTCCGTAAGGATGCAACCTCCATATACCATAGCACGGAGTCTGTTGGAAGGGTGCAAACGGGTAGTGTAGCATCTGAGACTCGTGGTATTCCACGTAAGATATCCTTGTTGGACACAGTGGCCTCGTTAGCCAGTCGTTCTGCGTGGGTCTCACAAGAGGGTATGCACGTGGTTCGATTATCCAGGACTTCCTCGTTTGACGGTTCCGTGGGACAATCTACACAGGAACAAGGTAAATTCAGGGCTTCTGTTTCTATTGTTCGGCCAAATCACCAGTAAATTGCTCGTGACAAGCACCATATGCGCCTTTCCTACGGTAGCAAGACGTGTACACACACTTCATCCAAAAGTGTCAAATTGACAATCGACTTAATATGGTAGATTTTACTTTAATCCGAATGTACTCCTTGTGCAAAGTACCAGTGTGCTCTCCTCTTTTCGTAAGTGAATATCCCAATTAATATCAACACAGAGTTATAACGGTACAAAGGTATGATTAGGCCAGATCAGCTGGGCATCGGTGAAGAAGGAAAACCTGAGCTGTCAAATCAACTGGACCTGGGCTACGTGATCCGGAGATGGTGTGACTGATCGGGGATTCTGAATCGTAACCACTACGGTTGGAGGGTGTTCGATCGAGTGGACTTTTTTGATGGATCGGAAATGCTGTCTTAGCGCATTTTTCACATGGTTCTCACCATGATCATTTGCAAACATCTTCAGTAATTACCGTCGTTCCTGTTTCTGGATGGAAAACACAACGCACTTCCATTTAACCAGACCTTATAGTCCTAATCACCATTTTTTCATCACTCCACCTGAGGCTACACGTGGTTAGTTTCAACTTCCCACACTGTCAATGTGTCGAAATATAGCTAGCTCTGGTGTGTTTACTGGTGGTTGAGCAAGTCACTTGCCATGCTCGGCAAACAGTTCAACTACCATCTGATCAGCCACCAACTTCGAGCTTATCGAGCTTATCGCCAACTACAAACTCATTTGCATACCAATTGGTTTTTTACAGAAGATTCACCTGAATCCCAAAGCCTGTCTTGTATGATATTCTTAAACTTTTTGTGCTGCACAAAGGCCGCCTTAAGTTTCACTCGGCAAGATATGTTTTCATGAAGAGAGATATTCATCAGGTTGGCGGAAACTCTTCAATAGCCCACGATCGGTTTTGGACCTTGTTGGGGTCCTCTAAGTATATCAAGACCCTGGTTTCCCGTTAGCCTTATGTTTTACTTGAACCCAGATTGCACAGAATTCGCTAAATAAATTTATCTGCATATCGATTTGAAGAATATTGTGAGCGAAGAGTTCAGCTGGAATTCCGATGAGTCTCTTGTTGAAACCAATTTGGTAAACAAATAATTCTATTTATCGAATCACGTGCAATGTGGTTTCAAGTAGAACATAAGGTTGACACAAACTCGGGTATTGCGCTCACCTGATGTATCCCAAGAAGAGCGAAACCGGTCTTGACTGCCGAAAGGTAATGAAAAGGAATGAAAATGTCTTTTAATTTTTTACTTCGCAGTTGTTTGGTTGGTCTAGATTCTTGACCTCGGCATTGTCTCAGTAGTGCCGCATGCACAAACCAGGTACTTTAACTTTGCATGTATAACCAATTGTGCTTGCTGTTCATTATGATCTCTTTGTTCTGTTCAGTACTCCACGTGGGTGTCGACGATGCTCTGACGAAACTTCGTCGCGAGGCACAACCTTCACACCGGCTGGCCTCATTCCAAATCGGACATGGTTTGTGGCCGCCATCGACTCTGGCTGAAGAAGAAGACCGCTGCCACTCCACAGAGGAACCAGCTGTCGATTGTTCCACACTCGAGAGTGAATCTGATGCGTGTTTTCTTAGACCACTGGCGGCAACTTCTATCTCACCTTTTGATGTGTCGTTTTCAACAGTTCAAAATGCGGACGATTCACCCCTTGTACTGCTTCAGCCTGGACTCAACAAAATTCAACTTAAAGCTAATGTGAGAAGGAAGCAAAATTTTTTCATTGTACTACCATGCAACTACCACAGAAGCACGCATTATGAGTGGTCAATCTGGTTAACGGGTGTCTTTGGATGGTAGTTGGTTTATGGTTCTTTCTTCACTAGATTAGTTACCGCCGTCCATTTAAACGGCGGTTTTGCTTCTCATCTGAGCTATTTCGACAAGTCAAATAGCAGCAATTGAAGGCGATCGGAAACCTGGACCGTCTAAACACGCTCATGACTTATTGATCCCTACTGTTTGATGATGGTTGACCTGCTAGTAGGGCCACTCATTGAGTACTATGTGTACTCCGGCTTAGCACCAAGGAAATGCCAACTTGAGTAATATGTTTGGGCTTGGTGATGTCGACAGACTGAACTGCAGCGTTCTCGTTTAGCATAAGTATTGAGCAAAAGTTGTAGAAAATGACTTGATGTCTCTGGGAACACTACCTTCTTTACATCATCTATGTGTTCGCAGTGTTCGTGGATTCCCTAATTTTATGCTAGTCCTGGGGCGAAAAGTACGGTTGATTAGAGTCAGTGACAATTTACTCTGATTCAAACTTTGACCAGTGGAAGTTTGTACTTCCCTTGCTTCATTGTAGCCCTATGAACTCCTAAGTCAGGCGAGTATTCACCTTGGTTTGTGGAAGGAAGATATTTTTTACGCCATCCCATTTTGAAAACTCATCCCGTTTACCGTTCTCTTCCAGTGTCGCGGTTTCTTTCTTCCAAAGAAGCTGTTTCTGACTATTGTGGACCGGGAGCGAACAAGGGATCCTAAGGAACCAGCTACCTCGTCGCCCAGTTTCTTAAACGCAAATGGTTCATTCAAAATGTGCTACGATATTCGTGCCTCTGACTTTTCTGTCACGTGGACCGATCAACAATTGTTAGATTACCTGTTGCCCACAGTCTGTGTGTCTTCGGCATTCTGTGATAAAACTTGCACAATTTCCGGTGAGGATACGTGTAAAGTTCTTTTCCTACACGTAACCACTTCTTATCTACTGAGTTACTAAGAATCTATACTGCTTTTGTGCTCGCTACCTGGGACACATTATGACAGGAAATTGGCGATACATATTGCAGCGCTACAGGAAAATTGGTTACCATTCGTAAGCCTCGTGGCTTTTGTTCTTTGCAACTTCTGTGTCCTTGTAGAGGTGTTCAAAATACTAACCAACCCTGTTGGTTTTGCGGAGTAACTGGTGACGATGAAAGGGGAAAACACACCGAGACTACTATGTGTTTTCGGACTTGGTCATTTCGTGACTCCTAGTGTTTTATATACAGTTTTTGGCGATCGTTCGTCAGGGAGCACAGTCGTTACCGCATACTAATATCTTTCAAGATAGTGTCCTTTCGCAGTCTACTACGGGCCTTGACGCTTATACAATATTTTCCTTGTACTCTGATTTGGAGAAGCTGATATAAATAGGTCACGTGAGATAGTTTAGGAGAACTACTGGCCTATATGTTGTGAATAACTTGCACACTCATGTGGTCATTCTAGAGAGAGGTCGTTAGTTGAAGGATCTTTCGAGGAGGTTAGTAGTGTGGTTCAGAATACTACTGTAGGTAACTGTGTTGGGTTCCCGTTTACTTTTCAACCGGCATTGTATCACTTTTAAGTGGTGCAATCTTTGTGTTATTCAATATCTTAACAGACGCACATTCATTACGTTCAATTTAAGTTCGGAATAGCTATATGCAACACCATGATTGATTTTGCTTCACACTGGTCCCGTCTTTTGTCGTGCTCCTTAGAGAAACGATAAGGTCTGCAGTGGATATAGCTAATTACGATAGTGGGATAGCTCAATTCTACCGGATTTGTCAACAAATTAGGTACTGCACCTTTTTCGGATACTTGGTAAGGCTTGAGGACCACATAAATCTCCCCAATTTCATGCGTGAAAAATCGGTTAGTTAGACTTAAATGTCATCACCATTCGCGCTTACGTCGTTCGAAATAGTGAATAGAGATTCAGGTTACTACTACGTTCAAACAAGCTGTGTTAATCAAAACCCCGTCAGCTTAGTTAATTCACATCCGTGTTAGCACACGAAGTATGAATTTTTCGCATACAAGTCTGTTTTATGGTCACCATCAAACCATTGGTAACAGCCACTCACTCGGCTGTTCAGCGGGCATCGGTTGAGCGTTTTTAGGGCTCATTGAACTCAAAGTAGCTGCCTTTATTAGACTGCTGCCTTGGCTTTTCGATTCTTTCAGTCCAGGTCAGACCCACGTAGGCAGTATCTCTGTCTTCATGTTTTCCGTAAGTGACATGGTGTTTCGGAATCGACAGAATGCCACGGTCGAACGGTCTGATTTTGTGAATGTTCTCAGCTCGTCCCAACCTGATTTCATCGTGTTTATACTGGAATTGCATTCGTTCCCGGTTTCGACAAGCGCCAATTTAGGCTGAGGACAACATGATTTTCGTCCTACCTGTGTTGATTGTAATTTCAGTGGTACGTACCATGTTATCAAACAAGTGACAATACCACTACCAATCCACATTAGTCTGCTTTCCATTTCGCTATTCTCCTTTCCTTCCGTTTTCAATCGAGACAGCGCAGATATCCGGTGAGGAGTGACTTTTCACCATGACATTTGCTGTTCCTAAGTCGCTCTTCTATTGTCATGAGCAACCTAGCGATATTCCCGTTTTCATAGATTTCCAGAAGACCCAAAACGAAATGGTATGATCACTGTCTTCTTTGTAGAACGTTTTTGTATAACATTAAGGCTGGTAACCAATTTCAATTTGATCGGGAACCTGGTGTTTTCTCTATTTACCCTCGCTGCAGTTATTTTAGGTCTGAGACAAACTGTTCCTATCGTCCTTCAACCTGGAAAACTTGGTTTACCTACCAACAGCACTACAGGCGTCACTCTCTACCGACTACTTCCGAACATTTACCAAAATAACTTATCTTCCCAGGCCAAGGTTAAACTGGGACCAAGTGACTATATAGTCACATCACCAACAAAACAAAAGCCCGATTCGGATGGCCAGCAACCACTCCCATATCCCTATGACTATCAGGACGGTCCTGTTTCCGTTGAATTTTCTCAGACTGATTGCGAAAACACTGATTCACCACCTTCAGCAAAATTATCAAGGCCCCTGTGGCTGACTCCGATCACAGATTCGGATGAAGTATGTTTTTTTGATTTTCTTGTTATCTAAATACCCATACATAATTAATCCCCTTAGAAACACGAGCACGGGTTTTAGTTGAACCGTCACGTCTCAATCCAAGATCACTTGAATACCTCAGCTTTGAATATCGCAATCGTTAGCTAGTCTCGCATGATTCTTCAGAATTTTACCAATGTTAACAAGTTTTTAGAAGTTATCACAATTCGCACTGAGGTATGACACATAAATCTCCCACCTGGAACCCGGTAACGATGTTTTCCCTCTCTGATACCAAATCAACCGCCGTACATCTGTATTCGCCTTTACCCATCAAACTTTGGAATTAACAGTCTCGAAATGAGCCTTTTCCAACCGTTGCAACCGACGCGCAGCAAGACTATTGAAAACTGCAGATACATCGAAGTTCTCATTCTGCTTAGCGGTCAGGCTGTGGATGCTTCAGCAGTAACAAGTAGGAATTCAATTTCCGTTTCCTAAAAGAATACTAAATTTTCCAATGAAAACGCCTCCATCAAATGTGAAATATTCTTATCCATTAGACAAAGGTGGCTTACTGAGTGCCTCCTGGAAGGCCTTGTCGTTTGACTTCAGGGCCTAAGGCAATGATGGTTAATTTTAGAGCACCATACAACGCAAATAAATGATAGATGGCTCTGCTTATCCGCCTTTTACGGCTTGGTTCAAGTTATCATTAAGATTTTCTGGGGAGAATCTATATCAGTTATGTGTCCAACACCGCAAATGTGCGTCTGTGTGAAGAACTGGACCAGGAATGATCTAACTTGCGGGTGAAGCGTTGTTCATGAAGGAGGATGGAGTCGGTTAGGGGTTACTCCAGCTGTCGCAGTGCTGCACGGGACTGCGGTGATTGCGAGGCGTGCTGTGGACGATGCGCAACCTCCGAGTGGCTGTGGCCGTGTGCGACACATGCTAAGCAATTGGATCAACCAGTGTTTTGTAGGTTTCATATGCCAGCCAGTTTGGACTGGATTACCTTATTCGTTGGTTAACTCGCTTAGTCGTGCGTACATAGTATTCCACTGTACAACAGCAACACAAGGAACCTGGACATGCTGTCTGCAATGCACCATTAGTCTGGGCCGAGAAAAATGTCACCCGGTGTGTTCTGTGTGGTCATTCTCGCCTATAAATTTTCTTCCTACCCTAACGAATGATGAAGTGATGTCAGGAGGTTGGTCCGCCGATTGCTGTTTGATAACTAAACTGCGGTTCGTGTTTTGAAAAGTATCGTTTCAATACGTCATATCACTCATTGCTAATCGCTGACTGGTCCATATATCTTTGTATACTTATCTCTGCAGTTCTTCTTGGCAATGCCGTCCGGATACTTGTGTCGACTTCCCGTCAAGGTCATTCGCCCGTTTGTGATCATGCTCAATATCTACACAATACATCCATCCGAGTGAGTTTTTATCTCTGTTTACAGTTGATTCATTCAGTCTATATTTATTCACTAACAAAAGACTAGTTTCACAACACCTAACGATCCACTATAATGGGTGTAAAGGTAATGGTTTCGGTAATTCGTCGGTAGTCATCGTTAACAATTTTTCGGTTGGTGACTCCGAGTTTGAAAACCTTCATTTCATTCGCGAAAACTCTGGTTTTATGGTTATTAACCTTACTTTTTCCTGTTATCCCTTACTGCAACTGTCCATTCTTAACTTTCTGTGGTGAGATCTTCATAGACGGAGTCGCATTCCTGTTTCCGAAGTCTAGGAGCCTCAACTAGAGACTAAGATAATCGAAGGCAATTTAGCAATAATTGATTTCCTCAGCGACGATGTCCATCCTGAATCAGGCCTGGGTTGAGAACTTTTTTACTAATTTGTTATCGCCTGAACAAGTGCCTCTCGGAGAGTACCACGGAATTGCCTCCCTTTTCGCTGTAAGGTAGCTCGCTTCTCTTCAGTCTTCATAGCGTGTTCTAAGCTGGGGATACGAACATTCAGGCATGAGCGTGGCAGTTTTCAAGCCTAACCCCAGCCTTCACGTGGCAACTATGTTACAGATGCAACTACAGGATGAGTAGGTGCGTGTTTCCAGGACAGGCAGCCACCTTCGATCATACCTACTCGACAGTGAAAAGCGAGGCAGCTTGTTATGAGTTTAGCGTGACACTATCATGACTCTACTTCATCAAGTTTTCCTTGTTTTTAAGGTGGTGTTATATCTTCCGCTTTTTGCTAATTTTTTAGCACCGTGGTATTCGCCATACGGATCGCCTGCAAAGACATTCCAGAACAGCGACACTCAGCAAAGCGACCTCTCAAGCCTACACCAGACAAGCCTCTGACTTTTTTATTATCACAGTTCCAGTTTATGATAACTGCTCCGACAGCACAAGACAACTTCAGCGCACCGTCTTCCCGGAAGGGTTCGACACTAGAAACACCTGTGTTCTCGGTTCCAACGTCTTTGGTATCCAGTCGCAAAGGCTCTATTCTACATATGAATGTTGCTGAAACTCAAGTACCGGGTCTCTCCGATTGCATGTTCGCTAACCCAGTGGATCCGCGCTGCACACATATCGTATGTGATCCATGTGTATTTCAGGCACCACGGAACGCGTAACTGTCTCAATTTCTGTTCTTACAATTCGCTGTCGCTTCACACAAAACAAATAGGTCTATCAACTCCAATGTATGGGTGTTGTCTTTCTACTTCCCCCATCGTTGATGACTAGAGCTAGGACGAACTAGAATCACCATATTAGGAACCAACGCTTCGAAGACTGTTTTGGTTGAAACATACGCTTGCTTAATCACCACACTTCTAAGAAAGCTTCGTATTCCTTGTTGGCAAATCTTTTGTCAGGGACACGCCTTGAGTTAGCAGCCACTTTCAAACTGGAATGGCGCCTTCGCAACTAGAATCCATGTGATCCTCCTTGCGTGTAACCAGAGGTCCTACGTGGCACGATACGTGGCCGCTCCCAGTAGCTCACATGCGTGTTAATCAGATGTGCTTACTTCAACATTATTAGAATAATTTGCCTACTTGTTCTTGGTTGTCTCCCTTCTGTCTTTCCGTTGTCTGGCATAGCGTTTTCTTCATAGTTATATGGTAGATAAGTGCCATAATGTGACTTATTGAGGTCGACAGTGATGATCCCGGAACATAGCAGACCTAATTTACACCATTGACTTCAAAACTGCACTTATTGTGGCAGTTCGGTTGGATAACACCATGTTCGGTCACTTCAGATTGCCACTGGGTTAGGAGGTAGGAGTGGTAAAGAAATTCAGTAACAATCCCATGGTTATTCTACTTCGTTTAGTCACTGCCAACCTGTGTGAAGTTATATTCCTGGTGAAAATACACCCGATGTTTGTATTCTTGAAGAATCTGTCAATAGTGGTCGAGCTAACTGTTGCATAAATTAGCCTTAGATGTCAGCGTTTTGTTTGTGATGAGAAGGTAAATGTTTATGGTTGCACACTTGACAGATAGTCCAAACCGAACATTCTTCAAAAACAGTAGCCAGTTGGATTGGGACACTCTTGATCTGAGGACGGTAGGAAAGTAGTGTATGTGACTGGTGTGACTAGTGGATGGATTCTCAGTCTGGTAGTCGAATCTTGCGCACAAATTTATGCTAAATTCTCAATCAGATGGAAAACGGAAATAATAGTATAAGAGATAACAGTCTCAAAGTGGCAGATATCAAGTGTCAGTGACCCCCTGGGTAATCTGGTCAGATTGTATTTGGACTTCCGATTTCCCAGAAGCGCCGTACCTACGCACACGGTTTATGGTCGAAAAACTCAGATAAACTGATTTTCGATTAACCTTTTCAACTTCATGAGTAGTTCTCTCATTGACGCCTATAACCCACTCAGTCATTATATCAACCAGTGCCCTGCGAGACCCCCGCTTTTTGCCCTCAGTCCGTGATAATTTGTAATACCAGATTCCAGTCCTATACCTAATTCCCTATGGGTGCAGACGCATGTTTTTAAACTTACTGGTTGTATGCTCCGTCTTCGTTTTCACCATACACAGGAAGTAAATCGACTTTGTCCGGTGAATTTGCTGTTTCGCGTCAAGTTCAGCGAGTTCCGTCCATTTGTGAAGTCACTTTTGAAACGCTTTGGTCATTCCCCAGTGGCGCGATTCTCCTGCGCATTCAGCTTCGCCGATGATCCTGATTACGAAGCACAGCTAACGTTCAGTCGGGCAATCTCGGTATGTCTCCTCTGTTGCCATCCGCTTGCTGTGCATCCGACTGGTGTTTATCGCACCATTATTCACTTATATCATTCATGGTTTCATCCAGCTGCACTGTGACGGGCTGGTTTCCTGTTTGTTCCGAGTCGTTGCTGCGGATGCACGTCTATCGTGGAGGTTGATACAGTGTTATGCCGTTTGATTTCTACCCACTCTTGCCATCAGTCATTTTACTGGGAGCGATATTCACTGTAGATTCTAGGTCAATTGACTGGGTAATGTAGGGAATGCATCCAGCGGTACCTTAATGATCATTATCTTCGATCTTTATTTCGCCTCAACGAGCATTGTTACCCGTGCTGGTGTGTCCACTCTCCGACCGTGGTTTCAACTCTCATTTTATCAGGACACCTGACAGCGTATCGTTCACGTGGGCTTCTCCGCTTAGCAGTTTCAAAACCGAATGCCGTGGACTGGCGTTCCGACCGCAAACAGATCGCGGGGAGAGATCATATCAGTATGTGCTGATCAAGGGTCTCGATGATATATTGGAACGCGCAAAGCGGCGAAATTAAGTTGATCCCTTCCAAGAAGAAATCTGTTTTGTCTAAGCTACTGAAACCCCATTAGTATTATCACAGTTTCGCAGTTGCCTCAACTTCACTCAGTAGCTTGTTCCAGCTTCTCAGAGATTAGGACTCTCATACTAATGACGAATCCTATATCACGTGAATTCCTCAACTGCATCCCACATGTACTTTGTGCAAGATACAGCCAATCCACAGAATGATCACGATCACCGATCTACAGTAGCATTCCTCATTCCATCCACCATGGTAAATCTATAGCAGTTTCTCACTAGCGCAACTTAATAGGAGCTTGATCACTTCCTTTGGAACACGATTTTACTTGTTTTCCCTATATTGAAACCGGAGGGTGGCATTCTCCTCGCTTCAGCCGTTTCATCCGGAAATTCGGGCCACTTCAAACTTCCTGGTGAAACTGAGCGTATGCGTGCTTTCCTCTAGGTTTGGTGGCGTCCTTTCGAAGATAACTGTACCGGAAAAGGGCCGGCCACACATGTAATATACATTCAGTTGGGTTACATTGGCTTCCAGTACGGGCAGGCAATCCAAACCAACCAGCCGGTTGCACTTTCTGGGGTATTCTGATTTTTGCTACAATTTTACAGCTCTCTGCATCCACTCTTCTTGGATGCCTGGTCTGTTTTATGAAGTTTTACTCATCCGTACCCAGCGAAGCCATGGACGGCTGCTTAACCGCAACTGGGGCTTGAGTTCAGATCACCGCGCAACTAATTTTTGTGACTACGAACCAAAACATTTAAGCCATACTACACCAGTCAAGTTTTTTCTACAGGATGAGTGTTTTCATCGCGCGTAGCCATCACTGTACTGCCGATTACATTCACACCCCAGTGAATTGCGGTACAACGTATCCATTAAGAATTCTGTGTGTCACCGCTTGATTGCACGCCACATTCCGTCACACACCAGCTTGAGTCGCGTTCGACCGTCTACATTTTATCGATACCTTGTGCTTACAACTACCTAACGGTTACCCCTGATCCTTTCAGCCTGTACGTCAGCGTGTCCCCGAAAAACTCAAGCCTGCGTGAATAATCCGGAACAGCACGCGGACCAGTAACCAAAACTTACCATATCAGCTCGATCGGCTACTCTAACCACACATTCCATTTCTTAATTTTCTGATGAAGTTTTTGCGTCTTTGATGCTCCTGTCTTCTGTGATCATCTATGTTTGCTCACCGCTTGTCTTTTGCCAAAAAACGATCAACTTCGTTTACGAGCTACCTGTTTTTCCGAGTAAATATGATGTTCGTGAAACCGAATCTCCCTGAAATAATGATTCTAGGCTGTGGGGTAACCAGTTCAGGTCGCAAAAGGTCTGGAATCCTCATAGTCTACACTCAGCTCGTGTACTCCTTCATTAGCATCTTACATTAGTAAACAATGCATAATTTCCTGGTGGGTTCAGTTTCGTTGGACAATCATGAGCCGTGTATATTTGTACGGTGGTTCGAGTTGCCGCAGTTTCTGGTAACGGACAGTGTAATACAGGAGCCCAGAAAAAAGAAAAGACAAAAGGCGCGGTGGGTTAATTATTAAGAGTAGGGGAACAGATACGATACCACCACCGGTTGCGTGACTTAGACATGTTGGTGAGGGTCTCTAACCATTGATTTGGTAGTCAGACATGTCAGAACCACACTGTGAGCACCTACGTCTGACTGATCTGTCAGACACTATTCATGAAGCAGTTGTCATACTACTTCTCCAATCTAGAAGCCTGGCCACCGAACACTAACCCAGGCATCTATACCCACCACTACTCTTACGGACCCTGAACACGAATTAAACGCTGTTGAAGAGAGAATCCGATTTTGAAGTAGAATTGAAACATCCATGACAGCTGAGTAGAGTAGATACAAAGAACTATGGATTATATATTATGAATGTGAATTTGGCGTATCAAGTCTCCTAAATACATCAGCTGCAAAATAAAAGAGGAATCGAGTAAAAAAATCAATTAAAAAAGTTATGTCGCTTTGCATGATTGTCTATATCCACTACAGGCTGGGTTTTCTTGACAATGCAACCATACCTCATAGTTGGTCGCACACGTCCAAAATGTACGTAGTATTCTGCGTGTAAGCCGGACCACCAGAATGAAGAAACCGGGCCGGAAAATTAGGTTGGTTGCAGGCATTGGGCCAGCCTTGTACTTCTAAGGCTAACCCTGAGCTCGCCTCATAGGGAAGACCATGCTTCCCAACAGGGTCAATTTTCGGATCCAGATAGTGGCCTGTGTAAAACTGAGCTCCGGGTTGATCTGTGTGGACACGCAGGCGGATTCCGGATGGTGCATAAAATACAGCGGCACGGGGTTTGTTGATGGTAGTTTCGTTGAAAACGTAGTAAAGGTCGTAGCCAGGATTGTTCCTGTCACCAAGGGTGTTTATTCCTGAGAAGACGGGGCGGAAATTTCGTAAATCTTGTGGAGTACCCTTTTCCACAGAGATAAGACGACCAGTAGGGATGAGCTCAACCGGTTCCAGCTCAACATACTTCTCGGCGTCAATAAAAACTTCGTGTTTGGCCAAACATGACGGACCTGATGAGTGGCCAGCTAGGTTCCATAGAGTGTGGTTTGTAAGATTAATCGGACAGGCAGTCTGAGGCACCGGAACCAAACTGGCATGATACTCAATCCGGAGTTCGACTGTCTGTACCACACGACAGAATGTATACTTGACTTCGATCCGCATTGTACCGGGGAAGCCGTCTGCATCGTTAGGTGAAATATGGGTTAGGGTGATTGACTGTCCGGTTAACTCGCTAATGTCCCAAAGTACGCGGGAGAGGCCTTTCCTGTAAGACGTCAGAGTAGGGAACGAGGGCGACTGAGTGCGAAAGCTTAACAACTAGAAAAGCGGATAAATTCAAGGCGATGATCAAACAAAAATGCCAGCGTAATACTCTTTTCGGGAGCACTCATACTGTTTCCTACTTCAGCGTATTACGTATTCGAAGATTTAAATCAAACCGAGGCCAAAGTAACTTTCAGGCTACTAGTAGAGTTGGGCACTGTTTTCGACGTTTCCCTTCGCGCCCCTTTGGCCGACACGTTTTTTCGAGTAAGAAGTAAACATACAAGCTGGAACCGAGGTTTTCTTTCCATAAGAGACTGTCTGGACCTACCATATTCCCCATTGTATCGCATGCCTCCGCGACTTTTTAGCTGCGTTTGATTCGATTAACCCTGAATCACTGCGGACAGCCTCCTAGTTGATGATGTTCCCGCAACTCGTCAATCTCAAGGCATATTGCCCATCAATGAGGGCTCCAGTTAGGATATACTACGAACACATCATGGAATTTGACATCGTGTCTGTTGTGCAACACTGCTTACTGTTGTCGGTGCTGGTCATTTGAGCAGTCACGGGAAGGATAATCTCGTGTACACCTACGTCCTCAAGGTTCAAAAACATACTTTGATTATGATGACATCGTTTTTATGAATGGGGGATCAAGAAAACTCCAGACCGTACTGAGCAATCTAATTCACAGTGCAGCAGAGGACCAAGTTTTTTTTCTATCTGCATTGAATGTCTGACTACCAGCTCAGTGTCTCCACTGATAATGTCAGTACTGGTCTGGCATCTGTCGGGCAAAACAATGATGAAATTGTAAATCTTTAGCTCCTGTATCGTGTCGCGGATGGTGTTGTCAGTCCGCGGGACAAGTGAAATCTTCGCTCAATACGGGGAAATGGAACAATTTAATCTGCATACGGTCCAAGAATTCCTTCAGAACAATCAAAATTGATTCACGGTTTGTGTAGATCTGACTGCAGGTCGCTGCGCCTCGTGAAATATGTATGCCGCACATTTCTGAAGCCGAACAATCCGCGTTAGAAGAGAGTCGGTTGAACTTGGAGTAAGTAACAGACGGAGCGTTGCTCGACGAAGTTTAATCCCCGACTAAGAGTTTCCCCCGCAAGGACTCAACGTGCAAAACAATTGAGAATCACCAAAATTATCTGTTTCGAAGTGTTTTAAGTAATCCCGTATACCGGTTATCATATTAATAATGGAAACTGGAAATTACAAGTCGGCCATCACGGAGTATATCTTCCCACGTTGGGAAGGATTAGACCGTCAATGCGTTTCGTCAAACGGATGTTACTCAACAGTAGTTATTGAAGACCTTGTCCATCTTAAAACATCCGGACATTTTTATAAGATGTCATGATAAAAACCACAGGGGAACTGAGGATGAATCTTGAAGCGTGTCCGCAATGACCCAAAAGTTATTCGACGTTAGCTTGAGGTGTCCCAAGGGTCATTCGACATCCCATGAAACTAGAAGCTTTGTGAACCCCTCAGGACATCTGAGTTACTCTTGGATGTATGACAACATTACACTTTTTCGATAATCTTAAAAATATCAATAGAGTATCCTGTGTCGAGGAAAACTGTAGGATAAAATCAACCGAAATGCATTGTACTATCCGGGCAGTGTAGTCAGCAATTTACTTGCGGGTTTTTCGTTCAACCTAACAAACCACTCCAACTTCTTGCAGCAATGTCTTTCCGTATGAAACGCGAGTCCATAACGTTAAGTCTGTCGTGTCTGCTATACCACTGAATTTGCCACCTAAAAAGTAACATAACCTATTTTGTTTTGACGGGAAACTCAACCGGATCTCTTGTTTATGACATTCTTTGACTGAATGTGTTGCACAAAGGCCGCCTTATGTTTCAGTTGGAACGATAGTCGAGAGATGGCAGTATGTTTTCTTGAAGGAAACTACTCAGGGGTTGGTTGTCGAAAGGCTTCAGCTTCAGTTGGAACGATAGTCGAGAGATGGCAGTATGTTTTCTTGAAGGAAACTACTCACGAGGTCGCTGTCGAAGAGGCTTCAGCAAACTAACAAATAGCTTCCTTCAACAACAACAACAATCGTATTTCACCTTCAATTGAGGTCCATTTGAATGAGACGGGTAATCCAAGTTTGTTGGGATATTAACCCACCTCCTATTATCGAGCAAGAATCTACCGGCTCCAGTCTCTATTTCCTCACAATGCACTGCTGTCTACCTGCAGGCGAAGTGCCATCGACGAATCTCAGCAGCTTGTGTGCCTGATGCATCTGTCCAAGTATCGTACGGGGGCAACGCGGATCGCAAGTCACTCACACACGTCCACGGCCCTCCCCTTCCCCATCGATATCATCATCATGTTAATTGGAAATAGCGATGCTCAGCTATCAGGCAGTCTTAGGAAAGGAATGTTATGGTAGGAAGTGCGAAGAACTAAGAGGAGTGGAAGAAGAAAGAAAATGTATGCCCTAAGAAAAAACAATAAAGAACAGAGTTGAGCATCATCGGAATAAGACACCAGCAGTGGGATTAAACCAGCATTCTATGTGAAACTTATCAAACGTGAGTACAAAGCACGGCAGTTAGACGGCACCGCTACTGAAAGTAAACTAGGAGCATCTTGTACGGATTCCTCTCAAAGGACAGGTGCAACAGGGAACACATGAAACCAAATTACACTGAGCCGACAAACTGCCAACAGGTCTGCGAATAAAGCATATTGGTTCATCTGATATTACTTCTCAAGCATGTAGGTCAGCTGAAAGGTCCAATCAAAGCCCATGCATCCAAGGAAAATGTACTAAGCGATGTTTTATCCAATAAAAGTTTGCAGCACTGCTCCGACTGTTAATATTTCCCAACTTACTATACTCTATATGGGGACACTCAAACCATTTATAACTTCGAGATACTGTACATTTAGTTGTTCGATAGGAATCATTATCATCACCAGAAACAGACATTAGTGTTGATACAGCATTTTAATTGTAGAACCATTGAGTGTAAGAGGAGCTGGTACTGGCCTACCGCAAGCATTCTGGGGTCTAAAGACCTGCAAACCCCCAATCACACAATCTCGAATGAAGCCGAATGCACGAATGTCACTGACATCTATCACTCACCAGTTATTGCGATGTCCCTAGCCAAACACACGGAGGGTGCGTCACGGACACCGTATCGTGGAAGGAGGACCGAGCCAACAACATATAAACCCTACGTACTCTCTTTAACACCCTTCTTTCACGTCACACTTCGTCCACCTCACGATTCGCGCTATTCTGAACGAGATACGGACAACAAACACGTCTCCGCAAACGATATTTTTGCATGCAACTGAAGTACATTCTGTACAACCAAACACCCACTTTCTAATGACCTCGCTGATGATGATGAAGGTCGTTTAGCTGCAGCATCTATTCGGTGTCTAGTTGCCATGCCACCCGAGGGATGCACAAGGGCTGGAATACTGCCAGGCTACCAAAGCCTAGACAAGAGGAATCGAGAGGTAGAGGTCGGGTTCGAAACACGGACCTTCCTGTCAGTAAATTCGTGCTCTGACCACTGAGCCATCTCGCACTGACGTCATTAAGAATTCACCGGCGCCTCCATCACCAGAAACACATGAGACATTGGTGATGGAAATCCTGAAGATACCTCATATCACCTCTCCGCAAAGTTCAGGTCCCTCAACCATACAACAACACGGGCCTTGTTGTGGTACACGCGACCCTTAGTACCCAGCGACGCCACAAGTGACGCAAATAAGCAAACGTGATTCGGATCTGTGAGATTAGTGCTCTGGCTTCATCAAACACCCTTCTATCAGAACGAATACAATTACCCAGGTGCATAATTTAGCGCAAACTCCAGTGCTTTTACTTTAATTTCCCATAGGCCACATGCTCGATGCGCGACTTTGTACTTTGTACGCAAAGTGCATGCCAAAAGATGATATGATGGTAACCAGTCTATTGAACACGGCTTGTGTTCCGCTTTGATCTTCAAGGATGAGGGCGATATCGTCTGCGTGCTCTAGACTGATCAGGAACAACTTGAACACCGGGGTTTCGAAGATTTTCAGGCGTTTGCCTCATTATTTCATCAATGATGAAGTTGAACAAGAATGCACAGAGTGGGCATTCTTGTCGGACACCATTTTTGTAGCGAACCTTTTGGAGAGCTCACCATACACTCTCACCCGCCCAGGAGTATGTGAATATGGGGATCGGATTATGCACACAAACTTCTGGGGCATACCCTGCTGGGTAAGTGTACCGAATCGTTCAGCTATAGCACCTTTTCGGCGCCTAACTGTCATGCCACCAGAAAGAAGCGCGAGGGTTGAGACACTGCCAGGTTGCCCGAGCCTAGACAGAGGAAGTTGGGAGGCAGAACTCAGATTCAAACCACGGACCTTCCGGTCAGTAAATTCGCGCTCTAACCACTGATCCATCTTGCCCCCAAGAGCACTGGCCGATATGCGGAATCGAACGCAACCTTGTATTTAGGGACCACCAAGATTGTGGGTTATCTCTTACATGCGATGTTGCTCAAACACGTGATGAATATGAAGATGTGGTCGATGCAGCCTCTACTTGGCCGAAATCCCGCTTGATGTTCCCGTAGACCTGAAAAGCGCTATGAAAAGCACCAGTGGGGAAGTGCGTCGTCGGAGTTACCCTGGTACTTCAGAAGAAGCGTCAGGCTGTGATCGATCCTAACCACCGGTAACAGAGCACTGTGGTCTATTTGGATTAGGGGATGGTGCGTTAATGGGCACAACGATTTCCGCTGTTCAGGAAATTGACACTGCGACGAAACAGTCCGTGACTGGCACGCAACTGAAGCAGGCGTATGTCTAATGAGGTATTCAGTTAGGACTCAGCTGAGTCTTCCGTTTAAAACAAGGTAGTGCAAAATGAGTGTATTTCGTGAATTTCGTAGCATTTCAGTTCAATTAAAACAAAGTTGACGGAAACGTGGAAACCTTGCCTACCTGGTGAGCCCTGAGAAGGGTGAAACCGGCCGTGGGCGGTCAAAGAGTTTTCAGCAACCTTATGAGTAGTTTCTTCCAATTGAGGAAACAGCCGCTCAATTCAGAAGAGCCAGTTGTTGACGTCCCAGGTAAAAGGATAGAGCTTATGCAACAACTGATGTATCAATAGCTTAGGCGCCTGGTCCCTTAGTAGTTAGGCAGTGCATGTACAAACATGTTTACGCGTGCGGTAAGACTAGTGAACCTTCTCCCTAGGGAAGGAACGTCCTCACAACAAAGATTAATCGAACAGTTTCTTCTGCGTCTTTTGCTGGATATGCAAGAACGCAGAGCTGACATACTCACCTCCCTCCATGCACGCAGTGACGATCATCTGAATTGCTTGTCAGCCGGACTACCTTGTCCGTGCCTGGTATCGTAAATTGTGCATTCTCAATCCGTCCAGCTACTCGGCCCACGATCACACCGAGGTAGGGAGGATTTGTTTCATAGCTCTCAGCATCCCTATAACCAAGAACCACGTCAAACATATCCAGGGCTCCATCGGAATTGCGCCCAGGCACACAACAAGATACGATTGCAGCTCCAAAGGTACAGACCTTTAGACAGGCCGGTCGGTTGATACCTGATAAATTTTCTGTCTTTATGGTGACCAGCTGAACTCGTTGCCCATCCGAGGTTACACCGAAATCCTCAACAACTCCAGTACCTTGAGTGGACATCTAAAAATGAATATGAAAATGCTACAAAAAGATCGTGAAACTGTAATCCAGTTAGGAAATAGTTTAATGAGGTTGTCACGAAGACACACTGGTAAAGGGAGAATGTCTCCAATTACTTGGGAGAAGATACTTCACATATTACTTCGCGATGAAGGGCCTTTCACAATGAAAGAACCCCCAAAAATTCTACCTTGGGGAGTGGTTCCCATGAGAGGGTTCAGTCACTGACGCTTTTTTGCTGTTTATAAAGGGCAAGACTACACAGCCTAGCGTACTAATGAAAAAGTGGGAAAATAGTTGTAGTTGGAAGGATACAAGGTCTTTTCGTAGTCACTTCCTTTCTGGAAACATTTTGAAAATAGTGTGCCTTATTAACCTTTCCAAGGTACTACGAGTCAGCCCAAGTAGGAGAAACTACTTACAAGAGTGTGCATATAAATGAGATTCAACCCGTGAAACTTCCAAACATCTGTACGGCATCTTCTTACTCATGAGGAGGTATTTCCTGAAGAAGACAAGATGCACTTTCAGCTCCTCAAAACAGCCGTTCTACTCTGTGGGTGAAACAATACAATGTCGATTATCCTTATACTGCCTGTTGTCTGTCACTCTGAACCACTGACATCAACCACACTGCACTGGACTTCGGCGATCTGGTAACGCTAGGTACTCGCATGGCGGTGAATGTTCAGCAACTTGAATCTGAGAAGTGGGAAGTAGGAGCTACCGATGTGCAGTAGCGCTCTGAATTACTTGCAATCATTTGGTTTTACACAATGAACGAACAATTATATTGGTATTTCTATAGTTGGTAATAATAATTAGCAGAAGCTGATGATCTCAGTCGCAGATGTGAAAGTAGTTAATAGCTGAGTCAATCACACCTAAAAGAAACACTAACCTAGTAAGATCATGCGACAAAATGTTTAAAACGCCTGAGAATAACTGATTTGCCTTGAAGAAGCGCAGAAGTTGAATGCGACACTTCAGAGAAGTATGATACGGCTAAATGTTGCATTTAGGATAAGAGCAGTAGTAAAGAGCGGTTTGTATCAACTCTACTCTGTGTCACTCGGGACTCCAAAGGGGTTGATAGGTAGGCGAATCGCCTCATAGACATTCATCCAGGTTGTTCTCTAACGCCCCAAACCATAGGTTTTGTCTGGAAAACTTCGTCACTGTCTCACCCTACAGGAGGATAATGCAGAACACATCAGATAGGTTGATACAAGAGAGAATGTTTATAGTTCAGTGAACAAATCGACCGCTAAAGGTCTGGACTCCTCCAGCTTGAGTGTATGTCTCCTTCTGTGAGTGCGCAGGTGGAAGAGCGATTCTGACACAATATCATGATGCAACACGAGGTCATATCTATTCGGCAGTGGTACTGGAAAGAGAACAGACCAAGATCCTGACATCGCTCTGGAATCCACATGTCACGTGTTCAATTCACCTTTGTAGCACGGTGAACGAGTAACAGTCAGATGAGCTTCCCTCTCTTTGGAATGAGATCGATCGATGGCGGGACCAAAGCATGCGATATCCCGAGGCAAGTATCTTAGACATGCGATCTTTCGAAATCGAATCAAACGTGTATACCCTCATACCACGAGATTCTGCCGTTGCTTCAGTAGAAGGAATGTACGAATGGGTCTCATGGACATACTTATGGATTAATAACGAAATGTAAAAGTGTTCCACAGATGTTCAACTACACCCGTCTATTGTCCCGCACTACTCTTGTAACCTCGATGAATCTGGTGCCCCATTATCCCGTCACACACAGAGGTTGATCACTTATGGGGAATACTCGCTGGATATCTTGTCCGATAGGTTATTCAAATACAAACTGCATAGAAGTAGACACAACCTCACACATGAGGTACCCCATCACCAGCTGTACGGAAATTCAGCAGGCCGTTCGCCACGTAAAGAGTTACGGAAACGATTAATTTTTGGGTAGTTAGTTCCCGATTCAATGAATACGAGGGGTTTGACAATTGTTGAAGTACTGCTGGGTGTTTAGGTCCTACTGAAAAGTTCCGAACAAGTTATATTCAGTTCCGCATATCTAAAAGGATTGTATTGGGCCTTAATTCATAATCACTTTTAGATTTCTCGATAAAGTTTGGATACTCAACGGTGGTTTGCTAATTCTTATCCAATACTATAGTCAGACGAAGTGTACTCCGGAAGAGAACCCAAAATTCTACTCATAAACATTTACTCGTGTTCAGTCTAGACATTTGTGGAGCCGGACGATGGAAAAGTGGCTGATTTGTTGGATGAGGTGACTGTATATTGTCAGAGTTATCCTGCTTATCGGAGACGCATCACATTGAATTTTTCAGTGAGGCATTCAATTCGTGGAATGCCAGTCAGCAAAATCGTCCTGCTGTCGTAGCACAGGTTGAAAAATGATTGAGTAGAACTGAGTTTATTTTGCTCTACTGTTGAAAGTGTGTTGTGCAAATTTGTCAATTGTCAAGTAAGATTTCGTCCTGCAACCACCCCCTATCAATGCTGAAAAGCATAGCACTGCACAGCTTTATACTCATTGGGAATCATCAGCAGGGTGTATCTCACGAAAAAAAAACCACGAATTTACGAATCCGCGATCTCCCGGCTAATAGTTTGATCACTTAATCGTTCAGCCACGAGCAGCTGGAGAGAATGCAATATTCCGCACATAAAAAATTTAAAAACACCAGAAATCCTTATACGGGAGGAGAGTAACTTATTCACACCAACTCCCAATACGAGACACTGCTTCCACATTACAATTTTGGATAACCCTGTGGATAATCTTTTGTAGGACAATAACTTACACAGGGTCACTCTTCAAGTATCGGATTCAGTTCTGAATTTCACTATGAAATTCACCCTTAAAAACAACGAAACCATCCCACTCAAAAGATAACATAATCGGCGCCCACGAACAAATAAATTACTACCGTGGGATCATGAAACGAAAGCCCTTCCAACAAAAGCCACTTTTTGTCATCCTTAGGAGTAAGTCACTATGGAAGAGCGATTGTAGTTAAAGTAAACCCGAAGTAACCATCTCCAGTGGCCAGCGACATCGGTTACCAGTACGCGTTACCGGTAGCCGGCGACAGACAGTTATATTTATATTTTGTTTGTTTACGGCTATTTGTGAGACTTTTTACCTGGAGACCAGTTGTCCCATTTTATCAGTCGTATTGAAAAGATGTTGGCACAAAAAATCGCGTTCTTTGAGAAAGCTAACAAAGCAGGCTGAATTCAGACAGTCTTTTACAAATGGCTTTCAACTTTACATTTCAGCAAAGTTCGACTTATCCTTATCGTTCTGAGACGTATGAACGGAATATGCACCTTTCGAAGTTACAGTTCGCAGAACCTATTCTTGCTTCCATAAGCACCCTTGGTTCGACCTATCATAAAGTTTCTCAATAACTGTACTACCCAGACCCATATGGCATTGACGAAGGCGCAGGCGGCTTACCTAACACTGGTTACACTAACGCTCCATCAACTCATGAAGCGAGTAAGTGACGTTATTTCAGTTGTATCTGAAAAGCCGGTTCTTAGCCCCATGTATTGAGAAGCTAAGTGGAAATAAGAAAGATGACCCTACTAAGCTTTATAACAAAGTCAAGCCTAGGGAATGCCTCAATAAATATGTTACCCGCGTAATGTCAAGCTACATGTGCCGCGGGACATATTGATATATGTACCAAACTTGTTCGCGTTAATATTGATAGACACTGTTGTACGGGAATCACGCTCTGTATGTTGATTACTGTACCGGTCGGAGGAGTAGTCCTTCAACAGTACAACTTTTTTCGAACTGCTGCATAAAACGTCGCTATTAGGGAAGCAACCAGTCAGGCGGCAGACTGATTTGTTAACGAAAAAGCGTTCCGAAAAAAACAGATGCACGAGACATCATGTTACGGCTTAGACGCATCACCAGTTGGTCTAGTTGGACCTGTCACCTTCCTATCGGGTGCTTCCACAAACCTACACACACGATCTCTGTGTAACCAGACAAACTGAAATTGGCGTTCTGTTTGGATAGATAGTTACTACGCAGTCCAAACTCTGGCTCTGCAGACCGACACCTGATTATGACGTACACCGAGGAAGGGTTAATACGACTATGTGTCTTAACGTGCTGATGTAACGGCGTATACTACTGTGAAGCATGCAAGTAGCCCATTGTTCGCTCTCCAGTGTCGGCTCTCGTACCTGACGGAAGGTGAAGGTTAATATGGAGATTATGGAACCGTTGTGTTGCGTTCGTTTGCAATTGTCCAGAAAAGTTCAAGAAGACGCTTGGGAATGTCCACTTTTCAAAAACCATGCATATGGGATAACTACTTCCGTTTCCAATAGCTTGTAATCGCTTAGTCTGTGTTTGCCAATAGGTGACCACGCGGCTTTCCTCCCTTCACTGATATCAACTCCAAAGGTTTCATGGTTGCTTACTACCTTATTGCTCGAAATGAATGTAACAAGTGGGAGGTACATCAGAGAACCCACCACAACACAGAATTTGTGATCTTCGTAGAGAGGTAATGTAGTCAAAGTGTGTGGAAATTGTATTTGCTATTTACTTGTGAGTTTTCGACGTTCCATATCATTCGGAAAGTGGTCATTACAACAAGGTGAACAGCTTTGGAGAAGCATTCCATCACTATCTTGTTGTCTGTAGTGAAACAGACCATATAGTTCAGACCAAATGTAAATGGTAAAGATTTTCGATACGAGTAAATAAAAGAGCAGCAAGCTTATTAGGGTTTGATTTTGGGAAAGATGCGGCCAAATATACGCTGGCCTTCGAATGCATATATCTGGTCGCTCTAAACGGCTGGCGTTTGGATCCCCTCTGCTCGACATCCGAATGATCATTTTCAAAACGCCATGCACCAGATTTATAATACACCGCTACCTGTTCACAGCGATTTCTAAGAACAGAATAAGTCTGACTCGAATTGAGAGTTGGTTAGTACGACCATGTGTGCTAGGCTCTGATCAGAATCAAGCTTTATGGAGCTAAGATACAGAAGTCCTCTAGTGTGGAATCACTGCTGTACAGGACACGAAACTTGCCTTTCTCTACAAGTTTAGCTGGACATTAGCACCTCTAGTTAAACTGGCAGTTACTCAGTCTACCAGGTCAGAAAAACTGTGACCTGAAGTGAAGGTGTTCGGAGACAGAAGCAAAAAACGCTTAACACTGAAAGCCTCTATATGCGTACGACTGCGAGTACCTAAATGAGTGGAGCAGGGGGATTTGATGCGGCGAGGTACAACAAAATTAATCCGCATTACTGTGCAAACACATACTGTTGAGTTTGTAAAGCAAGTGACTGTTTTGTGTTCGAGTATTGCTACCGCCAAACTTGTGATATGAGAATGATCCAGAAGGTACCCTCACTATGACTGCATGCAAAAAAAAACTAGGATAAAAAGGCTAACAGAGGAATGGCACCAATTCCGGACTTCCAATTTTATTGGCTATAGGCGGAATCCGCTATAAAGGCAGTCCGTATTCACGGGTCTCACGGTACTCCAACATGCAATTTAATGGTTCTACTTACGTGTACGTTTGCGTAATCGTTAACTGACTTAGCCCAGCCGGTCGGTAAGTATTGAGAAATACAAATAAGATGTACTGTATTGTCACCACTCGCCAACACATACACTCATCAACTGTAACATGAACAAACTAGTCGCCTGGAAGAGATACTTAGTCATCGCACGCCCGTTTCGGATGACAGGCTCCGACCCATCTTGTTATGTGGTTACTCAACTTGTGTAAACTCGCTTATCTTCGTCGCATGGTACGACAGAACCTCGAGGGACGGCGTGCCAGTCAGTAAAGCCAGGGAGAAGATAGTAGCACTAAAGTCAGATCACCAAATTCAAGGAGAAACTACTGGGTCATAGATATTTCAAAACAAATTGAAATATTGGAAGAAAAATTTTGAAGACATTCTTCACTGGCTGCTTTTTTTGTGGAAGAACGACAAATATAGGAAGCCTGTGTGCAGCTCTACACCTTCGAGAAAGAAAAACGAAGAAGTTAGACGCATGGTATGAAAGCCTATGTGCGGAAGTAATGGAACTTTCCTTTCAGTCGGCCGAGTCATACAAATGTCGGCTTCACGCACCCAATTCGACAATTAAAAATTACGTACGAGTGCTCGCGTGAAATAGAAGCGTTGCACCCCTATTCACAAACAATAGTCTATTGCACACCTTGATGGTCAACAAGCTCGGCATAACTATCATAAGAACTCAAGAACACGAACTATTCAATAGCAAGTTTATTGAGGAAAGACAAAGAATTGTGAAATAAACTGGACAAGGGACGCATGAAACAAGCAAACATTATGGAGAGATTAGTTTATCATTTGAAGCCGCAGGCCCATTCGTTCGATTACATATTGGGGCATGCAAAATATCGGATTGATAGGCTTCAAACGTGTTTTGGCCAGAGATATTGCATCTGCCACAAACTCCTCAACATTAATTTCATCAATTGTCGTCAGGTCACCATTCTTGCCACAACCGTTGGGACAAGTGTGCGAGGAAGGATTATCATAGTGTGCAATCAAAGAAAGACCCGCAAGACCAAACAAAGTATGGAAAGGATCGGCAATATCACCAGGCCTATCCGCGATTCCCCCAGTTTCCGAATCTTGCGAAGCCAGTATGAAATGTGTCAACTTTTTCTCATCGATCCACGCAAGCCGTCCGAGGATCGTAAGACTAGCTAACGTCCACCTAGCGTGAAAATAAAGAAATGCATAGATAAATTCATGGGATTACTCAGTCATCCACGGAACCACTCACGACTATGAGAACTTCGGTTTTGTAGCAGAAAACGTTCCTATGCATGGCCAACAAAATTTGTCAAACACGAAGCGCCTCACATACTAGTGGCATACAGCTAAAATGAGGCATCGTCATTATAAATTCCAGCATTGGCTTGCTCATGTCAAGCTTATTTCGCAGAACAAACCCTAAAACAGAAATCATCATTACATCCCACTTGAGGCACACGATCAATTCAACACCGCAAATATAACTTAATTTGAAAGAAAATGCAACCATGACAAACGCACCATGAGTAGCAAACATCCGGCTTTTTCTCCGGTCGGCCATTCAATCCACCACTGGGCAATTGCCGTTCGGCCAACCACCAGGCTGCACGATCCAAATCTAGCCTTCGTAGTTCACGAAGAATAGCTAGAGCCCCTAGGACACAGTATGCCTGTCCGGCATGAGATTCGCTACCGGGCTTTGTACCGAACCCCCCATCGAGATTCTGACAACGCTCCAGGTAAGAAGCACAGGCTTCCACATTAAGGCGACCGGAGTCAGCGCATTCGTCCAAACGACCCATCAGATGTAGGGAAGCGATAGCGCAAAATGAGAAGCGGGTGTCGATTTCGCCCCATTGGTCACCACAGAAGCTACCGTCCGGTTGCTAAACAACAGGAAATAAGGCGAAAAATAATAAAGCATGCCATGTACCTAATAGAGTTAGTGAACGACTTTAAAAAAACATCCACGGGAATGACACCGTGCAATACCATTTAACCAAAACGATTCCGTACAACCTGCACCCATTGGGACTAGAACTTTGAGTCTAAGTGAAGCATCAAAGACACAAAACAGAGGAAGCCCTATGAGACCGATTTGGTGCACGCAGCACTCCACCCACAACAAACTAGCAAGGTTGTTATTGAATATTTAAAAGCCAACTCGTGAACTGACACACAGTATGTTCAATATGCCTTCATAAGCTACATCTGGACCCCGTATCGGTGAGTACTGAGAAAACGTATTCCACTGACTGTAACTCCCTATTCACCAGCATCCCAGTTCACTATACAGCACACTACCTGTATGATTTTGTCACAGGAAAATAGCTGTATATATGCAGAATGGTGGCATAACAACGCGTAGGCCATTTATCAGGTTTTTCTGGGGATGTCTGAACGCCCACTATCTAAATACACCGAAAGTCAACGTGGACTAGTCAGTAACTTCAATCTTCAAGTTTTATTCCAAGAAGTTACACGAGAGAATAGTGCGCACTTTACTCACGCACGTAGCTCTTCCTCCCTTCAGGGAAAGGGGAGAATTTTTAACACAGACGTTACAGTCAGTTAGTTTCTCCAAGAAATTTACTGCTGTTGGCAGCAAACAGTTCACACAGTCGAAAGGAAACATTTTTTGTCAAGCTACACAGCTAAAGAGCGACTATTTACCTACAACTGCGAGACGTAAATTGCGGCTTGCAGTTGTCGTACTTATCTAACAGTAAAACGATCTGCTTCACCAACGAGATAAATGAACCTAAGCGCCTCAACACAACGTGCCCAAAGTTTACCTCACACGTCGCGCATCAGTTCGCCTGCAACTGAAATCTACAGCGTCAAAAGAGAGCGCAGATTCTGTAAATGTGCTTCAAAATATGTGCCTCGCTGCTTGAGTCAAGTGACCGATCGAAATATGGGACCAAGGCAAGCCGATGACCACGTGACGGAACAAAGTGCGTCAGTGTCACTAAGCCAAATCTGCTACGGCCTGAGTTCCTAACCCGGGAAAACGACATTTGCAAAGGCAACCGATTTGGGCGATGAGTGCTTTCAAGCCTTGCAGTATCATAGACTGGTGGCCCCCTGATTCTTTCGTACTTGGCATGTGACTGCGGAGAGCGGAACCCAGAAAAACAAACGGTCGGCTGCCATACCAAAGAGGCCTATGGTGTGAGAGATTTATTTTTCTTTGACACCATCTGGTGTGCATCAGCAGTACTGATAGAATGCAAATCTGCCAATCCATCCCCTGCTTGATCATCGTGTATCCTAGATATTTCTAGAGCTGACTAATTCTGTTTCATGAAATAGTTGTCAGGACATAATTACTGTCCCCACCTGATCCGTCTGACGCTTTCGAGGCACTGATCGTCGAAAACAGCTTTCGTATATCCCCTACGTGCAGCACCCATGACTCTAATATGTAAAACAGGGTGAATCACATCGCAACAATGCACACACTATTCTCGACAGCTAAACTGATGTCCCAGCTGCGACACACAGCAGCGGTTGGCCAGCGTCCTCTAGATTCGAGAGTTGATTTTATCTTCGGCCAGTCCGTCGGGACCTATTCAGCTGCCCAAACGGGTCAATTTATCCACCATATTGATGAATTCATACGCAACCATGAGGTACGGATGTGATGCTGTGATGTTTGTGTGAAGCTCACGCTGAACCATGAAATAGAATGACTACAGTAAGTTAAAATCGGTAAATGTGATCAGATGCTCAAATCTCAAACACACAAGCGCATTCGTTTTCATCCGTACCCACCAGGTGCGTGCAGAGGTCTGCATTTTCAGGGATCTGATCGAAGAACAGTCATACGGTGAGTGTACTCAGTGTTAGTGAGCGAATGTCGAGGACTTGCGATCCCAGCGTTCGTGCAGATGAATAAAATCCGACAACGAAGCTGAAAAAAGACAGGATAGCCTCGCCTGATACCGCTAGGTGTGAAGACCTCGGACAAACCTTTTTCACATACTTATACGCGTTCACGCAACAAAAACCCGAAAGGAACTTTTTCAAACTCCAGAACCTGTCTGACGATGGAAGAAGCTAAAAGCAACATTTAATCAAAGAAAATCGATCACCGTTGATCGTAAGAAGTAATGTTGTAATCCGAGAACTTAGCACAACTAAATAAACTAACGAAAAGGATCGTGGACTGGTAGATAGTTGCGCTGTTTGTATCAAGCAACATGCAACCAGTGACTTCATGCAGAGGCCGGCAAACATTTTCAGCCGTCAGCCGGAAGGAAAACTGAGCCAAGTTAACCGACGGGAGCCCAATGCAACGTCATCGTTTGTAACTACCAGTGGCTGTTTTTGGTCTGCTGCGTTACCATCTGCACCGTTAGAGGATGTGTTAAAGGTGTATTGATATACAACCAACGGACACACGACTTAAAACCTCTACCACTGCGACCGGGGCCGATCGGTACTGCCAACCGTCGTTTTAATGGAGTTTTTTTACCGTGTCAGCATGATAGAGTTGACTTACGAATTTTCGTACGCAAAGTGTCAATACATGCGAAAGATAACCAGCTAAATGTCTCATTTGGAGTTCACCAGGCATTATAAAACTCACTAAATCTGAGCAACCGAGCATAAGTGCAATAAGCCAACGGATCACACCCTTCAACGGCCCACTGATGATCTTATCCCGCCAAGTCATGAAACATTCGCAACCGAATCGTCCAGGACAGCGAACGGACCAACGACCAGAACCGGTTGTCGTTCCCTGATACCTGCTCAGGAACAAGCTCCAACGATTGTAAAGTGCTCGTCACACTAGTGTACCCATCAGTTGACAAAAAGCACCATATCAACTTTTCAATTGTAAGTTATCCGTAACATTGTTTTCGATACTGTGTCGTGGCGTCCTTGTAATAACTTTTTTAGAGGTTTTAATTTTCTTCGATCATCTCAATCGTTTTCATGTCTACGTTTGGGTGTCTTGGCAGTATCTTAGTCGACGTACAACTAGGAAATGCAAAAATGCAAATAGTTTCATGATACATCGACCTTTATTCGATGTGGCCGATCAAGTCACTTTAAGTGTAGCATTCAGCTGGGACGGCGAGCGAAAACAGAACACGAATACTCTTGAAACTCTTTTTTTTGTTGCACTGGTCAAAAAGCAGACAAACTGACGATTGTCATTCCCCGACAAAAGTGCCTTGTGCTTCCTCAGATTCTTCAAAGTCTTGGAAACGCACATTCTCAACAAACAACAAAGGCTTCGCTGTGGTGCCGTACCGGTGTACAGCAGCCGTGCAACTCGAAAGAAGCACAGGGGCTGAGACACTGAGAGGAGCAATAGAAAAGCCACGAACCCTCGGGTCAGTAGTCTCGTGCTTGGACCGATGAGTTGTCTCGGTCTCTTTCAGTCTCAAATGTTCTTTAGAGGTAAGATGCTCCCAGGACTGACTTATATAGGGTATAGGGAGTTTTGAAATAAGACTCCACTCCTTCCCCTCCTTTTCCCTTTACTAAGGCATTCCTCATCCACGGCTATGTCAATTAGCTATTGCTATTCAATACCAATGTACTGTGGTCCATAATAATGATACATTTTCATGAAGGCGAAAAACTGACTTTCTAACTGCTTGGTGCTTCTGTATGACACGTTATCTTCTAGGGATATGTGTACAGACGTGCAAGTGACACCGCTGGTTAAGGCCACCTCCGAGACTCAGCGGTCAAAGTTGCCTGAAACCAAGGTTGCCTGGGCTCGTGTTTGCCTGGTTCGATGTTACCATGGTCTTATCATCTGACAGCACCGTGATGTATCCTGTAGATAGAAAGACCAATGGAGTGCACCAGCATGGGAAGCATTATGGCTTGAATATTGCACAGTTGGTAAGGGTTAGATAGCTTGGACTATGAATCGCACATATGCCTGAAATGGTTTTCTCCTTTCAAACTGGAAAAATGAGCACATCTAGTTCGGTGCACCCAAATATGATGCGTTGATGCCTTCTAATCATTACCAGTCCATTCGTGACGTTAGATTTTGCCGTACATAAGACGAAGGTTCGAAATTCCGGTAAATCGCCAAGGTAGGGATGGATAGGAAGGATAATATCAAAACAGTGTCTTCAATTTAGTCCTAGCTGAATGGATATGACTTGTGAAATCTAGACTTTTCCGGACAACTGACTAATAATGGCGTCCATACAATTCCACAGCCATCATTTTTGTCCTTTTGCCCCTTTGAGATCTTCTGAAGGTGAAATTCAGCACAAGCATGTATTTTGTTTTAACTATATGTAGAGGTTCAATAATTCGCGCTCGCATCACTCTCATTTGAACAATCCTTCTACTGCCCTGGTGCGACTATTCTCTTGAATCCATACCAAACAGAAGAAGCACTGGATTCGAGTTTCGCTCTTCTTAGAGCCCAGCAGCAGCATATTCTTGACCGTGCCACTGTTTGAACTACAGGCGAGGCGAGTGTTTTCTAACCACTCTATCAGCGCACGCTGAATGCACATGAATTCTCAATTCTGAACAGGCTATTGTGTTCACGCTAGAGCGATGTGATTGGTTCGCCCGGCGCCCAGACGAGGACCCAGTAACTATCTTGGTTGTGTCGATCTAAGGTTACAGTTATGGAATTTCTGAGTGACAGCAGTCTATATAACTGTCGCATCAGAATGATGCACGCCGATTATCCGTTTCTGTCAAACGAGTCATTATGAAAAAGCCTTTCTTGTTAGTTAGCCAGAGCCCAATAAGAATAATACGATAACACCATGCAATAAAAGCCGGTTACAGCCACTGCTGTCGGAACCGTTCGAGTGGTTGCTCCGAAAAGAGAGAGGACGAGGAAATCACAGTGCTCCTTCGTGAGCAAGAGGTAAATTCGAAGTTCATCCTACAAGTTTAGAGCAGGGAGTGTGATTGGTAGGATGGAGACTGTTGCATACTAAGAAGATAATATCTTCTGTAAAAGACAACGAAAATTCGACAACATCGACCACGCAATGGCCGCTGTGTCATAGAATGGGATGTGTCAATTCTTCAACATCTTACCCAATTTGATCCCAATCAATACTGAGCTATCGATGTCGATTCATCGCGTTCTTCGGCCTCACTTCCTTTTACTCAGTACTGTCGCTTAGTACAGTAACCCCTGTTGAGGAAACGCTTTTCAGGGGCTTGGCAAACTTCATTAATTCGAAAGGCTAGAATCTTCGCTTCCACCGATTAAAATCGTTTTTGCCGCAGCAAATGAACTGCCTCAGTGAATCTTGATAACCGAAAAGCGAAATACAGGAGCTGGGCGAGGTATCCAACTTCCACTAAACTAAGCGACATGCCAAACTTACGTATCCAATCAACTGATGTTTAGATGGTAAAACTTGTCACTTCGAATGTGCGCACCGTAGACGTCGGGTAGGTAGTGAACTTCCTCCCACTGAAGCAAAGACATTAGGTCACTCAACTTAAGCATTCAGCTAAAACCTGAATGGGCATGTTAACAGGATGAGTGAAGAATAGACTTTCAGCTGGCCAAAGCAAAGGAACAAGGTTATACTCGAACTACGTATACATAAGCTACGGATGCCTAAAGTTGAAGCTGCTAGTCCCCCACTGAAGCGGAAGTACAATGTCAGCCATTCGCCAATAGGATCGTAAAGCACCCCGGAACGAACATATTCAGTGAGAGGACAAGAACTCACCCATCCGGTCGATTATTACCCTGAATTCTAAACAAGTGCCCATCTGACAGGACTCCATGATCGATATACGTCACAGCGGGGCCTTGGTTCGCGATTGAATCCATAACTGAGTGCACGAATGAACATATAACCGAGAATCAAAGAGTGTGGTCAGCTTGTCGTTTCCTAAACCTGTGGTAGCGGATTAATCCACATTTCCCCACCTGTAGCTTCGGCAGCTAGTTCCCCAAATTTTGGACTGGACAATTGTAGACGTTGGGACGTGGTAACCTCCCTCTTAAATGAGATATCTAAATGATCAAAGGATATGAATCTGAATTTATATCGTAAATAAGTTCTCCTTACAGTATATTTCACGTTGTGATGTGGGTCAAATTTGGCTTAGTGAAGATATCATGTGGCATAAATCTCTAGGTTTATCATGAGGCTGTTTGTTGACAGGGTGTTAGGAGGCACTCCTCCTACGAACATATTGCTCACATTTCTCTCTCTATATTTCAGCCTTTCATTGGACTGTTTGTTCCATTCCATTCTTGATTCTTCGAATCTCGATATTGGCTGTTCAGTTGCTGCAGTATAATTTCCTCAAGGCCTTTTGTCTTCTCAATTTCGTGTGTAACTGACAAGGTTGATTGACTGATTAGTAGAGAACATAACACTGGCGACGGGAACCCTTCACGAACCCAGGAATGTCAATTTCAGCTGAGGATTTTAAATCAATCCTTCAACAACAACAAGCGCAATTTGAACAATCGCAATTGCGACTTATCCAGTCTCTCACTCAAGTCATCAATCTCCAAACTTCAGTTTCATCTCAAAGTGGTAGTTCACTATCCTTTGCGGATTCCATTGCTGCAACTATAACTGAATTTCACTATGAGCCAGCATCTGGTCTCACCTTTGATTCGTGGTACAGCCGTTGGGAGGATA
>NW_008751659.1:2365484-2393183 GCF_000715545.1 Opisthorchis viverrini | reverse complement strand
GCACCTACACTCGACCCTGTTCTTCCACTGGAGATTCTTCTCGACACATTTGGGTTAGCTCAAAAGCCAAAATCTCCAGAGCCGATGAATGAACCAGAAATTTCCAAAAGTTGTACACCCAGAAGATGGACCGACTGGATCAGAAAGCCTGTAATACGAACGCAACTGAACCCACAACTTGTACGGTACGAGCAATGACTTCAAAGGGGAGGCGTTAGGAGGCACTCCTCCTACGAACATATTGCTCACATTTCTCTCTCTATATCCTTTCATTGGATTGACTGATTAGTAGAGAACATAACAGAGGGTTTGTTGAAGATTATATCACATGCGCCTGATGGGTCGTGGAACAATAAATCACCGCAAACCGGTTCGCCTCCCATTTCATATCAGTGGGTAATACCATCTAAGCGTAAACTCCCTGAACGAAGCCTGCTAACAATGGATAAATTCGTTTCTATTGCTGAGGTCAGCTAAGAAAGAGTCAAAATTAATCTGAAAACATTTTGGTGGCCATAATCATTCTAGCGATATGTGCCAATGAGGTGAAATTAAGGTCACTGAGTTACACAAAATGAAGGGAGATCTTACCACCAGCTAGAAGTGTGAAAAAGGCCTGCTGCGAGAGAGGAACCATCGAGTTGTTGGTTGGAAAGCCCGCTCTTGATATGGAGGCCTAGTGACGTCTGCTGAGGAGTTGACCTGTTCGCCAAGCATCGCAACTGGATTGCAGAAGTTTCGTCATCAGTCGAGGTGACTTCATCAGTGACTCAAACTCGCACTGACGATGTCATATCGATTGGTGACGAAACGTCTGCACTCCAACAACCGGGCTCCCAACGACCAAGCAGGGCACCCAAGCTATCTATATTTCACAACAGTGCCCACAGGCGTCTGTTAGAATCACAACTCCTCAGGAATAATCAACCTTCAGTGGACTTATTGAAGTCCACTGAAGGTTGATTCATCGCGATAAAGCACGTTTTCTTACGAGCAACAACCCTGTCTGGTGAACCACTGTGGTAGCATGGAGTTTACCCAACTCAAATCCATCATCGAGAACCAAGGGAGATATTGTCTGACTTCCCAGGAGGAAATAGTCGAAAGTCCTTACGCCACCGTCTCAGATTTACCAGCCAACCGTCGCGCCAGTCGATCTCGTGAACACTGTGGATACAATGTCGGACCATATCAACAAGTTATTCTTGAAACAGATACCGACTGGTTGATACCCTGAAAACGAAATCCGTAGGAAAATGCCACAGCCCCCTTACGGATGGAGAGTGATGAGGCTGAGACGAAAGATAAGATAATGCATGACAAATCTATATTGATGGAGTCCCCCAAAAATCGTTGTTTTTGATGGCACTCTACACCGTGTGTTAATAATTTATCTTGTTTTGCGGTTATAATTCAGACTAGGCTGGGTGACAACCGTTTTTGTTAGTAGTGATCTGTTCAACGGGGAATGGCACTATTCCACAAGTTTACCACGAGTAAATTAGTAAGTCACTGACAGATTTCTGTGTATGGTCGAGTAAAGGCAATTATATTTTATATTCTGCCTCAGATAGAGAAAAAAGTTGATTGCACCCCACCGAGTAGAAAACTCCCATCTAAGAGATAATTTGGCATCCCTCGGTGTTTCTCGAAGAGAATGGTGTACCTAGAACCATGATGCTATTAAGTGACCGACAGTCAACCAAATGAATTAGTCTGGGGAGAGAACCAGTGAGGAGGTAGGTAGTTTTCTGATGGCAAAACAGTATGACACCTCGAACGGACTACAGTGTAGACAAACAAACGACAGGTTTACCAGCAGGCAGTGCTGAAAATGTTATTTGGCCATTTGGTGCAATTATATATGGTGATCACATAAAAGTGGTTCCACTTATTAGAACAGAAGTTGACCAGACTACCAAAGCCTTAGCTCTTAAGCTCCCTTAATGACACCCAGTGCTAGACGAAAAATTACTTCTTTGGTGAGAGATCGGTTCTACAGTCCAATTCATGTAACATACCACAATAGCGGACAGTAATGAACTCGACAAAAACCCGGCAAAAACTTACCTGAAGGCTGAGAATGAAACGCGTGGCGCCGTCAACGTTTAGCATGTCCATACGACCAAATAAGGCTAATATCTGGATGCCACTGAGAGTGGATAATAAGTGGGAGTCGTGTCGAGGTGCGGGTGATAGACCACCGTCTGCCTGTTGACAAGATACAACTAAATTCAGCACCGCTTCACGGTCAATGTTGTGAAGTTCACCTAGTAAATCCAGCGCCGTCAGTGTCCAGAAGACGCCGGATAATTTCAAGTAGTCCAAAGTGCAGTCGTCATTTTTCTCATAAGCGGAAAGAAAGTCGGCGTGTCGCCTCAAGATAAGCTCTCTTGGCATCGACTCATCCAACCTCATGTCGAGGACCGGATGAGCCATTTGCAGGTCTATTGAACAGTTCTCGCTAAAAAAAAATGAAGACGACAGAATCAGGTATACCAGAACGTTTTCTGTAGCAAACTAAAAGTATACGTAACACTTCCGTTCTCACACCGCCTAGAGGTTATTTTTACACACACATAACTTACTACTTCCAATCACCACACTCTTGTCATAGGTAGGAGAGAGGAGACTGTTTACCGTGCTGTACTATCTATGCGACTGCCAAAAACAACCCTTCTAAGAATAATGAAGATTAATGGACACCGGCGTTTGTTAAACGTATCCAGCTCCAACAGTTGGATTAGTACTGGGGCAAGACAATGAGATGTTTGCTGTTACCTACACAATCTACTTTTACTACGCAAAAGTACAAATGACAAACAAAAAAGCGAACCGAATGTGAGGATAAATATGGTACCTTGAGCCTTAAAAGTTAAATATCGGAAAGAAGGAACAGAAATAACAGTGTAGTATTTCGAAGGGAGGATGCCAGTATATTTTATCAACAATGGGATACAACTTTGTGGGGATGACTGAGCGGAATATTGGAATGGTTGAAACTTCATAAAGTACGTCATAGGGTAGTTCGGAGGAAGATTTAGGGATCGTGCAAGAGAACATAGGTTACGACTCGATGCCACAAGTGTGCTCAGTTGCTATCAGAATGAGTGTGTCAGCATTGACGGTCACCAACGGACACTTTATTATCCCTGATATCACCGTCGATAGAGGGTTTCAACTGGTCAAGGAGATGGAATGTGTGCCTATACCAGCAGCGTGGGTTTCCTGGACCTCGTAAAATGCTGTTGGAGCTGGTAAACATAATTTTTTATGAACTTGGGATGATGAAAAAAGCCGGACAGTGAACCATCTACCGGACAGTCACTTGCTAAGGTAGGTCTCACCGAACAGCATTGTTCTAGGCAAACCAACTGCCAATTGCACCTTCTACCGATTCTCTATGGACCTGGTTGGTTGGTGTACATGAGGCTCTCCCCTCTTGTTATAATCGCACTTGGATGAAAACATTGGGTTATTGTCCCAATAATACTGCTGTGGTGGGTGCGGTAAGAAGTTTCAGTCAGATAAAAGATGTTCTGGAAATTTCCTCATCAGGACATAAGTGTGCACTGACTACGAGAGGTACCTCCAGATAGTCTAAATGCCTCTCGGGGCGGAAAGAGTTTGTGTTTTTTGAACGCCGAATACTATTCCTGAGATCAACTTAACTCCTGACTTCTTCAGATAAAGGTGTCCGCGTCCGTGACAGAGGCTTGTGAGTCGTCACCGTTCAGTGTCCACTCCAGTGAATACAAGTGAATCGGTGTTTGTGGAATGTCAGTCGATTAAGAGATGCTTTTCGGATTATGTGAGTATGTTGCCGTGCTCCCTTGTAACTTTAACATCCCTGAGGGATTGGTCTCATTGTCTTGAAATTATGTGTGGACTACTGCCCCATACATAATTCCACTATTGGGGTACAAGGAAGTTCTGTGCCACGGTTGAACTGACAACTGAACGCTGACGCTTCGTAGCCGCAAAAAGCCCTGTTGTATACATCGAGTAAGGTGACCCAACAGGTTGATGGCACCATGCGAATACCAGTGTCATCATCATCATAACCATCATCATTATCAGCTGTAAGAACCGCGTACTTGTTGTACAGTGGTTGTATCCGCCACAGTTTCGTTCACCCATGATTAGGGAGGTAGGGTACGTAGCTGCTCATCGGAGGCGGTAGCTAACATAATTACTGCGTAAATACAGGGTTGCCAATGGATTTTTAACTAAGGAGATTGGGGAGGGAGCTATGCATCGAATGTAAAACCTTAGATGCACTAGTACCACTGAGAGCGCCGCTGGGAAATGTCTGACAATGTCTCTAACCATTGCTATGGCCTGTCTCGGGGTCCCCTTCCAGGAAGACGGCAATGACCAGCACAGGTGAGTTTGCTGGTAATGGCTTTTATACTTTGCTGCCAAGTCAGTGTTTGACCGCCTCTGGCTATCTTCCACCTTTTCACATGGTTGTACGAAAAGAGCCCTTCGAGGAATTCATACGACTGGCATACGCAGCACTTGGCCAAACCAGCGCAACCTGTGCAGTGTGAGCAGTTCATTTATCGAGGGTGAGTTATTTCTCCCAAATACCATTCGACGTACTTCAGAACTGCTGATCCGGTGGTCCCACCAGACTCGGGCAATCCTACAAAGACGTCGATGGTCAAACACTGAAAGTCTTTTGACGTCCTCGACGCGCAGCGGCCAGGTTTCTGATCCATATAGTAATATGGAGCGCACCGCAACACTGTAAACTCAACTCTTGACAGAGAAGGTGATGCCATACCTACGCCACAAGTGACACAGGTTCACAAAAGCTGCCCTGGCCTTCCCAATCTGGGTAGAAATGTCATCTTTCGCGAGACCACCGGGAGTGATACAGCTGCCCAGGTAAAAAAATTGTATAACACCTCAATCAATTCACCTACAAGCATGAGGCTAGGGTTCGAACTAACCAAGTCTTGCAGTAGCATTTTACACTTTGCAGTTGTGAAGTGCAGGCCAAACCACAAAGCAGAATTGTTTAGAATTTTCGTTACTGTTTGCATAACCACGGTGTAGATTCAAGAGGAGCTAAGTCGTCTGCGTAAAAGACAGCTGTGAGCGGACGCCCCAAAAGCACTTCGACCTCACATGCATTAGAGGCTGATAGTGAGTCTCCCATGAGCTTTTGAATGGCGAAGTTGAAGAGGAAAGTTGAAAATGAGCAGCCCTGCCTCTAACCACTTGATGTGGTGAACTCAGGAGAGAGCTTCCCGTAGGCCTTCATATGTCCGCGGGAGTTGGCGTATAACGTCTTAGGAAGGGTCAATTTATGGGGTCACCTTTGCTCCACAGACACTGCCATAGTGCCTGACGGTGAACAGAGCCAAAGAAGCAGAACTAGTGTTGGTTTCTTGAAGCAGTGTCGCCGTTTCAGAATCCGTTGGAGGATGAAGATATGATCGATGCATTTTCTTTCGGGAGGGAACCCAGTCCGGTTTTCACAGATCTGACTCTCCCTATGTTCAGTCAACTACGAAGGGTAAGAGAGCACCTTCCAGGCCACAGTGGCCAGGCTTATGCCACTATGGATATCCGCGTACTCCTTTTGGAGATGAGAACAACTGTCGACATGCCCCATTCTTCAGCCACCTTCAGTTGCACCTTCGTTCCATATTGCACCAATAAGCTTTGCTACATGGATCACCAGGGATACCCCGTCTTCTTTGAAGAGAGCTGGACACGATCCAGGTCCCTTCTCACTTTTCAGTACCGGTATTTCGTAGTTTATATGTTCTTCCGAAATGCGACTAAGGTTTACATTCCATTCGCCTATATTCACTATCTCCATAGGCTGTGTTGCAAAAGGCCAAATAAACTGTTCGTCGAAGTGTTCGGCCTATAGTTCCAGTCTAAGTTTTGCTGGGGAAGTAATGAGCTGTCTTTTTCACTTACCGTTTCACTGACCGCTGCTTTCCTAGGGCCAGTAGGTCGTACCAGCTGATATAGGACACGGATATTTCCGGTTGCAAAAGTCCTCTGCGTCTCCCAAGATTTCGTTGTCCACCAGAGCTGTCTTTCTTTAGGCTCTTCACTGTCTGGTGTTTGAGGGATTAGCGTGCATTGTCGTACTTATTGCTTGCTGGTATGGAGGTCCTGGCATCAATCAAGACTAGGGATCTCGACGACAGCCGGTAGTATTGCGGTTGAGTCGGAGAAGTCGGACAGAGAGCACTGAACGCCGCTGGCAAAATTCCTTTCATATTTTGCCATGCTTCGTGCATGTGCTCATCACCAGCACAATATTGGTTTACTGCGGAGAGATGCTAGGCTACCTCAGAGAGATACTGTTGAACTATGGTAGTTCTTCGAGAAGGGCAAAATTTGACATGGTAAAATGGAATGAAGGATGTCGCGAATAGTCGGTGTATTGTTTGTGTTGTTTGCCTTTCAAAATGAGGTAAGTGCAACCCTAATTATATTAAAAGCCCTAGAGTGAAAAAAAGACAAAAAGTGTGGGTGAGGGAGGGGACCTAGTACTGGGCTATGTCAAGCATACTGAGGTTCCTACACCTCTAACTGCCCAATCGGACAATCTGGAAAGAAACTGACAGCACGAACGCCACTGACATCGATTAGCCGCCATTTCTTGCAACGTCTCCAGCCAAGTACAGACGGGGTCACGGGGGGCCCATCCTGGAAGTCGCACAACACCAACAACACCCAAACTCTTCGTGATCTCTTTGACGTCTTTCTGCCGAATCATGCGCTGTCCACCTCGCGGTTTGCGCCATCCTGAATGAGGCACGGAGAAAAACACTCGTCTCGGCAGACGGTGTTTCGGCATGCGTAGCACATGACTGAGCCATCGTAGTCGATGATGCCGGATGTTTTCCCGGATTGAGGTGCCTGCAGCACAACCAAATACCCGTTTTCTAATCGCCTCGTTACTGACATGCTGAGGCCATCAGAAACCAGTCACGCTTCTGAGGCATCGGTGGTCGAAAACCTGAAGATGCTTCACATCATATGTCCGCAGAGGCCACGTCTCGCACCCATACAACAACACAGCCTTTACTGTAGCCTGGCACACATGACTCTTAAGATCTGGTGAGATGCCTTTTTGACGCCACAAGTGACGCAAACTAGCAAACGTGATTCGAGCCTCTGAGATTCCTGCATTAACCTCATCAGGCACATTTCCATCAGAGCCAATACAACTACCGAGGTATGTAAAGTTTTCCACAATCTCCGGTGATTCTCCCCGAATTGTAAGGGGTATGTTCGTAAACTGCACGTTCTGAAGCATGACTTTAAGCTTTGAAGGTGCAAGGCACATGCCAAAATATGGTATGATGGTGGTAAGCTTATTCAACAAGGCTCGTGCTTCGCTTTGGTCTTCAAAAAAGAGTGATGCCATCTGTGCATTCCAAATAGACAAGGCCTTCACCAGCAACAATGTGATCACCGGAGTTTTGAAGACCGTCCAGTGTTCACCTCATTATTTCATCAATTACGAAGTTGAACAAGAATGGAGAGAGTCGACATCCTTGTCTGATACCACTTTTTGTAGGGACACTTTTGGAGAGCTCACCATGTACTCTCACCCGACCTGGAGTACGTGAATATAGGGATCGGATTATGTCTACAAACTTCTGTGGCATACCCTGTTGGGCAAGTGTAGTTAACAGCACTGATCAATCAACAGAATAAAACGCATCCAGGATGTCAAGGAATACCAAGATTTTGGGTCATCTGTACATGTCGCGTTGCTCCAACACTTGACGGTTCTTGAAGATTTATTCAACGCAGCCACTACCCAGTCGAAATCCCGCCCGATTCTCACAGATCAACGATTCGTGTGCCACCGTAAGACGACGAAGTATCAATAACGCCAGAAGCCTTGTCACAAAGGCGTCAAACTAACACCGCTGTGGCTATTGCACTCATCGCGAGCACCCTTTTTGAAAATGAGCACTACTATCAATTCCCCCCAGTTGCTTGGGACGGTGTCCTTCTCCCAGATAGACCCAAGAAGGCCAGACAGGCACTGACTGAGTCCACTGCCATCCTTGAAAAGAGCAGATGAAAGGTCTTCAGAACCAGAAGCACAATGACGCTTGGGTAGAGAAATACATTCGGACACTTCTAAGAATGAAGGCGACTCGATAACCAAAATCCACTTTTCTGTTGAAGGCCAGGATTCTGGATTGAAGGTAACAGGTGGCCAGCTGAATCGCTGCTCGAAGTACTTTGCCCAGTGGTTCAAACGTTCTGCTTTGCTGCATATCAGGGGCCATTTTGGTCTGATTATTTCGCGGGAGGTAGGTTTCCGAGGACCAGCCGAACAAATCAAGTGGAACAGCTTGCGAAGTTTTCAGCATTCTTTGCATCTTCCATTTATCCAGCCTTTCGGTTTACGCCGCCAAACATGTTCCAACCCGCAACCTGGAGGGCCAGGAGACTATTTGTGAGACCACTAACCGTTGACCTATCTGGTATGAGAGACTCCGTGAGCGTCACGAGGACACCCCCAGTATAGCTCAATGGGTCACTGAGGCGCGCGAACCGTCACACCACGGCGAGGTCCAACCTCTTTGTGACCCTATTCGTATCAGGCTGAAGATGATAATTGATATGGAGTCAAACAGGTGTCAGTGGCGTTCACTCTGTCAGTTTCTATCCACATTGTCCGACGGAGTGCCGGAGATGTAGGCACGTCAGATGTTTGTTGTGGGCTAGCTCTAGGTCTATTTTACTGTCCTATTCCTTTCTTATTTCCACTGTGAGGCTTTATTCAAGTAAACGAACATGGATGTACCACATCGGTGCTGTCAATGGTGATAGTAAAGGTAATAATAACCGTTCATATGTAGCACCCTTCTGTTGCATAGATGCTACCCCACACGAAGGAAGCATGAGGATGACGCCAGGCTGTCCAAGCCCATACAGGAGCAGCCGAGGTAAAGAGGTTGGGCTCGAATCACGGACTTTTCGGTGAGTACGTTGCAGCCTTGACTGCTGGGCTATCGCGAGTTCCTGACAGCCTGGTGGTCTCTATCTGATACGAGGATGAGCGAAGAAAGCTCAACAATGACATACTGTTTCAACCTGTGGAGTATGACAGGCTGAACTACTGAGGGGTAGTGAGCTTTCCAGAAAAACCATCTAGTGTACCTCGGTGTTACTGATCTGACATCCCCACCAGACCCGCGCAACCCACCGGATGAACCGATGACAAACCTACGCACGCAGCGAGCACACCTTATGTGTGTGGTTGTACTGATGAATGTATGTGGAGCGTGCCGAGAAAAATGCGCTTCCTTCGTGCGGTCGATAGTGCTTCGGTTTTATCAATGATGAACACTGCCACCGACCAGACTCCGAAAACACAGATGCTTACAAACGTAAGTCAGCACTCGGGGATATAGCATCCCTTAGGTCCTTCCTCGGGCTCATCGGCTCATTACATCCATTCATCGCCTCTAATGCTACTCAGCTACTTACAAAGGATCACAAATGGATATGGTCAGAAGAATGTCAACGCGCATTTGACTATGTCAGATTCGTGCTGCGTTCTGATTTGCTTCTAGCCCATTACGATCCCTCATAGGAAGTGGTTGCAGCGTCAGGTGCTTTGGACTATGGAATTTACGCAACTATTTCTATGTATTTCCTGAGAGAAGCCTGAAAGCCATTGCACAGGCGTCCAGATCCCTGACACCACCCGAGCGCAACTACAGTCAGATAGAGAAGTAAGCTATGGTGACCGTGTTTGCTGTCAAAGCCCTTCATTAAATTCTCTATAGCTGTCGGTTCGCCTTACTGACCAAGCACATGCGACTCCTTATCGTGTTTGGCCCGAAGAAGTTGATTCCGGTAGGCGGTGCTACCGCCAAGGAGCACAAGCCGCACACGGTTGGCCAGAAAATGTGGCCGCTTGCCTATCCAAACATCAACCGAGCTCTGATTGGCCGAAAGTGTGAACCAACTGTCAACCACGATCCAGTATCCGCAAAATATCTTTGGCAATGCAGTGCCCAAAAGTCATCAGAAATTCCGAAAGTTGTTGCCTCATGCACTTCAAATACAACGCATGGGGCTTGTCTATGGGCCTGGTTTTAGGTGTCTGATACACGTGGTGCATATATGGTGCTTCTTCAAAGTGAACGCTAAATTTGAAGGCTCAGGCCGCGCACCGATTAGAGGCACTAGCGTCATGGGGGCGTGAGTGGACTACTCTGGATGTCAGTTGAGTCTCACCGTACACTAATAGATGTGGAAAATATATAGGAGAATTTGGCGTAGATCCGCACATTTTCAAGGGAGGGGTACAATACAGCCCTTACAGGAGATGATTATCTCAAAGAACATGCTCCGTCACCAGACAATGCCACAGGTCCTGAGGATCGACGTAGTAAAAGGCAGATCTGAGTTCCAGGTCTGAACTGGTTTCTGTAAAAAATACTTTCCGCTTTTATAGACGTAGTGCACAACTCATAAGGCTGCTGAAAATTCTTCCACGACCCACAACAGGTTTCGGCCTTCCCAAGACTCATCAGGTAGGTGCAGTCTATGAGCATCCGTTAATCTTATGCTCTTCTTGAACCCATCTTGTACGAAATTACATAAATATATTCACTTGCAAACAAATTTAATTCTGTGAGGGGCTAGTGGACTGTCAGACAATTTTCAGCAACCTTATGAGTTGCGTATTATACCCCAATTACCCTGCAAACTGAGACGAAAAGCGGTCTGTTTCGGCATATTTAATTGCTTAGAAACAACATAAATTAGAGATTCAGTTGGCATCTTCAGACTACCGTTTACTTCTCAACTTCGTCCTACGCCAGTAATGACAGCATTCTTCGTGCTGATTGAGCATAATTGTGAACAGTCAGGAAAATATCTGCTACGAAATTTGTCATGGGCCCACATGTCAGCTGTGTAAATTGCCTTTCTACTAAGTTGGCTTGTCCTGTCTGGACTACCGCTATCGCCGTGGAAAACTGATCTGCACAAAACGAATCCTTTGAGTAGTTTTTCTTGAAGGCAAGCGTAAAATCAAACTTAATACTGGGTACTCAGCAAGTGGATACGTTTCGAAGTCCAATAAGCCCAGGAGGAAGCACGTCAAAAACAAGCCACCACCTGCACCTGCTAAGAAGAAAACAGAACGGCATTTCCTAGGTAGCACACTACCCAATTCAAATCGCGCTTGCAAATTTGTTTCGATAAGTGAGCGGACTATCATGGATGTCACTTACTGCTACAACATTGCTAATGCACTCGTTCGCCACGACATACTGGCGAGGAGCAACTTCAAGCCTGCAATTTACGGACTTGCCAGACGAAGTGCACAGTCTACTATTAATGGTTATCCAGACTTCAAAGAAAAAGCCGCCACTCATGTTCCGATCCGCAGTTTGGAGGGCCAATATGTTGGTCAGATCCATACCCCCCGGACTAGCCTGGTGTGAGGGACCCTGTGTATGTAGCACATGCACTTCACAGTACACCTTAATGTGCCACAGAGGTATACGAACTGCTTGAGCAGATTAAGGCTCTATTTCTTTGGAGGAAAATATGGAACACTTTAGAAATATGTGCGTCAGCCTAGCCTAACCCATACTATTCCAATTTAGGTGTATATACCCTCCAAGTGAGTGGCGTTCAAACAAAAATGTGCACTGTTAAGTAACGCTCCCTCATTTTACAACAAATTTTTCGACCCGAGTGTAACGCAAGATCATTTACCCGCCAACAAACGTTGCATCAGATTTCGTGTTCTGCGTTCACACACAAGGGCGTTCAATGCCCAAGAGACTCATTTTCTGAGGAGTATGAAGACCGTTGAAGTCAGCCGGACCTAGGATCTGGTCTGTGACCTCCTGGTCCTCTAAACGCATGACCTGTTGGAAATGTTCTGGCGGCTTTTTGGTCTTTGAGCGCGCTTTTATTTAACGCGACACGCCGCGCGAATCTCGAATCTCAAGGCCAAGTGTCGATGATCTTCCTAGCACTTAGCCTAAACGCGGTGATCTCATCCACTATTGTACACCGATTATTCGCTTATTTAGGGCGCTATCTTAATAGCAGCACACACCCCTTCTGTTTCTTTCCTAGTAGAGTAAGATTTCTTGACGTCAGAGATAGCAAGAAGCCGCCCGCAACGGCTTCCTGCTTCCAGATACTCGCCACGCTGGTCGCAAGCAGCTATACTTACACCGTCCTTAGTATAAGTTGCGTAAGTCATAGTTAACCTATCAACACCATCACGCAAACTAGGGACTTGATTTTCAGGCACTGAATCCCAGCACCCGTGCTTGCGTGGACGGACCGTCATAGTTAACCTATCAACACCATCACGCAAACTAGGGACTTGATTTTCAGGCACTGAATCCCAGCACCCGTGCTTGCGTTTGTGGACGGACCCGGATGTGTCCTCTAGTATCCGGCTAGCGTCTGGGATCGGCAATCACCTGATAAGTCACTGTAATTCCGCCCCTCATTCCCCTCTAAAGGTTTGTCAGAAGGGTTATACTCATCATTTAAAACCCCATCATTTTGAAAGAATCACCTTGCTGCAGAAAGGCTCAGTGTTCAATCCCATCACACTTCAAATCAACTGACAGAGCACTGCGAGGACCTTTAGACTGTTCGGTAGTAATAATCGACGTCCAATTTACCGTCACGTAGACCAACCGGCCTCCCTCAACACCACCGGAAAAATCTCAGGCTCACTCAGACTTTGCTAATCCCAGAGTCTGTGTGCATAGGATGGAAAGCGGACTAGCTTCCTTCCAAAGCGCACAGCCAAGTGCTTGCCTTCTGTCTCTTGATGCAACCTGTGATCCGTAAAATCTTGAAAAAGCATCAATTCTCATTGACGCACTTTCCCCTGAGATTTGTCGGCTTTTGGCGTGCCGTCATCAGGTCTTAACATACAATGCCTCTGATCGCATCCCCTTCGAACTCAACAAAACCACTCACCTGACGGCATGTAATGTGCTCAAAAGCGTCTGCACAGTTGGGCGAGTCTGAAAGTCAAAGGCTAATATTATTGCGATTCAAGGACGAAAACTATGTCGCACGCCCACTGGCATCTCACAGCCTCCTCTCCTCTAACGTAAAACGCCGCGAAACCGAAATTTCAAGGCCAGGTGTTGTAGAAACTTTTTTTGGATTATAGCCCACCCATAAGTCTGTAACCATTTTTTATACTAAGTAACTATTTTCTCACCAGAAATCCCTAATAGTCTGCGGTCACAGATTTAAACAGGTCTCATTTCTTCGGTAGGCCTAATAGGTGTCAGTCCCCTAGAGCGTATAACCTTCTCCTGCACAATCGTCCCTGACGACGCGCCGCCATTTGCCCACAAATTCAGTTATTCCTGAATATCACCTTTTCCACCAACTGATTTTTCTTTCTTAACCGGATACGCTCTACCTCAACCTACTTCGAAGTATTTCATTATGACACCGCTCCCGTCTTCCTCCTCTAAGCGGTAGCCAACCACGAATCCCCATCAATTATCTCCACAGCATATCCAAAGAGGCGGCTCGCAGCCAGAAGACCCATCTCCCAACCCCCACATCTATCGAGGCCGGCAAAAACGGTACCACAGAAAACCACAGATTGTTCAGTAGCCCTGAATGATATATCTTTACTTCCGCAACCTGGCAACACTCTCCCCTCACAACCACCAGTAGAATCTCAGGTCCTGAAAGAACTGGAGCACCTCAGAATTCGTCTACACAATATGGAAAGTGAAATGTCTTCCTTGCGAACCATACAATCGATTGCATGTCTTAAATCCTGATGCAACATGTGATCCTACGAACTTCGAAAAAGCGGCTATTCTAATTGGTACGATTGCGTCAGAGATTTGTCAACGCATCGAATGTCGGCACCGGGTCCTAGTATTCAACGCATCTGATAGAACTCCGCTTGAGCACACCAAAGCTGCCATCTTGACAGCATTAGGCATGCTGGATACCATGTGCACAGCTCCGCGGCTCCGAAAGTGAAAACCATCTATGTGTTGCCCCATAATACTGCAATTTCGGGATGAAAAGGATGCCGCGCGTCTTCTAACATCCCGGGCTCTTCTCACCTCCACCGAGAAATTCCACACCATAAAACTCAAACCTGCCCGTACTCGAATGCAAAGACAGCTCACTCAAAAGTTACCTCAACTTGTTGCGCCGTCTACCGCCAAAACTTGCGTGGATGCTCCCAAGGTACCCCTAAGCTCTGAGTGCTCCGTGATTACTGAAGTTACACCAACCATCCAGCAGCGTCTAACTTCGTAGCCTTACAAAACCCTGAGTCCTCCATCGCCCCTGCAAATGGACTCTTTGCTTCACCATCCATAAAAACTGCAAACGCCCTCATCAGTCCAGTAGGACTCTCCGCTAGTGTTGAAATGACCAACGCGGAGCGTCCCACAACCAGATCAATGACTACACCAGTTGTTGATACCACTCGTTCTCGCCACAGGCCCCCCGACCAGCTGTCTCTCCGTGCTCCACCTCCCCCAAAATACGCCTTTGGGCTCAAGCACTCACTGTCAAGGCCGCGATACGAAGCCCACCGTAAATTGCATCCCCGAAAACCTGACCCTCCGCATGCTGTTGTACCTACACATGTTGCTCCATCAACTACCAGTACGTACGTCGACACTCCCGCGCTATATATATGCTCTTGCGTCTTGAGACGGAATTTTATCGTCGAATGCCATGAGATGGCCCATACAGGATGCACCGAAACGGCGACTTACTTCGGCAGAGGGCCCACTGGCCCGGGATGAGAAGTGAGGTGGTGGATTATGTGGTGTCCATTAAGCGTTGCCAACTGATGAAAGGGGATACGAAAGGGGCAACTCATCTCATGGAACATATTCCTTTCTCAGAAATCGGCGATCTGTTGTCAGTTGACGTCATGGGTCCCTTTCCGGTGACAACCAGTGGGAAACAATACATCGTGATGATGACAGAACACCTGTCGCAATGGATTGAGGTGGCGGCCGTGCCTAATCAGCGGCGACAACGATCAGCGGATTGGTATTGCATCACATCATGGCCAACCATGGGGTGCCACAAATGATCCTAACCAATCAGGGGCCTTGTTTCGAGAGCGAACAGTTTAGGAATTGCTTGCATCAGTGAGTCTCCGTTATCTTCACCAGAGATGATGTTTCTTGTGTGCATTTCAACGAAAAGTTTAGAAAACGGTCAACACAATACTGGCCACCGGTAGGTTTGTGGTTTACGAAAGTTGGCCTTCGTTTTCTGTTCCGCAATTGAGTAGACTATGGAATATTACCAGTGCGTCGTTCTCTACCATTACCATTTGTTCCCCGTAAGTTCGTCTGGGTATAACCATCATTTATCCACAAGTGTTTCAAAACTCCTTGTAGCCACCAAAGTGCTGCTGGCTTCGGCATTCTTTTCGAAGTTCCGCCGTACATCCAATCTATTGGTCTTATATTTCAGGAATTAGGTGATATCTCGGTAAAAAGTTAAGGTCCAAACTTTTTGCTAGTTTATGGACACGGCTTTGGTTGGCTGTTGCAGATCGCCATGAACTTGTTTCTCCATATCTTTTAGATTCTCAAGGACTCCCACATAAGTCCTCATGCTCGGCAAATCAATTTTCCTGAATGCCTGGAGCAAACAAACAGATGTATATTATGCCGCTCATCCAAGTCTCGTACTACCGAGGCTTCAACCACACACTTGATGACTACTGCACTTCCGACTGTGTCCGATCCGAAAGCCTGACAATCACAGATAGCAGATCCTCAACTGTCGCTATCGGCGCGGCTTCACCTGTGCACAACATAGCGTGCTGCTTGGATTTTTGCACCTTGTATATCAGGCAGCCAAGTAGCAATGATGGCGATGATGTGCGTCAGGCAGAAATCTACCCATTTAGGTACATTTTCCTGCTTTTAAGAATGATCGTGTCTAACATCGTCTTTTGCCCACCTTCTGCTACTGGCTATACTGGTAACAGGTGACTGGTACCAGGATCAATATTAATCGCAGAAGACACCTGTCTACCGAACAGAAAGCTATAATGCCCATCCATTGGTTGTTGTAATGCTCATACCATTGCGTTATCGCAAACTCCATTCGTTGCCTGGAGTCGGGCAATCGAATATGGTAGCACAGTTAAAACTTTTACCTTTTCTTGAGAAAGCCTTCGGCAAATAGCCTGCCTAACTTCGATCAACGGAGACATAATGAAGTGCCGGACAAGGGTAATCAGAATTGGCTTATTTGCAAACTTGAGGGGAGCATGCCAGTCCAGGCATGATCGGGCCGTTAAAACCTGAACATGGCGGGCAGCGATAAAACCATGATGAGGCCTGGAGAGTTGAACTAGAAGTAAAAACCGTTACTGACCATTATTGATCTGTGACAATTAAGTTATTGGCCAGAGTTACGGAAAGCTCAAATGTAGATAAAATCCTGAGGTATTCTCAGGCGTGACAAGTGGATAGTTTTATTCAAAAAGTATGACTCTGGGTATGAGTCTGGGTAGACACACTGGTGCCACTGTTTCAAGAAGTCAGGTGCAAAGGGTATTTCGACCATACATTATGCTAGTGCGTGGAACGGAACGGGCACCTAAAGTGAAACTGCTGAAAATGCACAGCGTTTGGCGAATTTAAAGTGCAGCTCAGAAACAACATGGTTAAATCCAAACGAAGTGTTAAGGGGATTAGGATTCTTAGGTGTCTTAGGGGTGACTGGGGCCAGCTGAAAATCTTTTCGTGGTTTTAATTGAACTGACGAGAGGATATAGTCAAGACTAGGATGAGAATATTTGCCAGTGTGTTATCAGGCTGAGCATGACGCTCCCGTGTCATCAATGTACTGACATACTCCGATTTCCGGGTCGCCCTCTAATAAACGTCACTGTTACGGTGACAAAAGAGGGGATTCGCGGTCCTGTGGTGGCTGGATCTGATTCGGCTAATGGGACTGACATAGGCAAATCTAGGATGATGTTGAATCACGGGTAATTTTGATCCAGTTTGACGCCTACACTTGCATAAATGGGGGATCAGACGAAATGGATGACGGCCAAACAGGGAGTTTCGAGAAGCTACTGGTTAAAATGGGAGTATATCATTAGCGTCTGATGAATGTCAGGATCCGTTGGATAAATTGTTATTAATATAAAACTATCGAGTCAGGAAGGCACCAAGCCAAATGACCATACGTAGGTTTGATTATTATGGTATTATATAACCAAGCATCTTGGGACTAGCCGTTGTTGCCGATGTGGCACGATGTCATGGCGGCCCAATATAGTTGGGCCCGTTAGGCAAGTTTTCAGTACATTGAAATAGTGATGAAACTGGCTTGCATTTATGGTGAGACTTGCAGCTCAAGCTCTGCGCTGAGCATCAGTCACTCGGCAGGGAAAAGCCCATAGGGGAAGTGGGCGTGCACCGCCTACTAACCGCTAGAGTGGCACACAGGCACAATTATAGTATAAGTCAAAGTGAGATAGGAGTTCTATAACAGCTACATGGCCCATCACTGCGACTGTAGTTTAATCTGCATCACTACATGAACTGAGCTGCATGTTCAGAGTGTGGGTCAGCAGTCCGTGAGCCAACGCTGTCAGCTTCAAGCAACGGGAGGTGCTTAGCATAAAACGGCAAATGAGCGTTAGCTGTGAATACTGGTGTTCCAGGAATAATAAGTCCTTGACATTGAATATGTGTGTGAACACTTCCGGGAGCAGGAAATACAAGCATGCGTTATATCCAGCAGATAAAACGGACATTGATTGGTGGAACACCAACAAAGATGTCGATGGTCTTTCAGGTCGATACTCGTCTCAGCCTCGCAAATTGACTCTAGGATATCCCACGCGTTAAAAGAACCAAAAGAAAGGACAGCTTTCATCAGCTTATGTTTCATGGAGTTTCTCAGATTGCTGTCAACCGATAAAAATGTAACGACAGTTTCGAATTCTTGAGAAATGAGCACCAAGGTTAGCAACAAAACTGGCAAAACTCCAAACGAATGGCTACGCAAAAACGTTGTACTATAAAAATAAAAGTAGTTACACGGAACACAAAACCACAAACCTCAACGGTTTTCGACAAACGGTGAGGTACTCCGAAAGGTAAGCAAAGCCGATATGAATCAACAGTCAACGCGTGATCGAAAGCGGACCGCAAACTCGTGCAGTAAAACAAATTTACAGTTAACCAAGGTTTTGGTACAAAAGTGGTTTAACAGAAACGGTAGAAACGATTTGTGCCGTGAGGAATATCGGAAAATATAAATGTCCTGTGAAACTAAAGATAGGATTCAATTACGCCACTTTAAAAAGGGGCGGTTCATTTGCATTGTTCATCGGGAAGACAGTCATCCAAGATGGGAGGCAGTTTTAAATATATACGAAGTTATGCAACAAGCCCAAGCCAGCCGCTACAGACTGAAAATAGTGGTGACTTTTAAGAATTTCCACCTTTAAACGCAGCGCCAGGCGAGGGCGGCATAACGTATCTGTCACCTAACCGGTCTAAATGTCATCGGGAGAGGTTTGGGGGTCCAACAGAAAACGATGCGAGTGAGTTAGAGGCCGACTCGAATGACTGACTCAGCATGCTGTCATTTGAATTGGACTACTGTAGGTTACCACTGGCACAATCATCAACGGTGATCCGGCTTGCGTATCAGTCGTTAGTCTTATGTGAATTGCACGATTGAGTGACGTCAAGAGTAGTGATTGCTGCAGATGGGTAAAGGGGAGAGGTATCCGATTGGCAGCGTTTACTGGTCAATTCTAGGGATTCAGTTGGCGAACGTTTAGTGAGCTGTCTTTGCAGTCTAGTGTGGACAGCTTAGATCCCTAGTTTTAGGAGTTTCTGGTCAGATGAGAGGAGGGTCTGAGATGCTATCGTTTTCGTCCTCGAATCGCAATAATATTAGCCTTTGACTTTCAGACTCGCCCAACTGTGCAGACGCTTTTGAGCACATTACATGCCGTCAGGTGAGTGGTTTTGTTGAGTTCGAAGGGGATGCGATCAGAGGCATTGTATGTTAAGACCTGATGACGGCACGCCAAAAGCCGACAAATCTCAGGGGAAAGTGCGTCAATGAGAATTGATGCTTTTTCAAGATTTTACGGATCACAGGTTGCATCAAGAGACAGAAGGCAAGCACTTGGCTGTGCGCTTTGGAAGGAAGCTAGTCCGCTTTCCATCCTATGCACACAGACTCTGGGATTAGCAAAGTCTGAGTGAGCCTGAGATTTTTCCGGTGGTGTTGAGGGAGGCGGGCTTGTTTACGTGACGGGTAATAAGTTGTCGTTTGGTACGGCCGAAAACCTTGGGTTTAAACTACACTGCTTTGTCGTCTGATTAGTGAAGGGTCTTAATTCTGGGTCCATTGCTAGCGGGGCACTTTTTTGACAGTCGAAGGGATCACTGATGTGGATTTTTGGTCTAAAGACGGCGAGGGGAATTACGACAATGGCGTTATTATCTTAATAATGATTATGCTATTAATTTTTTCCACAAGCTGTAGGGAGCATGATCTTACCGTTACAACCTGAACGCGGTAGTCAACAACACAAAGGGGAAGAAGGCACAACCGATGAGGCATACTTATTACATGAACATTCATCGCAATCGCGGGCACGAACAACTTGGATAGTGAGCAGGTGGTACGACTGGTTCAAAGATAAATTTGGCTGACATGAACTTAAAGTGAGAACCATTGCTGCCCAATAGTGACTTTGGGAGTTTGAGCAAATGGCCAGCGTCACAATAAGCAAAATGGGGATTGAGGTGGAATATTTCGAACTGGAAGCAAACGGCCAGTTTTGTCTCTAAAATATTATTTACGCTGAAACTAAGTAGACTCGCTGCTTCCAGTTGTGTGCGGAAAGCATTGTTAAAGGATAGGTTCGATGGGAGATAGTGCATAGGACCAAAGCAACAACTCATCACCATCATTGTCAGCTGTAATAACCGCGTACTCGTAGTACGGTGGTTGTAGCTGCCGCAGTTTGGTTCACCGTTGATTTGGGGGAGGGTAGATGGCTGCGCATTGCAGGCAGGAGCTGATAAATTGGTGCATAAATCCAGCATTTTAGTAGGTTCTCAAGTGGGGGGAGTTGGGGGAGTTTACCCACGATGCAGTGGGAGAATGTAGGGTTTTCTTTGGGGACCCTGCTCGGAGCCGATGACTCAAAAGTCTGACCTGCTCGGCTGCAGGAGGTTGGCCTAACCCGAGGGCGCAGGGAATAAGGCATTACTGTCTCATTCCTGATGCGGCTGCGCACAGCAGGTGCCTTTGAGCAGCACCAGGCTCTTTGGTTTTAAAAGTATCTCCACCTAATTGGATAATACGCCGGCGGTCATGGTCAACCGTTGGGCGACCGGAGTGTGCGGTTTTTGGGGACGCCCTTTTCTAACCCGTCCTTCCTCGGGGAAAGGCAGCATCTCGGCTTCCATAAATATGGACATGCTGGTCGCCTGGGGGAAAACACCTTACTGGCTTCACACTCCTGTCGCAGAGGACAGTACGAATTTACCCCCAGACCGCCTCGTAGCACGGTTACTCGTAGTACGGGGTCTCGCTGCTCTTGGTCTGGCTGCTTCCCTTTGACCTTCCTGGCATTTTTGCGTCTTGTGGAACAAAGTTTCAGCCAGTGTGTCTCGCGGGATCATTGCAGCACTCCAGCATGACCACCACGTCAAGCCGGGAGCTTTAGGTCGCTAGGCCAGCAACTATGTGGAGTTGAACTTGTTGAAGAGGCAAACCGAAATTGCAGCAGAAAACCAGGTGAGTTAAATCCGAGAGAAAGTTTCACAGGGCTAGATTAGCTCGTCCCAGTTGCAGTTGTGGTCAGGCAAATAGTTACTCCTAATTGCAATTACAGGCTTGAGTGTACGAGAGGTTGTGGTCTAGATTTTGCAGAAAGTATTTGCAGGAGTGCCATCATACGGGGTACGGTAGTAGCATGCCATCATTGCACCGACATACTTTGGCTTATGGGAACCCGTCCAACGGTTGTCAAAGTTGCATGCACTCTTGGAACTTATTGGTTAACTAGAAGCCGGAAGCCGTGATTTAACTGGCGCTGGCAACTCTGACCTCGAGGATGATCAATCAGCTAGGAAAGATTTGGTGTTTGTCTCAGTGCGGATATTGAGTGAGCACTCTAAATAAGCATTTTAATGGTGTACAATAATGACTTAAAAACGTTGCAAGGTGATTTCTCAAAAATATTTTTTCAACAGTTGACTATGAGATGCTAGTTTCGCGAATGTTGTGGAATATCTAATCGAGCGAATAAGGATGGGAGAATTTTAAGTTATCAGGGGAACTCTAAGTCGCATCGCGTCGGTATCAGTTAATATTTGCCACCCATATGGGCTTGTAGTTGGAATATGACTGTGCAGGCTTTGGACAGTGGCAGCATATCGACAGTAAGGATTATGGAGATGAGGAATAAACATTTCGTTCGAACTGACAACTGATACTACCATGATTGGGCCTGCTAGGATAGTCGTGCCGTTAGCCATTGCGGTCGCAAATAATAGGCGGACAACCATAAGTTAATAGTTATTTAGTATAAAATTATGTAAAAGTTATGGATGGGCTAGAAGCCAAAATTTTTTATAACACCCGAGCTTGAAATTAGGATGGTGGAAAAGTTCTGCCTCATGAGGAAATGGCTTACAGCCATTCAACGTGAAATTCGTGATTGCATTTCCTTTGCCTTTCTGTAAAACATTGCGGAGTTCAATCTATGGCGCCCCAAAGGCTCTTGGTTGCGCCTAATTTAGCATGCATGAAATGAGAGCAACAGACTATCGCGCTGTTCTCATTGTCATTTCTCAAGATGCATCGCACGCGTGCTCACTCCTTGGATTATGAGCTAGCATCCGAATCTGGTGGTTTGCAGTGAATGAACCATCCACAGGAAAAATAAAGTTTTTTGAGCTTTAGTTACGGATTGTTTGAACCTTACACGAGTGTTTTTAGTAGTTGGTCTCGCTGGCTGATTCCATCAAAATGTAAGGACGTAAGGGCGGCATTAACACGCTGTTCGTTGTTATCCCTGTGGTGACAAATCTAGTAAGCAGATCACCCAGAAATATATCCGTCATTTAATCAGTCCCAAAATCGTATCTATATGGTGCGGAGTTTTGCATGCTATACTTAGTGAGAAGATAACGCGCAGGCCATTCATTCAGGCAGCAAGGCGGCAATGCCCTCGTAACAAACTGTCCTATCAAAGGGCACCTACGTAACGCACCCACGAAATTCCGCTTGTTCGACATGAACAAACAATTACCGATTATCATCCTACAAAACCGCTACGTTTTAAACGTCAATTTGGTTGCATGCTACACGCAACATAAGGCAGATTTATTTTCCAAAATTCATGCAGTGAAATGAGAAAATATTTTTAATTTCCTGGAATTCGTCAAACAGTAGTTGCTTCACGTTCCCAATTGACGAAACAAATCTTTTTCCGCTCCGTTTGTTCCCTCGGTATCAACATGACGTATTCGCCTGGGATCAAAACACGCTCAAGAAAATAACCAATTTCATTCATGATGCGAAGTTTGGTCGTTTACCTGTGAATATCCATGTTTCACTCCGTTTCATGCAGTGTAGCGCGAGTGCGTTTCATAAGAGTGCTGAAAATTTTAGTTATAGTAATGAAGGCTCAATAGAAATTTGAAATAAATATTTCCAACATTCTTTAAGAAGTACAATTAAGTGGTTGCGGTCCATTCATCCTCATGGTTTGTAACGGTTTCCTAATCACCGAAGATACGGTAAGTTTTGAAATTCGACATTACTTAATGCATTAGGCTGCACCTCCTGTTACCGGTCATGAAGAACCTTTGTGAAACAAACAATGACGCTGCATTCTGTCACTTGATCGTGCGACGTAGATAACGTCATTAGTCATTTGGTGCTGGCCGTGCGTTATTCGATCTGAGGGACAGAATTTGTCGTGACGCTTTGCTTTGTGCGTATCAACACAAATGCAAGTCATTTGCAATCGCTAGATACTCCCGTATTTTTCTGATCGAACATCTCAAATATGGGTTGTATGGCAATAAAACCCGGTTGTTGGCTTGATCAACATCAAGCTGAACTGCGTTTTGTTCTCACCTGAGTGGCTGGATTTATACAGCGGAATTTTGTTAGGCACAAGTCGACAGATCTTTGCATCGCTGAAACGCAGATGTGTGATTCCGTGTACAGACTGAAGCCCACTACAAAATTCCCTTTGGAGTTCTCCTGTGAGGTTCACTCGGCCTTGACACTAGTAAAAACCCTACTAATTTTGCAAGCCTTGCCATATGGGGATATTGATTTTTTGGCCAGTATCTGCAGCCACTAAACCTGCGAGGGTAAAACACACGCTAAACATCTTGAAGGGAAAAGCTCTAATGACAACGCATCGTGCGAGACCACTGCTGGAGTCAGAGAAAAACCGAAAAGGTGCCACTTTTAGGGTTCCTTATGTTTGTCATTCCTCCGTAGTTTGTTACAATCCCTTCAGGATTTTCGCCTCATGTGTCCCTAAATATTTGTTCCAACAGTTTGTTAAAAAGTAAACACACGGCCTTTCACGACGGGATGTTTGCGACGAATGACCAACCTGTGTCGGATGTATTTTGTCATTTTCAAGGCCACCACTTTTTAAAACGTATTTATACTCATGCACGAAATAGCCGGGTCCAACGGGGCTTCTAGGTAATCTTCACTTGTGCAGCTGGTTATGATCTCGCCACAGACAACGGTTTACCGCCTAGTTCCCAGAGTTTTTCCATAGCCTAAATATTTTCTACGCAACGGGTAACACCGCCCAGAGTACCTATGGGGATATACGAAACCCAGCCATAGTACGCCTATAACATAGAGCATGTGGTTAGGGTGTATCAATAAATGATTTTGTAGTATTAACCAGGCTTTTGAAACCTCAGAAACGTTCACCTTGGGAAGCCAATAATACCGCAAAGTCTTAAGAAAATCAAGAAGCCTCGATCTTGTTCTTCGTTAGAAGGCTTGCGGGAAAGCTCAGCACTGCGAGCAGTGTGCGGTATCCCCTTATTTGTCAATTCCCCTTGCTGGCGTTCTACAGCGCTAGCTCTACTAGTGAGACTTTAACTCACGACCGACAATTATTTCTTCCTTGGAGCCAGTATAACAGACACACGCAGATTCCTTGGACAGACTGTTTTGGGATCCGTGCCTTGGTCCATGTGAACATTGAAAGATGCTTTCTTTGCGGACCAGTTAGCAAGCACATCTCAGCGTTTTATGGACGGGCCATCGGCTAAGACACAAAAGAAGATTGTTCGTCAGGGAACGAACCTTCTGAACAAGTCTGAAGAGCATCATCGTATAGCGGGCATGTTCAGCACCACAACAACCGAAGTTGTATGACACGCAAGCCATTGTACACCAGCGGTCACCGGTGATATTTGGTCGGTCACAAAGCACACGAAAGCACAAGTCTGTATGCTCAGACCGCTAACTGGGTTGAGGTGTAGCACCCTTGACCACCGACGGCTGGTTATATGAATTCGGTTTGAGCATACTCACATCAAAATGGAACATTTTGGCGAAAATTTTTTATTCCATTCGCAAAGATTTCACTGAAAAGCGGCTTTTGAACATACCATTCAAGTTATTCTATAGTATCCGGTATAGCACACGGTGTCTGTCAGTTTGACTGATTTATAGGTAAGTATTGGTGATGTACTTCGTTGATCACTGGGCTCCGGCTCATGAGCTTGTTTTAGGTTGTAGTGAACAAGGACCGATGTATGCGTGTTCGATAGAATATACAACCAAAATACCAGCTTAGAAATAACAAATGGCAATAAGAAATGGACAAGTGAACGGAGCAGACTCACTAAATTAGAGGTCCAATAATTCCACTACACGAAATGTTGTGCAGTAATTGTATCCGGCGGTGAAGAATATATCCAGAGTAAGAAGGATATTCTCCACTGATAGTTCGAGTTTTAGAAGTAAATTCCACGGTGGGCAGTTATCACAGCTGAAAATTGTCACAAGGAGTTATTGTGACGTTCAACAGTTCACACAAACACAATAATCCAATCTCACGACTTCAGCAAACAGCAATCAGCTCAATCGGATGCAATTTCACTGACTCAGCAAAAGCAGGGAAGTCGCGCCAAGAAATTGTATACTTTTTTATTTTCGATTTAATGTAATTATTGGTACAATAAAACAAGATGTCATGATACGTGTACAGTGTTTACAGATTGCAATTCAAGTTTATATGAAGAGAGTAGAAAATGGGGAAAATGTAACATTGATTTGCAAAACACCGCAAGGTTTTCCATCCAGAGCAATTGTCGTGAACATGTGCCTTCGGAGAAGCACTGCCCCCTGGTGCTTCCGTAGCGCGCATACAACACTGGATATGCTTTTGAAATAATCCCAACTTAGCTGAGACCACAAGGTAGACCCGTCCGCTGCATCAGACATCATATTGATTGGAATTCAAGGTCATTCGGCACGCAAGATGTACTTTCGGGTTGTGGCGCGTGGCGCGGTTGTCGTCATGTGGCTTTTCCGTGGAAGTCGGTGTTTTTTCCTATTCCTTTACCGGATTTCCGCTCATTATAATTTGTCGCCACATTGGTAGGTTTTTATTGTGGCAATATTTTCGAAAAAGGCCAGCGTGGACAAGCTACCGGTTTGAAAACTGTGTTGATATCTGACTTTTTAGGGTGCTTACGTTCACCTCGACGTTCACTCAAACCGAATTTCTTGTGTTGGTTTGGCCTTTCCAATCAAAGCTGAAGGTATGAGGCCTTTTGTGAATGAAAACAGGTCAGTGAGCAACTCTTGCTGGGGAATGCACTGCGTACACGAAGTAGAACAAGTGTTAAATTACCGTAAAATCTCCAATTTTATTTGATTGCATTCCAAGTCCTAAAGTAAAAAAGAATGGAGTTGACATGAGGAGATCTGATGTTAAACTTATTCAATCGTTAGGAGAGTCCGTCCTTCAGGGCGTGGTTCAGACTGATGTGAAGCGATCTGATGCGGACTACAATCTCTCCAATCAAGCGTGGGGAGTCATGGGGACTCCATCCTGGAAGGTGAACCGCACCATCAGCTTTCCACAGTATCTTTCAACTTATCCCCTAGCACCACAACTCGGTTATCAGTAGGTTATATGGCGGTTAAAGTCGGTTATTTGACGGTTATTCAGCCGTGTAGCTATCACCCAGTCAACATGAAGCGTTGTTGCCACTTTTATTCACATATTATTTTCTTATCATGACACAATTGTGCCAGTTATGCAATGTGCGCCATACATGCTATGCGTAGGACGTATTCGATCATCTGCCTGACTATCTATCCGCATTCGAATTGTCATTACGAATAGGCCGATTTTATCCTATGCCAGTAATGCCACTGACACATCCGTGATCAAATCCTTAAGAAACCTCAGACCGCAGGACCGTGTCTTGCAACCACACAACTCTTATTATAGTCTGATGCACATTACCATTGGGAGCCATTTAGACGCCACTGTTGACGCAAAATCAAAAGCCCAAATGCTGGATGAGGAGTAGCTAGTAGCAAATTGAATTATCGATCAAATTATTCTGCCCAGTAATTCAAACTTCCTTTTCTGGATGTCAGAGGGCCATTGTAGTTCTTGATGGCTTCACTGGAAACAGGTTTCCCTGGGCTTGGTAAGCGAATCAAGTGCGACAACCTGCAGGAATTCCAGGAATTTTTCGCTTCTTTTGTCGGCCTTTTGGATCCACCAAGATCAAGATAGCTCATTGGTTATGGCGCGAACTTACTAGCCGAAACTTTCGTGGTTCGAACTCGGCGTCGGCATATTGACTGTTCTTGTCAAGGCTTGAGAACCTGGCAGTACCTTAGTTGTCGTGCTTCCTACGAGTGGCCTGGCAGCTAGTCACTGAAAATGTTTCATATTTGAACGAGAGATCGACCAAGTGGATAGAGCGCGAATTTAATGACGGGAAGGTCCGTAGTTCGAACCCGACTTCTGCCTCTCGACTTCCCCTGTCTAGGCTTGGGCAACCTGGCAGTATCCCAGCCATCGTGCCTCTTTCGTGTGGCATCATCATTTTCATCAACGACAGCATGACATCAGTGATCAACACCAGTGCTTCACTGCCGTACAACCATGACTTATTTGAAAGCCTTATTGTAAAGAAAAGAATAAAGGTGGATGGGGGAGGGACTTAGTGCTAGCTTAACACAGTCATTCCGAGGTGCCTACACCTTCAGACATTCACTCAGGCAATCTGGATAGAAACTCACAACAAGAATGCCACTGACATCGGTTGGCAGCCATATCTTGTAGTGTCTCCAACCAGGCACAGTGAGGATCACGCGGTCCCCATCCTGGAAGGCGAGTAGCACCGACAGCACCCAAGCGTCTCGTGATCTCCTTCATACTCCTCTGCCAGGTCATGGGTTGGCCACCTCTCTGTTTACGCCACTCCGAATCGGGTATAGAAAATAGTACTCTTTTCGGTAAACGATGATTCGGCATGCGTAAAACATGACCCAACCAACGCAGCTTCTGGTGCTGGACACATTCTTCAATGGAAGTACCCGTTACACAACCGAAAACACGCTCTCTAACTGCCTCGTTACGGATTCGCCGACACCAAC
>NW_008751659.1:2278748-2363106 GCF_000715545.1 Opisthorchis viverrini | reverse complement strand
AGTCCAGTGTGAGTGCAAGAGCAGCTTGTTGTCCTGCTTGCTTCAGAGTGTGAACATTGAACGCGGCCAGATAGACTGGGTGTCGAGGCTTGAGGACTGATTTGGAGATGCCTGGAGATGTCGGCACCATGTGATGAGCAGATGCTGCACGCAAAACCGATGTATGACGAACGGAGTCATCAGTCCTAGGTGCTGGGCCTACAAGGAGAGAGTTATTAATGGGGTGGGGAGAGGGGGAAGAAAAAGTATGTGAAGGAGAACGAAGGGAGGCGTCAGCAGTAGCCTGTTTTCGCTTACCCGCCCTGCTGTATGCAGCAAGTAAGGCGACCCGGCTGATGGTACCACGCGACGGCCGATGTGGCATGAGAATATTGTTAGTTGTGTAGGTCATTGTTGTACGAGGGCTGGGATACTGCCAGGGCGCCCACACCTAGACAGGAGGACGATTAGGGTCCTCAACCAAAGCCTTTGGCTCAAAAGCCTAACCGCAAGGCAGCGGTGTTTGGCGGGAAATGCAAATGCATTACCATTTCTACGGAACAAGTCGCCACATGTTCCAACCCTCAACCTGGAGGGCCAGGAGACTGTGTTCGTCAGACCTCTAACCATTGACCAACCTGGTATGAGAGACTCTGTGAGTGTCGCGGGACACTCTCCATTATAGCTCAATGGATCGCTGAGGTGCGCAAACCGTCACACCACAGTAAGGTCCAGTCTCTTCGTGTGGCATGGCAGCTAGGCACCGAAAGGTTGTTACAGCTGGACGCTTATTTATTATTAAATGTTATTGTCATCGTCTTTGCGGACTTCCACTCTTACCTAGCTCTCGATCATACGTTGAGTTAAATTGTGGTGGCGACCGGATGGAATTTATCGTGAAACCTTCGGTTCGTCCACAGTTCTATTAGACTTCCAATGCTCGGAAAAGTTTGGCTCGATTGTCCTGCAGATAAAAGTTCCAGCACCGCGTACTGCTGTGGTATGTCGCTGCAGCTCTCAGTGGTATCCGATATTGAATTAACAGGCCGGCTTTGGAGAAGTAAGTTCTGATAAGTTGCGTTTCGGAATCCATGAGCTTTTCAGTGGCCAAGTGACATATGCGTATTTTGCGTGGATCTGAAAACCAGATGTAAAAGACAATGGATTCCCCGACAAATTTATTACAAAACATTTGAACAGGGAAGAAGCAAACACCATCACAGCCACAGCTGGAAGGAAACCAGTTTACATTAACCTCCCGTTTAAGGGAGATATACCGGCCGATCTACTGAACAGAAGACTTTCCACCAGTCTGAACAAAGTTTTCCCGGCCGCAAAACTCCGAACCTGGTTCACCAGCAATCGTTTGTGCCCCTTTAATCTCAAGGATAGAGTGCCGGTCCACGCCCAAAATATGTTAGTTTACTCATTCTCTTGCTGCTGTGCAGCGGAATACATCGGACGCACGACTAGGCAACTCAGCCAAAGAATGAAGGAACACAATCCACCCTGGCTAGCTTCTGGAACCAGGAGGACGATAACCAGTTCCGTAGTACAACATTTAGCCGACACTGCACACAACGTGATACCCAGCCAAAGTTTCCGCGTTGTTTACAAGGCGCCGGCTAACCAACCCAGATCAGTACAGCAGCGCACAATTGCAGTGGCTGAAGCTATCGCCATACGACATCGCGACCCGATCCTTTGTCGGCAAAAACGCTTTGTTCGTGTGTTGTACTTACCATGGTCCAACTCACCTCCCCCCACACATGCATCGTGTGCTGAACACAAAACTACAACACCCCCCGAGCTACCTAGCTCAAGTCATCCTATTGGCGACCTGAACTAATGGTTCTTTGATAGGTAGCCAATGTCATCTCACTCGATTCCCTGTCCATTTACTCATTCAAATATGTTAAATACCGCTCTCTTAACCTTTGCAATTGTATGACTTGAAAAGACCTTGCCGAAAACATGTTCGTCAACCCATCTGTGTTCTTATTATAAATGGGAATCTTCGGAAGATGTAAAAGCGTGCATGATCAGAGCCCACAGAGGCGTTCCAGAAGGAGCGACTAGCATTGATCGAATCTAGCCACCACAGATCTTCACTTAATGACCCCCTACTTGTCCATCACCCAAGTCCGGATTCACGTAACCGTTGGCCCGTATTCAAGCTACTGTCTAATGAAATAATTCAGAATGGATTCGGTTCAATTCAAAGGGTCTGTTCTAGGTTGTTGCTTTCAACTCTTGTACTCTGTATCAAGCTAGGCAACACTTAGGCTTTGGTCAGACCTTACTTTCCTTCTCCGAAACTCTCAAACAAGACCCCACCTCGGTCGTACACTTCAAGCCGCTCGTTACGAGGCCAATTTTCTCGCGCTTTTCTCTTCGGCTATCTGATGATTCTGGTGCTTGATGGTGATTGGATTCCATTATTTAGTCGTCCTTGTGTTGTTAGATTTACTGATTAAATCAACATCAATACACCAGCACAGCAAACAGTGTTTGTTGTGTCAGCATACGCTCCAACGGACGACAGTTCTGAGACAAAGGCAGCTCCTATTTTGATTTCTTACAGTTGTTCCGGCCAGCGAGAATTACCAATACGTTGATTTTGGTTGGTGACAAATGTTCAGGCTGTGGTGGCTTGGTGGTTAAAGCGCGAATTTGCTGACTGGAAGGTCCGTGGTTCGTACCCGACCTTTGCATCTCGTCTAGGCTTGGCCAACCTGGTAGTATCCCAGCTCTCAAACTTTCTCCGTGGCATAGTGGCCAGGCACCGGAAGGGTATTAAAGCTGAACGATTTTTTTTCGGTTGATGGGCTAGGCCCTGAGAAAGCCCATCTTAGCGGTTGATTCAGAGTTGGCACCCACAAACAGATAATTTGGGGCAACTTCAGTTATGCACTGAACACCATTCGTTTCTAGCCAGCAAAAACTTTCTGCCGCTAAATGTAAACCAGCTGTGGGTGCAGTTAGACCGTGTAGTATTTCTGTTCACCGCTGTTCATAGCAAACGAGTCACGGAATTTTGATTTATCGTTCTTATCATACGACCCAACAGGAGAGCCTATATATGGCCACAGGTATGGTTCGCCTATGAACGCTTTGCGGAGAAGTGAGAGTGAATTCAATGTGGCGGTCCATACGTTTAATTCAGCACTCCTTTCATCCCTTATCTGCGGTTGCAGAACCTGACTGCTTTGGTCAGGTGACATGCAAAATCTATGGTCACCTATGGTCAGTTTGTTCTGAAAATTGAAGGTAAGTTCTGAAAACCTGAAATGACCGTTCAACAGTACTGTTCAGCTATATCATCTTTTCGGTGCCTAACTGCCATGCCACCTAAGGTGTCGGTACCCTGTTGGGTGCCATCTGGGGATCTGGATGGACATAATCAAGTCAGATATGGTGTGTTGGGTCAGAAGACAGAACACAGCGCATGAGGTCCGTTGCTTGAATCGGAATTTTTCTCAATGCGGACCGAGCTGCCGATCGTTTTTCTTGGGTGGCAACAGTACGGGACAACTTTGAATCTGATACATCTAGCTGCGTTTCAGGATACACTGAGGTGCTTGAACGCTAGAGCTCACTGCAAATTGTGATGGAAACCAGTTATACGATCCACAAAGAACCCCATTAAAACGCCTCGCGTACCAGGTTTTTGACGGTTAGAGGCGTTCGGTGAAGTTAGATAAAGCTATATTATTCTCTTTTAGAGATCGCTTTACGAAGATAAGATTCTAGATGTGCTCATCGGTTCTGCTGCATGGCCATTGTTTTCTCAGTCTAGCTTTGATGATAACTCATTGCTCACATGTTTACTGCTAGTATGCGTCCGAATCCTATCTAGATTTGAGCCACCTTACAGTATATCAGCCGTCGTGCTTCCTTCGGGTGGCACGGTAGCTAGGCTCTGAAAGGTCGTCACAGCTGGAGGGTTTGTTTTTTTACACCTCAAGGAGTGACCTCCTTGTCCTGCTATAGGTAGAACATGGAACAACTATCAAAAATGTTGGTAATTTGAAAATTAACTCCCAGTGCTGGCGGGAAGCGTAACGTGCAGACCTCTCTAAAGAGATACACAAAATTTCTGAACAAGGCACTGGCACCACATCACACCTCGTCCCGGGGTGCTGTTATAGCTGCCATATTCCAACGTGAAGTGAAAAATTACATCACAAGCGAGGTTAGCTGAGTTCTTTGAAGAATCCCTCCTATTCTTGCCTTATGGACCACTTTTAATGATAGGTTACCTTCCATACGCCAATGTAACTAACTATTTTTCACTGTGTAGTTACTTTAGCAACATAGAAAAGGAAAAGATAAAACGTAAACTAACTGCCTATTAGGAACAACAGTAAAGGGGCAGGTTCAGTTAGCTTAAAAAACGCCACAGAGATGTGAAAGTTCACGTTGTTTTGTACTGGGTTCATTCATCGAGGCGCCACCAATGAAAAAGAGCAAGTATAGTTTGGTGGGACCAAAAGAAAAGGCAACGAGCAATCTGGCCCTCCGCCGAAACTATTTTTTGCCCCGCAATTGTTGCCATGGCGTGTATTGGTCTCATCTGCTTGCGTCTGGAGAGTAGATCAAACTCAAAGCGCAAGAGTCTCAGGCCTTTGCGTTTATGTTCTGCAGGTGAATTGCTTTGATAAACTGGTGGAGATGGTTCTAGAGCGTGACACAAGATGCAGCACTGAATTTTTCCTGACGAAAAGGCAAGAGTTTTGACGCTATTGTCGGTGCTCTTTATCGCACCACAAATGCCTTACTTCTGGAATAGCTGGGGACGTGTATCCTGTTTGTTATTACACATAAAAAGCCAATTTTTTGGCCGGTCATTGACTACCAATTACACCACAGTTAAACTTGTACGAAAATCGCCAAAGATATTCCCATACTTCTTTTTAGGCATCTTAAACTAAGATCTGTGCTCAAATTTAGACTGCAACCTGATAACCGTTCTCTGCCACTATCCTCTGAGAGACCTTCACCAATTAACTTCCAGCGTCCTGCAAGATCTGCATTCATTCAGTCGGAAATTTTTCATTTACTTCTAGCTATTGAACTAATGGTATCCTTCCTGAAAGCTGCCTTCTGGATTGTCTGACTGAGTGTACAGGTCACCCAACCCGCTCAGTTTGAGCTAGCGCCACACACAGTCACACCCCATTTTGTTTATGTTTTGCACCACCATTCTTGAAGGTAAGTGCAATGTTTACGCGGACGTCGCGGAGCTCGTGAAGAAGGATATCATTCTGTATGAAGCACTTAATTATGCTTATGTCCGGAAGTTGTTGTTAGCTGGCTGTTATTTACATTTTTTGAAACTAACAGACACTCTGCTTACTTTTGTAGCCTAATTCTGTTCCCAGGTCCTTTATGGACCCGTTTGTTTTGGATGCTGCCTTTCAAGATGACAAATGTTCCGCAGTTTCTTCGTTACTCGTACTCTATACCGGGGGCACAATTGGCATGCGTCCTGTAAACGGCACTTACGATTGTGTACCAAATCTGTTTGTACAGACGCTTAAAAACATGCCCACTTTCAGCGATCAAGAGTGAGTTAAAGCAGCATGCAAAATTGTCTTTTGAATTTTTTCGTTTTAATGTAGATATGTTGCTCAAGGCAATGATATGTTTTATTATTTCCCACCAAAGTCTGATAGGTGCAAATCAGTTTCAACTCAATTTAGGTGGCTTTTCAAGACTGTTGGGATATGACGAGGTATGTAGCTCGCCATCGAAAGCATATGTTGGAGCCTACTTTGGTTGTACGTAGAACGGTCTTGTCACAGTTTGACTTCAAAACTATTAACTTGGGAACGGTGTGGCTGCAAACACACTTGTGTATTTGACGATGTTGATTTACTTGGTTTAATATGTGCTGAGCAAACTCAGTTGGCGACTTGGTTACTTGTGGGTTGTCATATTGTTTGTCCTAACTGGCGGCGGACCCCTCCATAGACTCCATACCAATCGGCCGTCCGGTTGTCTGGTGGATTTTTATTTACGCCATATCAACAAGGTTCAACCACACCTGCATGTTCCCCAGGTCAACAGTATACTAGCTCACAAGACTAACTAACGTGCTTCACTGACCACCAAAGGTCCGACACATGCTATCGTTTTGGGAACCGGCCACAAAGTCCTTGATGACTAGTCATAGGTGGAAATCCTACAACCCTCGTCCTCTTGGGGGTAAACTAAGGCAGCCAACTTAGCGAAACAGGTGCCATAAAGATAATAAAATAATTGCTTAACAGCGCACACTTGAGCCTCCCAAGTGACTACTAATTTAAAGGAAGGCAGATCCTTTGAAGAGAGATTTCTAATACTTAAGGAAATAACTGATACAGCAGAGTCCTTCATTTCGTGTTCGCTTAAATTTTCATTTCATATAGCTGTCTCGACAAGGGAAAAATTGTGGTAGCTCCCCGTATTTGTTACCCTCCGAATAGGCATCGTGATCGCGGCACAACAAGCGAAGTGACATACGAGGAAGCAATTAAAACAATTTATCACAATAATTCTGTACAGGCATTGCAGTGAATCCTGTCCCGATTTCATCTACAAACAGTGAATGGATTTAACGATGAAATTATAGTTTTTCTCGGAATCCTCTATCACATTTCGATAGCTGGGTTCCGCACACCATTCGCTAATTGGAGCTCATGACTTCAAGATTTTCCAGCTAGACACTTCCGTCGTCAGTTTACTTAGTGCCAATCAGCTGACGAACGACCAGTTCATTTTCCAAGTAGTTTTAACGGCGGAAACGGTGCAATTGACCAATAGGAAGAGTTCATATGAAACTCGCGAACACCAAGACAGCGTTTTCTCGAAAACACAACTCACCATTTTGAATTTGTGATGTGATAATCCAGTGGGTATCAAAGTTTTTGTGATCAAGATTGTGGTTCAGCATAAGGCATTGCACTTGTAGCAGCACTAAGTAATAGTCAAGTTTGGAAGCCTAGAGTCGCCCACCTTACATGTACTAGTCACTGACTTAATGACATCCAAGCATTTCTTATGCCGTAATCTGAAGGTAAGTGAAAGTATATCTTTCAAAATTTGTGTGCCTTCAATAGGGTTGCGACTAGCATGAATTTGAGCCGCAGTGAGATGAAGGGTGTATGAACGCATGATCAGAGAATTGACATTAAGAGCGGTCCCTCAATCAACTGCTGTTATTTGTGGACTACAGCTACAGAAGCCATGCGTCTCAACACCACCAATCTTGTTTTCAGTTATGTTCAGCTGCACAGCGTTAACGCCAATGCTGACAGGCCTGTTGTAAAACCGGGATAGTAAAATAACTTACTCACCTAGGGTGTGATAAATATCCATGAAGTCTTTCGTGCTATTTTCCATGGGTAGAAAAAACAGCAAGCGAGAGTTGTAGTACCGAAAAGCGGATGGAATAAGAGTCGAAGGCATGTTGCGCAGTAAATTGGTTGCACTGGGAAATTAATTTATCACCTGACAATCACGGTGTTCGTTACTTTGTTGGATTTCACAGTTGACTCTGATGAGCGTATTCTGCTTTTGGTTAAAACATGGCTTATATTTTAATATAACATAGTATCGCATAATGTGATGCGGTATTGTTTAATACACGACATTATAGCGGGTGCTTTCACAACGTTTTCAACACTGTAAAACAGACAGCAACTGAGATGCCGATCTAGTTTTGTTTTCCTGTTGATGAATTTACATGGACATTTCCTGTAACCCACCAGCTTCTTCGAAGCTTCTGTTGAGTTCTACGAAATGGTTAGTGCTTATGGCGTACACGCCCACGTGTTACCGAATTAGGAGAACTCGCTTTCCCTTGGAGATGTTTAGATGAATAGTACTGATGTGATTCTGTGGGCTAAGTCCAAGTTAGTAACGATTTGTTCCACAATAAAAAAACAAGCCGGTAATCTGTGGAATTCTTTCGGCGCATAGATGCCATGTAATTCGATGGACGTGCAAGATCTAGAGAGCCTCCAGGTTTCCCAAGTTTAGACGAGAGCAATCATGAGGCTATGGTGGAATAGAACAACGAACCTGCCACTCAGAACGTACCGTATTAATCCCTAAAGAGCACTGTGCCATGTGTGTGGTGAAACGTATCTGAGAGCAATGTGAATCGAAGTTTGAATCGCACCTCGATATGCTGAATGCTGGACGTCAGTTTGAGGACAATTACACGGAGACATCAATGTATCGTATGTGATTGCCGTAACAAGTAAACAGTAAGAAACCGCACAAATGCACTGTTGTATGGCAGCTGTAGCCGGTTCATCGTTTTTACTCTTTGTTGCCACGAGATCTCCAAATGGCTTCGTATCAGTGGCGAGCGGTGAATCGTTTTAACTGCTCAAGCTCGCCGCTTACTGAGAGTGACGACAATGCTACAACTTGTTTTCGAGGACAGGTGTTTTCGCCCTCTGAGTTACTCAGTAAGTTTTGATTGATATTGTGAGTTTTAGAGTTTTTCCCCTGGAAGGGGGAACTTGCGCATCGTCGTTTAGATTGCATAAACGTAAACACATTCCTGCCACATTCACTGCGTAGTGAAAGAGTGTGGATCATTTTCACCACACTTATAAATATCGTTACTGTGTGATCCTTAGCGTCTGGTATTATGCGCGAGCTTGCTCTACTTCGTGGTTAGTACCATGAATATCGAGCGAAATCAAAGGTGTTTACTCCCNTTTTTTTTTTTTTTTTTTTTTTTTGTTAGAGTGTGGATCATTTTCACCACACTTATAAATATCGTTACTGTGTGATCCTTAGCGTCTGGTATTATGCGCGAGCTTGCTCTACTTCGTGGTTAGTACCATGAATATCGAGCGAAATCAAAGGTGTTTACTCCCTCTGTGGTGCTCTTTGAATTCTTAGGTACGAAAAGGTGAAAGAAAGACCTTATCAGAAGACGTCTGATCAGGTTTTTCCTGATTCCACAGGACTGCAGAACGAACGTTTTCCCGTGCACCTACAACCCTCCCAGTTCACTACCTTCGCACTACCACTCACGAAAGACCATCGGAGAATTTTCTACTCCGTTGCCGAGTACAGTCCTTTGGTTGATTCATCCGATATGACGCAGGACGACTGGGTTCGAATCGCACGAGACATCGGAGCGTACTACGATTTTTTTGATGGCTTCGTCATCTTACATGGAACTGATACTTTGGCGTACACTGCAGCGGCGCTTAGCTTCATGTTTGAGAACCTCGGCAAACCTGTTATTCTTACTGGGTCTCAGCTACCCATTTTCGAATTTCGTAGCGATGGATGGGGTAATTTCTTGGGGGCTCTGTTGATTGCTGGTGGTAGTCAACCGATTCCGGAAGTCACTGTGTTCTTCCATGACAATGTGAGTTTGGTTCATGTGTTCCCAATAATTGCTATTCCAAAACAAACCTATTCGCCGTTTGTGGCTACTAGTTGTGGTGTGTAATTTGTATCTCGAACACATTCATCATCTCGCTGACACTTTTTATGCGAAATGCTGATGCTTTTTAGCCTCTTTAAAACTTATTTACAGAATATAGGCTTATCTTTTCCGCCTTGTGAACCATCCTCTCTGGATAGTGAAAGAAAAAGAACCCGCAGAACCTAAAAATACGACATATCTTGAGTCAATACGGCTCAGTGGTTAGGGCTCTAGCTCACTGACCGGGATGTCTGTGGTTCAAACTCAACATCAGCATCTCGACTGCTCCGGTCTAGGCTTAGGCATCATGGCAGTACCTCAGCTCTCGTGCTTCCTCCTGGTCGCATGACAGCTAGGCACCGTAAAGGTGTCATAGATGACCTATTATTATTATTGTTAGTATTAATCTTTAACGTCATAAGTAGAAGCTGCGGCCGAGAATTTCATTGAAAGCCGGCTTACCGATTTAGCATTTTTTCTAGGTTTTATTTGTGGCAGGTTTGCTTCAGTTTGCAAGGATTTCTGTGTCCATTTAAGGTTATTCGCTCGATTTGTCCGGCATATTCCCACCTCAGTCAGAGTAACGAAATCCCAATCCCCAGTTGTGTTATGTCATGGCGCTGTTCTCCCAACAATTGACTGTAAAGTAAACATAATAAAGGCGGCTGAGACGGCAGAGAAATCACGACACCGACCAAACCTGGTGGTATGCATGTGGTTGATTCGGGCCGTATATGCGGCAACCAAATTTTATGTTTCGGTTCGTCCCACCCCGTAATAAAAGTTGTGCGGTCCTGGTAAGTGTGTACAGTTACGTTGACTGTAGCAGTAGCATTGATATGGTTCATATCGTCCATTTAAATAGACCCTCATCTCTCGGGACGAATACCAAGATCTTCCCTGGGTTGTGCTGCGGAAGACTGGACCGGCAGTTGTTCGTTGAAAAAGCAACTAGTGCTTAGGAGCTTCCTGGTGAAGGTGAACTTTTTATGGTTAGAACAGCAACTACGGTAGTTGAACCGTCACTATCTAGAAGAATAGAAGTCAGCGGCCTCAAGATTCTCAATGGAGAAGAAATAGTCTAACACATTCAGAATTCAACATATGAATGTGTGACACTGGGAAGTGAATTTCCCATGTGGTCGTTTCAGCTGTACATGGGCCACGGAGCTGAACATACTACATGAAAGCTGTTTGTAAGTGGACTGAAATAAGTTCACTTAGTTTACGTAGTCACGCCGGTCTCATATGAACAGTCCTTTCGTTCTGTTGCAACCATTCTGATTAGTCCACATCAAGGCGGTAGACACCGGCCCCGCCTTTCGCTCTTGCCGCAGCCTATCGTAAATGTATATTTTTGTCTGCGCCAAGATTCGAACCCACGAAATCTAACATAAGAATTGAACGTTCCATAGCCTTACGCCTCAGTGGAAAAACAGGTCCAGACTGCATCGACACAATTCGTGTCCGCAGCGCCAAAGCTCAAACACCTTCACCCGTTCATACGTGATAACTTAGGCAAGTGCAGCATGTGCTTTTAGTGTCGTATATCAGATGTCCGTGGTTCAAATCTGGGGATGGCAAGGAATGTGAACCGCTGATGAGTTCTACTGAGAGCGGAACTCTAGTTCGCTTATTTTTGTTGTGGCCCAATAAGAATAATGCCTTCAGAATGGGGGAGTTCAAACGAGGGCAACTACTTACTTACCATTTTATCTAATATCATATATTTGGTTAGTTGTTTGGTTGGTGAGATAGCCCAAGTGGTTAGAGCGCGAATTTACTGACCGGAGGGTCCGTGGTTCGAACCCGACCTCTGCCTCTCGACTTCCTCTGTCTAGGTTTGGGCAACCTGGCAGTATCTCAGCCCTCGTGCGACCTGTTGGCATGGCAGTTAGGCGCCGGAAGGGTGCTACAGCTGAACGATTTTTCTTTTGGTTACACTCTATTACTACTGCACTTGGAATGCTTGAACTCCGATGAACCTCATTTGTCTGACAAAGCTCCAAAGTAAAGGTAAATCAGTGACCTCTGATTTGGCCCAGTTTAATGGAAAACCAGTGGAATTCACCACCACGCCGTTCTAAAACAACAAACAGTCTGATAGGTTGGTAATTAAATCGCAGCAGAACCTAAACTTATGACGTACCAGCTACCCTAAGTTACGTTATGAATAGATCAGGGCATGTTTTAATAGAAGGAGTAACACACTTATTTGTTTCATATTGATCTATTCCGTCAGAACAAGAAGCGCCCCAGTTGAACAATTCGATGTTATGAAGAAACTTCTCACAGAGTTTTTGTACATCCATTGGGTGTTGTGATCGTTTTACACTACATAGTAAACACGTTAGCTAAGGAATATTCATATCGATGACATTGTCCTTAGCAGATTCTCCATGACAATCGTTAGCGTACTCAACTGAGCAACGTGCCGTGTAGTCTGCCCAAGGAGCCTTACAACTCATCACCGCCCGTACCATTATTTTATCCGTTTGCTTTGTTTATCAACAAATTCCCATTCCCTTCTGGTACTTTTATTCATTATTCTGAATTTTAACTCAGCTCATTCCTACTGAACATTTCTACAGCTCTTTCGTGGTTCGCGAGTTGTCAAGTGTTCTAGCGATCAATTCCACGCCTTCGCCTCACCTAACTTCCCTGCCCTTGCTGTATGTGGAACGGAAATAACTTTTTTTCCGGAGCTGGTATTTCGACCACCGGCCATCGACCGCCCGTTTTCTGTTCATACCGGCCTTTGTCGAGACGTAGCTATATTGAACATGTTCCCCTCTGTTTCAACAGAACATGTGGCAGCTTTCCTGGCTCCACCTACAAAAGGTTGGTGCGTTATTCATTTGTTGCTTATTTACTCCGTTTGTGTTGATCGAGCTGACATTTTTCAGTTTCAGAGTAAATTTTCCTTTTTCGCTCCTAACGGAAATCCTCCGTAAATCGTGTCTACTTGTGGATTTCATAACGAACCGGTTTTTTCGTATTCTGTTCGAACCACATGCTTGTCATCATTTGTGTAGTGTTGTAATGGGTTGTCACACATATGTCCCAAAGGTAGTTCGATACATATTTTCTACAAAGTTACAAAGTACGCCCATACACAACGAAAACTTCGGTTTATTTCAACATGGAGTTCCTTTATGCCCTCCTCTTGGGTAAACAACCGTCAGGAATATACGCTAGACGGTTTCTGGTATGCGAAAGTGCTGATTTCCTGACAAGCAGCACCTGTTTACGTCGTGGCAACGACCACTGACGCCATAATAAAGCACGTTGAGGAATTCTCTCCATGTATTTTCTAGAGAGCGACCATCGTTGGCCAGATCCCCAGTTCCAGTGATGAGCTCACTAGATCAGATGGTGGTACTCATTTAGGAACCCGGCGATCTTCCAAACTGTTTTCCAAATTTTTCAGCTAATCGTCGCTTTAGCTCCTTGGACTCGACTCAATCAATCCTTCATTACATTGGCACTACATCAACAGTGACTCCTCCAGGGAGAGCTCGCTGTTTTGAGTAGCGTACAACAACGTTAGTCCCAGGCGTGAACTAGTGCCACTAACTTTCTTTGGAGTGACCTGATATTTGAGACCTCTCTACACCAAAAATAGCCATTGATGTGGATGGGTCTGATGGTAGATCTCAGCTCATGAAAGTCAAGTTGACTGTCGTCCAAAAAAGACTGAGACGTCAGTATTCGGGATTGTGAAGCCTTTCGACGTTTTGAGGGGATCATGCTAATTACTATGAAACGTTTTCTTGTGCAGTACGATTTTTTAAATACACTAATGGAAAACCTGCTTTATTGAACTACTCAGAATAGTTGCATTCCCCAAGTTTCCGTCAACCTTATGGTTTACTTGAACCCAAATTGAACAGATCTTCACAAATACACTCATTTACATATCAGCTGAGTTCTCATCGTTTGTGATATTCTTCAGTTTCAGTTAGTACATTATTCGAGATGTCGCAGTATATTTTCCTAAGAAAAACTGCTCACAAGGTCGGCGAAAACTCTTCAACAACCCACGACGGGTTTTCATTTGAAGGATACCATAAACGAGAGATTCATTTGAGTCTCCCGTGAAAACCGAGTTGGTGGCGAAATGAGTATTTTTCGAGAATTCGGAAACCTCAGTATATGTATTTTAGTCCAGTCTTTTTAATGTTTTCGATGTGGTCAACACATTACAGCTGCTATTTTGTTGACCAGTTTTTACAATAATGGCCCTCGGCGCAAAGAGACAAGCTTCATCAGTCTATGCAATAGCCTTTGTATTCAAACTTACCCAGGTACTCACAACGCAAACGGAGAAACAGACATGTCGAGCAGGACTCTATCTTTTCGTGTGTATTATATATACTTTGACCCACTTTAAAGTTATTCTACGTTCCGCGCTGTATGAACCGTAGCTCGCAACTGAATCCTTAAGCTTTTACAAAGGTGGCTTGATGTGTAAAATGGCATCATCGAACTCAGTTCCCTGATTAAACGAAGGTTTACATGACCTCGTCAGCAGAGTGCTTCCGCAGGGAAGTGAACCCAGTGAATGTTCTGGGGCTTCTTATTCCCTCTGTGGATTTAGTTGGTATTTTGGGGACCGCTGCTGTTGGACCGATTTGTGTGACAACTGCATGCTTGGCAATGTTGGGCAATATAGGTAACTTGAGTGCGCTGCTTGGTTGTTGGTCTGTCCGCCCAGCTTGGCAGTTGGATTGCAAATGTTTCACCACTAATCGAGGTGACATTGTCAGTGCTGGGTTGAGTCACTGACGAAGTCACCTCGATTGCCGATGAGGCATTTGCAATCCAACTGCCAAGCCCGGCGAACAGACGAAAAACTAACTGCGTGCTTGTTTGTCATTTCCAGCGCAAAGAATGTACGGAAGGATAAAGGTAGGGCAACGTTTCACGTGACGTGCACAATGCAATTGCAACAAACCTAATGTCATCGTGCATGTGGCTTTCCTGTGTACAACCACAGGGTTAATGGAACACATTTTAGACTGAACTTTGTAATGTGACAACCAACTGTACTTGTTATTATGTGCCCTAATGATGTGCGTATGTGGCTTCCACTCTTTAATTCTACCTGTTGAAGTTTGTATGAAGATAACAATCTGGTTTCTTGATTTCCGGCTCCAACGGTTAAAGGAGATTCAGGTGACTGTCGTTGAGCAACATTATTTTCGAAACATTGGATGATATCCTATCAGCCGGAAGAAGTTCTTAAACACGCCGAACGAATTCTGGTTGTGTTTTTCAACAGACGGCGTTCTTTACGACGAATTCATGCACTGTATCTAATCGTTCCACCTTTTTCAGGCGTTGTACTGCGTACATATGGAGCTGGTAATGTGCCCGCATCACGAAAAGATTTGCTGGAACTTTTTCGGTCGGCAAGTGAGCGGGGAGTCTTGATAATCAACGTTACACAGTGTTATCGTGGTGGAGTGAAAGCCGTTTATTCTACGGGTGCGGTTCTGAACGAATGCGGTGTCATTCCAGGTTATGTGAGCTTCAGATTTTTTTGCCGGTCTTTTCTAAATCCTCAATAGCTGGATCACAAGGTTTTCAAGCGGGGAATTCAGTGATGGGGCTAGCCCTGAGCCAAGTTAAAGTGATTCCCATACCGAAAGTTCCAAGAAGAGGCCCTCTGGCCACATGTTCAAATAATTGTTAAAGATGCGTTTGCTGAAAGGAACCCATCACTGTGGTAACTGGTCCGGTATTTTCTTTGGTTATTTCCACAGCGATTCCATTAAGGTTTTCCACTCACTACTTGTTCCTGTAATCAAGATTCATAAATTCTGTCCTGGATGTACAGGCTTGGTCGGCAGATACGTGCCTGCAAGTTTAAACTGCTGTAAAGCCTAACCGATTTCATTCAACTTTGCGTGAGGAGCGAAAGGCTCCTTATGGCTGAGCTTTTGAAAAACCTGCTACGTTTTTCTTACCAAATGACTGGCCTAAGTCGAAGCTATTGGTCTAGGAAATGTCGGAGCCTACATGAGGCTCGACGTCTAGTCAGTAGGAGAAAATCAAACTAGTTACGAGTACTTAAGTCAATAGCTGCGCAGGATACCGCCCAGCTAGTCCAGGTACTATCATTGTGAACTTGCATTTTAGTCATTCGGGCTCGATCCCGCGTGGACACTTTGAAAGTAAACACTGTTCTCTTCTGGGTACTTTGTACATCGGTTGCTCTATTTGTAAAAGTGATAAAGCAGTTCTGATGATCTCTACTTGAGTACACCAGTAGCTCATTAATGTCAACTGATTGGATGGACCAACCCTTCTCAATCGGTTCCATACTTTGTCCAGTTACCAAGTAAAAATGTTTTTACTGATGAAAGACAGATTTCGTATGCTATGAAATGTGCGCATCCTTGAAAATGGTTTAGGCTTTCCCTAGTAATATCTCGGACCTTTTAGTAGTTTTTATTTACCACACCAATACTGATTATAGATTCGTTGTTATGACTATTTGAATGTCCGGGAACAGGGGAATTCAAGAAAGAAAGAAAGGCTCAAAGTGCTTTCTGCAAAACATGCGGGACGTAGCGGACTATGACTATTTGAATGTCCGGGAACAGGGGAATTCAAGAAAGAAAGAAAGGCTCAAAGTGCTTTCTGCAAAACATGCGGGACCGTAGCGGACTGCTTGTTTCCATGTAGATATGCCTCACTTTGTCGTTTCACATGTCTTGCAGGATATCACAACAGAGGCCGCGCTAACGAAGTTGACCTATGTGTTGGGGAAGGTGGAGTCTTCAGATGTGGCAACTCAACGTTCGATGCTTTCACGTAGCCTACGTGGTGAAGTGACTATAGGAAGCAGCGCTCGACTGACGGAATCAAAACTGTCCTTGTCGGATCCATCGATGCTGGAACGCAAGGCGATATCATATCTGGCACATGTGTTTACGGAAGCACAGCATCGTGATATGGACACAAAGACAGCAATTTGGGCACGACGTCTTATTACATCGTTCGCATGCGAGGCAGCCGCTTCCAATGATATTGCAATGTTGGAAGATATAAATGAGGCTCTTGGGCACCTTCAGGTTCGTTGCTTGACAAAATAGATTTTCATGTCTTTTATTTTAATCCATGGTGTGTATAGATTATCGGGACAGAGTATTGCGGTCACTCTGAAAGCGTCCATGGGGGATCCAATCCACATCGTCGAAAAAATCTCGTCCATTCGGCGCTTGGGAGCCGTTGACTTTCCTTAGCAAACGGTGTGCGAGGAAATTCATTTTGGTTTCATGTCATCACATCAGTGTGCATACGAGCTATTCATTCATCCCGAGATGTTTGTGCAAAATCAGTACAAGAATATCATGAACGCAGAGATTTCAGAGACTGGTCCGCATAAAAGCAGCATAACGCATAGCGGCAACATCATAGGTAGAGTTAGAATTGAAGCGATGAGACCCAAATAGCCGCAGTTTCATGTCCTGACAGTCTACAGATCTAACAAAAATCAACCTCCTCGTCCATAAGAACACTGGGTACTTGTAGCGTCATTCAGTGTGTAACATGCTTTCAGAGCTCAGTGAAATGCCGCTACTAGTTCGGAGATGTTAGAACGAATCGTTCAAACAGTGTGTGTTGAAATTGTTTCGGATAAGATGTACATCTTTGTTTGTTTGTTTACAATTTACAGTGTAAACCCTAGACTTGAATTTTATTTTTCAATTACACTGATCCCGTCCGGATCTCGTTTTACATTATTCGGCAACGCAAACCCAGCTACGTCGAAATTCGACATGACAAAACCGAAAGGACGATGTGAAGAACCTTCCGCGCAACCTGCCTTCTTGCATGAGATCTACCTGGTCTTTTCTGTGCTTGACTGCAGAGGCTGAAGGATGCGACTGCGAACCACTTGTCGTCATGAAACTAATTTCTGCACAAATTGGGAGCCTAAATGAGTGTAATATCCTGGAATGTTAGCCACAGTCTAGCCCAAGGTCCCTTTATACTCCCATTTTGTTCTCTTGGTTACTTAATCTCAGTTAAACAAATGGACTTGGTTGTATGACACTTGATTCTCAGTGCCGTGTGCTGCTGATGTCACCATTGTTGGTTATGACATCGTACTTTTGTTTTCTAGCTGTCAGATACGGAAGGTTGTTCAACGCTACACAAGGCAGCACGACACGGACACATTCAAGCCGTGAGATTTCTTCTACGACATGGGGTTTCCGTGTACACAAAGGATCTCTGGGGCCTGACACCACTTGACCACGCCATTCAGTCGCCACGTGCTTCTTTTGAATTGGTTATGTTACTATTGCACGCTGGGGCTCGTTTAGCCTTGTCGGATTTTCACGTTCCGCGGGCGGTGAATGCGGCTGCTGGGGCAGGTGATATCAAACGTCTTCGTCTTTATCGATTAGCAGGATGTACGTTGGAAGTAAGCTCCACACTACTATACCTATTTGCATAGAGCCACCGGTTTGTCATGTCCGGTGTTTATGCAGGACTATTGGAATCCGCAGTGATTACACTCTTTGGAATCGTGGTAGAATTCCCCTTTGTAACGTTTCTTGAGCAGACACTTTTCTTAAACGTAAGCGCTTGCCCACTGAAACCTTCAGAATGCATTCTGGAAGTGTGCCATCGTACTACAAATAATTTCCCCACGATAGTTCGCGATATTTTTGGTTCTTGGTGGTTTATCTACCTTCACTGTGCTGAAGTATGATGAAAACGAGCGGCATTGATACGGGTTGCGATAGATGCTACGCGGCTCTGGCAAGATTGAAGAGCTCCTTATTTCGGCTTCGTGAAGCTTTCCAGGAATGGTCTGTACGTTGATCTGTGAAATTTAGTCGGTCTATTCATACTATGCCTATTTTATTCTCTGTTCAACATTCTGCAGCCATTTATGCAAATCCAATAGACATTCCAACTTTGATCAGTTTCTCGCTGAACCGTGCAGTTTGTTCCTCTCCCTTGCGAATTTCGGGGATCAACTCTAGGGAGATAATGCTCTCCTTGGAAAGATAAATATTTGTTAGCGTATTTGCGAAGCTAGATGCTACACTACACGTTGTTTGAGTTGGGTTGGAAATTGATCTAATATTGATCGACATATAATTTCCTGCTTATTTTCCTGGACAAACGAACAACAGTTCTCATGCTTTGTAGATAAGCGTAGAATGTAAGTGATATCAGACACACTGAAACAAGTTGCGACAAGCCAAAAACATACTTTTTCTTAAGCTTTCGGTCACTGTGTGACCCCCAGGCATTTTATGATTCCTACGTTTGAAAGTATAAGAGTCCGCTTGGCGCTGCCCTAAAACTTGATGTTAAAGGTACTCAAACCCATTGTGAAGCTGTTCTAACGATATCTCTTGTCTTCCCGAACTCCACATGGACATTGTTAGAAGTGATTTTGCCTAGCTTAGTGGGGGCCGGGTATTCGGTATCTTTCCATCTGTTTTGACCCTGATTCAAACGAAAGTCAAATGATTTATCGCCTCTTTTCAGGAAACTTTTGAGAAAGTGCGCTATTCGCACAAATGAAGCCGAAGAGGCCCTAGGTGGTAAACCTCAAGAAATTAGCAATCCCATCTTATATTCGGGTAGAACTAGTTCAAAACGATTAAATTTTTACGTGAAATGAAAGGAGTGCCAGACGCACAAGCGAAATTCACAAATGAATAAATGAGAGGCCGCTGTTTATAATATGTCTTAGTTCCATGAACTAGTCCGTTCGAGGCCGACGAAGAAGAGCATGTTCTAGTGATTCGTGCTCATTGAGATTGACGTACAATTCTGTCGTCTTAAGGTCTTCTCAACTGTAAAAGGTTGAAAAGTGTATATTAAAATTAAGATTTCACAACCCATGCGTATCATAGCTATACTTTCCCTTCTTTCGATCTTAGGAGTGGGATTCTGAGGGACGCAGCGCTATTCATGTGGCTGTGGCTAATCGGCATTTGGAAACAGTACGGTTTCTCGTATCACCATGTACCCTCGATCTGAATCATCCTCGAGATCTGCCTGAAAACAGTCTAGACGTCCATAAGTATTTAATTTCAGGTGCAGGAGTTCATCCGTCTACTCGAACAAGCTGGCAAACGACAGCGCTGGACGAGGCCAGGCTACGTGGCTTTACTGAAATCTGTGAACTGCTGGAGAGCACACTACCCTTGAGTTGATGTTTGCCGTTTTATTCCAGAGTGCTTAACTTTTTCCACATTCTTCTCTCTAATTGCTTGATTTTCTCGCCCGCTACTATATTTCAGATGTCGCCAGGTTCTTTATATTTTTCGAATCTAAACTGATTTTTAAAGCTTTCTAGTTTCGTTTTTCATCGGTTGAACACAGAAGGAACGATATCTTCATACGGCAAAATCTGCGTTAAGCTTAAATCTGTGGAACAAAGGAGCGCCACTTTTCCAGAGTATTATTTTTTCTGTCTAACGCGTGACATTTCAATCCCTGTTCTCCGATCCATATCAGATACAGGGTTGCATTTGGTCTTAACAACAGTTGAACCTCGCTGTTATTCTGAAATACCATTTATAGCTATCATGACTTACCTTCTGATCTACCATCTTTTTTCAGTTTGCTTTATTTTTTGGCTAGATTACTAGCGAACAAATCTCGGTCCGTATACATGAAATGTCTTTTTAGTTGGGAAACAGAACGGATCGTTCTTTTCCAGTATCCTAGGGATCGTGGGTTACGTGAAGGTTTTACAGATGTTCCATGAACACAGTGGTGTTTGCTGTTCTCCATAAGGCACTCAGATTGAGTATTCTTCGCTCTTGAATTGAACGTAGCGTAATGGGATTCTAGTTGCTGCACTTGTCGTGCATTTTGAAGCTCTAGTTCCGGATGTTACCTCACTAAACTAAGCCTTCTCACTGAATTCTGGAGGCGATTGCCTGAAAAATCGAGAATTTGGATCACGGAACTGTTGTGCAAACCCCAGCATCAGTTAATCATAACTCGTCACGTGCACAAATCACAAACGGTAGATGAATCTGCCGTACACACCTCTGCTATGTTACACGACAGTCCACGTCAGCCTCAAGACAAGCTAATCACCAGAGTTGTCACAACACGGAGACGTCTGATCAGGTGGACTGCACGAGGATAGTCGCACATACAAGCCATGGCATCTGGCTAACCAGCGAAGCCAAGTTGTAATGGGCATAACTGGTCAACCAATCAGTTAGTATCAAACGAAAGAGCGTATAGCCAACTCGATGCGGTCTGGCCCTAGCTGTCGATTGAACCATGCTTGGCGAATCAATCATTGCAGACCTCATTTTTCTGGACAAGCTTTATTGATGCCATCTGCACTTCAGGTCCGTTTTCTTCCACTTTGTGAACTCGAGATAGCGCCAGCTTACGGACCAGAAGATCCGCGGTTCGAACCCAGCTTCAGCATCTCGACTGCTCCCACTAAGACTTGGGCAACCTGACAGTATCGGTTGCCCAACTCCCGTGTCTCCTTTCGGTGGCATGGTAGCTAGGCCCCGAAAGTGTGCGGCAGTGAAGCATCAGTGTTGAACACTGATGTCATGCTGTCGATGATGATGATGAGTGTACAGATAAGTTTTCAAATCTCTTCTTAGTCATATAACTCTGGCAATGCACGGATCCCAAACCCAAACTCAGAGTTCGCACTTGTTGGTCTCAGTGGATGCGTGCGTAGGATGAGAGTAAAGTCGGCACTATCGTATGGCTGCAAAACTAAACCACTGCAGCATTTGCGACTTCAGCTTTTTGACCATCACTATACAGCTGGAACCAACGACGAAATGATTGTGGAACATCTATTGAAGGAGCAGATATTGCACCAGATAGAGACATCCAAGATTGCAAGCTACAAGTGCTTGGTAATCTTACACATATGCTAAGTTGTTGTCTACGGAGAGAAGCTTCGTTTTCTGTGACAAATTCATTTTGGTGAAAGTATAAAGTGTTAGAAGAAGTCTGGGTACTTTCAGTGTTGTCCAACATGGAAGGTGCCCACATGACCTTCCCTGTGTTTCGATGAAAATACGGAAGACACTGACTAACCGATGTCACTAAAATCCCTGTTGTCAGTTTCTATTCAGATTGTGTCAAGATGTAGGGGTAAATTGAAATGGTTGTACGCCTGTGTTGCTGTCAGTGATGTTGACCTCTTTTAAGTAAAAGTAGTGTGCATCTTACCGAGTTTGGTGGCTTGCAGTGGCACGTAATTTTTTGCTCGTGTATTAGCAATTTCCACCATCCATAGGACTAAATAACTGTCTATGACATACATATATCAATTTTGAAGCGCTTGCTAGTCGGCTGTGCGTCAGCACATCACATTCGTAATGGTTTCCATGCTCGAGCTGATTAACTAAAAGAACTTCTGAAGACATTTTGCCAGCCAGCCGCTTAAAAAGGAGTACACATCCAAGCTCTAAGTGCAGTGGACAGGTAGACAACCTCCCGCAGACAATTAGAGATTGTAACCAGCTTTCGGCACTCGGATCCACATGTTTAACAACTTCAGAGTTTTACTTGGTCGATAGCATCGTATCGTCTGGGTGAGAACATTGATATCCGTGACACCATACATGTGCTGTGCAAACGAGGAAGGTACCGGGCAAGTCGGACCGCGGCACTTCACGTTTCCGGATAGTTATGTACAAGTAAATCGGTCGACTCGGTCCCACTTGTTAGACCGTACAACATGTGGACTGTGCCACATGTTGGAACATGTGACCTGACTCCGACCAAGTTAATAGCATGTGTTGATGGTACCCTTGGATAAGGAGGCATTTTGCTACAGTTTTATATGCTCTGGGGAAAGGACACATGCAAACAAACACGGTGCAAAGTTATCACTACCAGTTATGGTCTAATGATTTTTTGGTTTGTAAAAACCATTGAGACTGGATCGATGCCACGATGCCGGCCGGATTAGCACGGTCGATCCACGAAAAATACCGAATCGGCTCCCCCTGTAGTAAGTATCCATTTTTGGTGTCGGGGAATCTTGCATGGTCAGCACTCAGAGTACTGATAAATTCACCGTCTTGCATCAAAGTAGCTTTTAGTTGCGCTCCTGTTGTTTCTTGAACCAGAGATTTTAAGACAATAGGATAGGCTGCATTCGAAGAATCGTGATCTGGAGTTCGATCACTGATACTGACCACTTCTCAGGGTAAGTTATTATAGGGGTCACTGGACTAGAATCAGTGCCTCGTGGATAAGAATTAGATTTTCTGGTGGATTCCTTTAAATTTTGTTAAGTGGTCGGACTTGGATGCGGACTATGCATTCGAACAAGCTTATAAATTCAAACCTCAGAAGCACGGGACTTGATGTGATCTAGAGGAGAATAACGAAAATAGCAGATTTTTTACTGCTTCACATGATGGAGACAAACAAGGATATTTATCCGCCAAATGCAAATTATTCTTACAGTGTTGCAAAGTAAGAGCCTACATCCGGAAGGATCTTACTAATGGCGTGTATTTCCGAACACTTGTTCGGTTCGGTGTAACAATTATCCCATTCAAAATAGGAAGATCTGAAGCCATTAGAAGAGTGTTGAATGTGGTTAACAACATAGTTGCACTTTAGAAAAATAAAACTTTACGTTCAACTTTACATGCAATTAAAGCATCTCACCCGGTTGATGGTAGTAGAGACTGTCCACACGAAACAAAATGTAAGGACGGCGCGAATTTTTGCATAGAACTAGCAACCACGGAGTTGTACACCAAAATTGTTGGGAACAGTTGGTGCATAATCAATCAACCAAGAAACGCAAATGAATTTCAGACGATAGTCAAAGCGTTGGCATTGCCATGGCACGTGTGGGCACCAGATTTGAAAATACAGAGGCCACAGGGACCGATAGCCGAGGTGGTAGAAATCGCCAAGCTTCTCATCGCTAATACGATAAGAGGGCGTACAACTTTCAGTCGTATGGGGAGCGTATTTTAATCAGTCGAATTGGTAAGTGGTCGTATGCGACTATCAATAGATTAGTCTGAGTGTAATGCACAAAACCTAAACCAACGAAAATACACTTCATCTCCGCAACTCAGTCAATATTCTCTTTGTTATCTGGATATGTAATAGCAGTCTTGTAACCCGATTGATGTGAACGCAATATGAGGGGGGGGGAAGAGACTGGAAGCGGAGGCTTCTGAACGAAAGCTCGTAGTCGGACAGGTGAAGAAGTAACATCAAACTTTTAAACACAGTGGATGAAGGTAAACCGAGACCCTATTAGTTAGGAAGTACAGACGGTGTGAGCACTCGAACTTAGGTGGATTTTACACTGAAGAAAACCCACCTAGGTCGCGATAGTTAACCGGATCCCCAGTGGGGACCGTGCAGTTTTGAGACTGGCTGACTTGGAGCATTGGTTGCAGAACAGCACGTACGATAGGGCCCCAAGGCGGTCGCGATTGAGAGGTTTTAGTAGTTAAAGCTGCATGAACGTGGACTTCTTATCCCTTCCGCAAATCAGTGGACCAAACAACAAGCTGGAGGCTTAGTCCACCCTCATCATGGACACACCTTAGACGATATCGCTTTGGATCAATCTCTTGGAATGACCACGCGGAAGAAAATACGTGGTCGAAGCATCAATCAGTCATCATCAATCAGTTTCGGTGGACTAGCTTCGCTTCCGAAACTATTCGTCGATACCTTAGCTCGTTCAAAAATTAGCCTTTCAGTCAACTCCGTCCGATGCAAAAATTGGCAGGCGAACACTTGGTAACAGCGTGAAACTTAATCATAGGATCACGTACTTGATCGCTGTACACGCACATGATGAAGGCACCTGTAACTTTTCAGGATCGCACCACACCCTTACCTTAGTCGACCAGTGTTCATTCTTTAACACGGTGAAAATGCGCAATGAATCATTCAGACCGGAACCGTCTACCAAGCACAATGGATATACATCTTGTCCAAGATGATAGCAGCACTGGGTCAGATTATGTATATGACCTCAATGAGAACGTTCCATACCAGATGTGAACATTGTTACTTTTCTCTTCTATTTCAGAATTCAAGTCCCTTAACTCCCAGGATTATTGGGATAGGTGGGTGAGTTTCCAGACACTTTCCGAATTTTCCTGGCGCTCGGAAAAATGAAGTAGGTAATGTTTCAGCATCATGCCCTTGTCTGCTTTCGTTATTTTTCCGGTTTCAATCATATAGGGCGGGGGCCTTCGTAGATTTGGCACAATAAATCCATTCCACTGGGAGTAGGTCATCGGTTGAACGATCGACGAACGGGTGCCGTAATATGTAAAGAACTTAGAATCGGGATGTGTCATGAAAACAACCGTCACTTTGCATCGTCTTCTTGGTTGCCTATAACAGCAATCCTGAACAACGTGGCTTCAGTTTAACCAGTGTGCAATAGGATACTAAACTTCTAATGCTAAAGTTAGACCTCGCAACGGGTCTTAAGGGAATGGATGATAAAGTGGAATGATAAGACAGACATTTGGATTCCTTGACAGCACTGCGTATAGGCCTTCATAACAGTGAATGAGTTTTCAAACGAGTATGTTTCGTAAAATTGCTTCTATTCATTCACAACCTGGATCCTGGTATCCATCGGCTCTTGAGTAGTGCTGGCAAGTAAGAAATTTATTGCACAATTCGGGTTCAAGTAGAACATAGGGTTGACGGAGATTCGGGGACTGCGCCCATCTAATGAGAATCAAACTAGTCGTGGGCTGTCGAAGCGTTTTCAGCGGCTTTACTAGTAATTTCCTTGATGAAAAGATACTGTGGTATCTCTAAATTAAACATATAGCGGCCTTTGTGCAACACATTCAGTTGGAGAATATCATAAATGAGAGATTCAGTTGATTCTTCTGTGAAGACCCAGTTGATATGCAAATGAATGTATTTGTCCGAAATTTTTCCATTAAATCAGGGTGATAATTGATAAGTTATTCCGATTAGACCGATACTATCCTTGTCCCTGCTTTAGTTCCAGCGTATTCAATACAGCCTCTCCGATGTGTTCTTATTCAGATCCGCTAGATTTCTAGTTTCCCTGGAACTTGGTTACGAACCAGCACTTGCGTAAGATTTTCCTGAACTTTCGACATAGTTTCCTGGTCCTTCCGACTTCCTTAGCCTGTCTTTACTGAGTTTTCCCCAGATCCACGAGGAGGCAATTTTCTCAAGTGAAACACGTTCTCTGGCATGTGTCGAGAGATATACTCATCACGCATAACTCTATAAATCACTTTTTTGCTCAGTGAATCCCGAAAAACTCGCAAAATGATGCGTGTAAGTAACTGTTCGTGATCACCCCCGGGTGGGTCTGCATGACAAGCTTGATTCACCCGACAATGCGTTACGCTTGATTCACAATACTGCGCATATCGTCATTGTCCTAATTCAAGGGGTCCAAATATCCTCAGACGATTCCAACAGAAGTTGAATGAGGTCACACCAAAAAGCTTCTAGTCAATAGGAATGTAATTAGTAAGTTTGTAAATCAAAGTAATTTGTCACAGGGTATGACGTTCTGGTTCAGGAGTTCCGTCTAATGTGGTTTTTTTTGCGGATTTCAGAGTCAAGTGGGTATACACATAAAACAGGAACATGGGTCAGTCACCGTAGATCACAACTGGGTTAACCTTGCGTGAATTTTGAAGGATGAGTCTGTGTAACTATGTGTGTATGAGTTATTCTAGCTGGTGTATTGTGATCACGTCACTGCGCCGAGTGGTTGTGAATTGTTGTCACGTGTGGGTGAACGCTCAAACTCCTGCTTCCGTCAAACTAATACAAACGGACGGAAAGTTTGCTCTAGCGATGATTTTTACGACTCGGTGTCCGCGACCTTGTAAGCATCAAGCAACTGCGCCCAGCTGCACACTGATGATGTCACCTCGTATGGTGACGAAACGTTTGCAAGCCAGTTGCCAAGCTCGGCGAACGGATCAACAGCCACCTGATCAACAACTAATAAGCATTGAAATCGCCTAATAGGAGGAGCAGTTTCTTGATAATGTTGATGTGACAAAGTTTCCTGTCGGAATGTGACGCATTGGAGTCTAGGCCTTGTAAATGTGGTAAATCCTCTCAACAGGTGGAATCGGATTCATGCTGGATTTCATGCAACTATTCCATTATTATTTGATCTACTATTTGATCTACCTCGAGACTTTCAAACATTCGCTTGACGAATACATAAGATCTCACCCAAATTCCCTTATCAACATTTGAGATGCAGATTACAAACAATAGAACATGTATGTCATATCATTCCGTTTATCTGTATACATACACACACACCAATATCCTTTGGTCATTGTAAAGCAAAATGCTTTTTAGACCAATATAACCTTGATTTACCTTGATTTAGCTACGATTCCAACACCATGTCCACCTCGGCTTTCTCATTATGTTCGCCCCAAAAGAAAGTATGGCTCGAACCAGCATCTCGTTACTTCCCTTGCTCTGCTAGGCAGGTTTCAATGAGTCCGGTGGGTTATGTCCGCAACAAGAGGAGTTCACATTTCAGGCTCCCTCCACTCTTGTCCAGGAACTTCCTCATGTCTTCGGTTTCAAATAGTAGAAGTATAACTCTTTACTGATCAGTGTCACACGTGAAGAAGCAACGCCTTTTGATTGTTGAGACTAGCAATAAGTGCTTACTTTGAGAACAGTATTCCTAGCCTTCGAACTTAAAGCCTGACCGGAAAGAGAACAAGAGGCTGAATTAGCTTGAACACACCGCGAAAAAGACATGGATTTCCGACTACTGATGCTCCCGCGCACAACAAGTGCTTTCTCACAGTACCGGTCCCTTGCTCGCAAGAGTTCACCAATGATCAGCTTTGGACGATCTGCCTTTCTTTTTTTTGTTCGACCGTTTCTAATCCGTTCCTTCTCGAAGGCTTCAACCTCACTTCTCCCATAAATATGGAAGCGCTGAACACCGTTCTGTGCAAACAGTTCACCTTTACGTAATGCACTACTCATAAGGTTACCGATAATTCTTTGACAGCCCACGATCGGTTTCGCCCTCCTCATCAGATGGGTGAATTCCCCCTGTCGGAATGTGACGCATTGGAGTCTAGGCCTTGTAAATGTGGTAAATCCTCTCAACAGGTGGAATCGGATTCATGCTGGATTTCATGCAACTATTCCATTATTATTTGATCTACTATTTGATCTACCTCGAGACTTTCAAACATTCGCTTGACGAATACATAAGATCTCACCCAAATTCCCTTATCAACATTTGAGATGCAGATTACAAACAATAGAACATGTATGTCATATCATTCCGTTTATCTGTATACATACACACACACCAATATCCTTTGGTCATTGTAAAGCAAAATGCTTTTTAGACCAATATAACCTTGATTTACCTTGATTTAGCTACGATTCCAACACCATGTCCACCTCGGCTTTCTCATTATGTTCGCCCCAAAAGAAAGTATGGCTCGAACCAGCATCTCGTTACTTCCCTTGCTCTGCTAGGCAGGTTTCAATGAGTCCGGTGGGTTATGTCCGCAACAAGAGGAGTTCACATTTCAGGCTCCCTCCACTCTTGTCCAGGAACTTCCTCATGTCTTCGGTTTCAAATAGTAGAAGTATAACTCTTTACTGATCAGTGTCACACGTGAAGAAGCAACGCCTTTCGATTGTTGAGACTAGCAATAAGTGCTTACTTTGAGAACAGTATTCCTAGCCTTCGAACTTAAAGCCTGACCGGAAAGAGAACAAGAGGCTGAATTAGCTTGAACACACCGCGAAAAAGACATGGATTTCCGACTACTGATGCTCCCGCGCACAACAAGTGCTTTCTCACAGTACCGGTCCCTTGCTCGCAAGAGTTCACCAATGATCAGCTTTGGACGATCTGCCTTTCTTTTTTTTGTTCGACCGTTTCTAATCCGTTCCTTCTCGAAGGCTTCAACCTCACTTCTCCCATAAATATGGAAGCGCTGAACACCGTTCTGTGCAAACAGTTCACCTTTACGTAATGCACTACTCATAAGGTTACCGATAATTCTTTGACAGCCCACGATCGGTTTCGCCCTCCTCATCAGATGGGTGAATTCCCCGAGTTTCCATCGACCTTATGTTCTGCTTGAAACCGGATTGCACGAAATTACCGATATACACTCATTTGCGAACAAATTTGGTTTTGCGAGCGTATTTCGCTAAGTTTACATTTACCCCCACAACATCTGGTAATATGATTTCGCCCAGTATAAGGTCATGTTGTTCCTCGTTGGACTGCTTTCCGTCTACCTTCTCCACACGTTTGAACCCCATGGTACTAAGTTTCAGCCAGTGTTGCTCCTGCTGTTCGCAGATATTACGTCGGCCCTGGGCTTGTTTTTCCATCCACTGTGGTATATCAAAAGCCACGGTAGTTTGTGACAGTCCTTTGTGCTGTTACGGCTTCATTTATAAAGCGATCACAGAATTCCCCATGAGTCCAAACAAGGACCTTTGTGATGCGCTGGGAAGCGGTGAGCCAAATATATTCGATTTCGGTTGGCCCATTTTCCAAACAATCAGGACTATACTTCTTTGAGTCCGTAGCAGTTTCGTGGCTCATCCGTCCAGTCGATGTGAGGTTCCATTATTTCGAGCGGCTTGACTAAGCGGTGTTTCTGACGAGATCGTTGTAGCATTGAGGGCAGAGTATAACGCAAGGCAGCTATTTTTATGTCGAAATAGGCTACACAATATATCACATGTCAAGAGATCAAGGATGGACATTTGAAGATATTATGCAAGGGGTATCATAGCCACTGAAGTTTGATTCGCATACCATTGTTTCGTGCTCATTTGTGACGGTTCTTCTTGATCTAAACAAAAACAAAATGACAATGTTCCGCCTCGTCTTATCAACTTATACAGTATGGAACTTCTCTCGCGAAAAGCTGACTTATTGCCAACATAAGTGGCGTTCTTATCACTTTGTACAGCTGGCTTGCTGTCCGGCCCCTCAAACGGCATCTCGTCCCAGAAGTAATTCGCCAATCATAGCGAACACAACTATTGTTTTGGTTACGACAGGTTGGCGGTCTCCTATAGTTAGGCTGCTCTAGTTGACTGACTTGTGTTGATTATATTTTTCCCTTTCGTACTTAATGTCGTTCTGACTGGTTGAATCCTTCAATTCAACATAATTTCAAGGTATTTGAATGTTACCTGCTGGAATAAGGGTCTCCACTTTTTCAAAGACAACAAGGTATACCGTCGGGGAATTCAGGCGGTAAGGTGTATTTCAGTTAATGCAATTACTTAGCCTTAATTCACTACATCAAAATAGTGGCGTAACACAGAAAGTAATAAATAATGAATTTCTTCAGCCATAGCTTTAAATGCCAAAAATAGTGGCGACCTATGAGTGCCAAACCCAGTCTAGTACAACGCCCCTTTGAGTTGGTTGTGTCAATGTGTGGCGTTAGCCAGGTGGATAATATGTGGTATGTTAGCCATTGAAGGTGGGGGAGTACGCTGTTAGTCGTTGTTTGTACCTGATCAGCCAGTGCTCCGCTTAGTTGAACCGTGAGCACATTTGCTTGAATCACTATTTTGTGACCACATCATCATCCGTAATATTACGGTACACTTATTGATTACTGAATGATGGTTTGCAATCAAGTTCACCTACTTTAGCACGCAACTGAGGAATGACGTTCGCTCATTCCCACTTGAACTGGTTGTCGATGGACGACTCAATCTCAGTCACCCGGGTTCAACCTTAATACCTGTTTTACAGATCTCTCTGTACTGTCCGAAATAACTCGTGGGCCGTTCCGTGGCTTTACATAATGCAATCGACAGCCATACTGGCTTAAATCCAAATATGGTGTAACTTAGGTTTAAGCGTTCCCGTCACCAGATGTTCCACCGCTCCCGGCGGACGACCGAGCTCGTTAAACTATTTAAACTGGTTAGGGAGAACCCTACTCAGTAGTTAGCATTTTCGTGTCACCGAAAAGCAATTTACTCGTCAACCTTCTATTCATAATTTCAGGGCGTCATGCGCGGGAAAATCCCGGTTATGTGGAACTCTAATGGAACATCTCACTTCAAAGGGCATGGAAGTGAAGGTTATATCAATGGACGACTACTACTGGGTACGTGGACCTTTGTTGTTTCTGTGTATGTAATCACGTTCACATGATGTATGCGGCGTTACTGAGGCCTTGATTTACTCCACTGTCGTTCAGCTTGGAGCATTAAATTCTCAAAAAAGCACCCATTTGAGGTAGTGGTTTATCGAATCCGCGATCGCGTTTGATTTGTAGAAACTGAACTCCTACCACAACATCTCGTATGTTGGTTGAATGTAACTCACTGGTAATGCCACTTCTTTGGCACCGAAAAGTCAAGTAATTAGCAGTATAAAGCTGTAAATGACTAGAGAAGAAGGCTCTCAAATGTGAAGCAGCTCTTCTAATGTGCACTTGGGTGTCAGCAATATCCGACAAGTACTATGCGGTTTGCCGCATCTGAGACAAATAATCGTGAGGCCGTCCTGACTAACGAGTGGACGCAAAGCACCGACTCAAGCAGATGAAATGCCTTGTCTTACGAAATCACAATGGGAAGGTGTTGTTCATTAATTCTTAAATGGTTGACCTTGAAACTTTGGCTGTTGCCTTGACAGTTAAATGAATTGGGAAGATGGTTGTCGAATCCCTGACTACTACTCTTTAACGGTTACCTCTTCATTCTTCTGCTGGCTAGTTCTTAATGTGATTTGGTATTACATCCAGTCAGACTATGGAAGGCTCCCAGTGGACTGTGCTTTTAGGTTACCTATCTTTGAGTGTACGAAACATCAATCCGACATAGACACTATTTGGTCATTTCAATCCAGTTTTCTATGGCCATTTTCTTTATGAAACTTGAACGCGATTTCCACCAGCGTGTAATTTAAGTTGGTTGCGCAATTCCCTCGAATGGGAGGATCGGATATGGCAAACACATTTGGCAGCTACATGTTGTTCGGTCTTACCAATGTGCGTAACTTGTCAGGTGATTTTTAATGTCCAGACGGAAACATCCAGTGCGGGTTTTCTAGGGTGCTGCCTGTACAAAATGTACGTACAGTTTTCGGTCAACCATAAACGACGTACTGAAGCCCGAATGGATTTTATGGAGCGTTACTTTACCGTACACTATAACTGGCGTGACAACATGGAAACGGGCCTTCAGCGTGGACTCATGTAGTGTACACGACCAGAATTCGCCTAAAATCTCATTTGACCACCCATGTGTACACCGATATTAGAACGGCCTAGGTGAATGGTGCATGTATGTAACATGCTTTTGTAGTACAAAGTATATATATATATATAAGTGCATTAATATATAGTGTAACGCAGATGACTTAGTTTCACCAGGTATTTAGTGGGCGGAGACCTTGGTGTCCCATCAAAACATATTGAGCTAATTCTACGGCCATCGCCGTAAGGCGATTAAACATTATACAGGCTCGAACTTGTCCATCGATAGGCGCATACACAACGTTCCTTTTCTAAGGAGAATGCTTGCTGGTGTCATTACTTTCCAATGGGGACCACTTTGGGTCAGTTCTTTCAGATGGTCTCTTCAGAAGCAGAGATCTGTTCGGTGATTTTTGGAAAACGATGTTACTTTGGTTCTGTCCCTAACGAGATGTACTCACATGGAGCGTCCTATGTTTTTATGCGATTAGGGGCTATTCTGTGCTGCGCATCTAATCTTGACAATATCTCCATTTCCTGATGGTAGAAGACTAAATAAAAAACGATTTTGAACTCATTTATTCCATAAATTAGAAATGATTTTACGTTGCAGTTTTTCCACTTTGAGCAAATTGATATTAAGGCTGTGTGAAAACAGCGATGTAGAAGCGTTCTAAAGGAGATCAGTTGATGAGATTAAAGCCACTTGCTAGCCTGAGCTCCTTTACGGTCCGATTGGTGTTGCTGTGTGTACTGACACCCTGCCCCAACAGGTGAATGGTGGGATTGTCAATCCCCAAGTTCTAATGCATGAACCGAGTATTCCTCCAGCAAATGAACACAACGCACTATCTCCATGATGCGATCGTCGTAACTGTGTATACTTCCTCCACTTCGTTAAAGAGCCCACCTAAAAGGCATTCATGACTTTCTGTTATCGCACGGCGTTTACTGCTAGCACAGAAAGACAAGGGAAGTAAAACTTCGGGCGCACACTTATCCGAATTAACTGTCAGTTAGTGATTATACAAATTGCTGTCTGTGCTGTGTAAACTTTGCCGATTCGCTTTGTCCTGTTCTTTCCTTCCAGAGAGTTGATGATCCGCGTCATGTGCGTAATCCGGAAACCGGGTTCCCCAACTTCGATTGTATGTAAATATCGATTGATGTTTTCTGCTAACGTTTAGTTTATTTTGAACTTTCCATACGAATGCGGTGATGGACCCGGTAACTATATAAATTTGTTCAAGGACCGGTATATAAGCGTTTATCGTCTCCTTTCGAAGGGCGTATTCAATAAATATTTTGTAATTTGGAGAGACCATTTATTTTTATTACTCTAACTTGTATTATTCTAACTATGGGGTAGTTCCCAAGTTTGGTACGTCACTGTAGTTCTGGTCTTGATTTAGTTTATTTAAGCTTAGCAGAACTTTACAGTGGTTGGAGCGCGAATTTACTGACCGGAAGGTTCGTAGTTCGAACCCGACCTCTGCCTCTCGACTTCCCCTGTCTAGGCTTGGGCAACCTGGCAGTATCCCAGCCCTCGTACGACCTTCGGGTGGCATGGCAACTAGACACCGGAAGGGTGCTATAGCTGAATGATCGATCACTGGAAAGTGCGCGTGATAATTTCCTCTTGAGAACTTAACACCTCTGTGGTTGATCATTCCATTTCTTTTTACCTTTACACTGACGTGGAAGGGTTGGGGATATGGATGACCAGTGCAAAACATTCTTTTCGGAAATCTATCTAGTAATTGTGTTGGAAATCTCTTTGGGTCGGTTAAATGTGTTTCCCATCTACATCCAAGAGAACACTGACATCGCGCATCATATGTTTTATGCAAATTTAAATCATTTTCGACCAGCTGAGTCAATTTAAATACGAAAGGAATCCACAACAGGCACAATCGTAGTTAATGGTTATGTCGCGATATGCCCATCAGCAGAACATGTAAACGTATATAATGGACGTCCCGGTCATTTGTCACTATGCCTAGCATACTGTGAATTCACAAATTCAGATGCAACTTCGTGCAGGGTTGACCTTCATCAACCACTGTCCCGATTAGTTGGTTAGCTTTTTGGCTGGATTGCCACGCAGTTCAGTTCTCCTCATCGGGTACAACATTGCACTCGGAGATTAGGGAACGTTGGTTTGTAACAGCGGTTTCAAGTTTCTGCAACTTGATGTTGGAGGTGAACTCATTACGGTTTTCTTCCACAAAACGTTGGATCCGTTGAATAAAGCACTGTCACTTTTAAACCTGGAACAACTGTAGGAAATGATTGTGAATGATGCATTACGGTTTGCACTGTGAATTGGTACCATGTAAACTTGTGATCCACTAAGTTGAAGGTTGTTTCTCTGCCCATGATAAATCAACTGATCACACGCTGTAGGTTGCGCTTGTTTGGTCTATCCAGTCGATCGACTTCCTTGAACATCCCTTTTCGCACAACCACGTGAAGGGTAGAAACGACCCGGGGGTTGTCAAACGGTAACTTGGTAGCGTAGTACGAAATCTCCTACCTGGCTATTGCCAAATGACTGGACGAGGAGACATTAATGACTGGAGACACTGTCAGACATGACCCAGGCGCGCCTTCAATGGCGCTCATGCATCCAAACTGTTGCCTTCAGTCCACGGCTTCTTCTCGCGATGTCCCTAATGAATAGCCCGCTGTATTTGCGTATCAACCGTTCGGCCAAGAGCGGTTGATCGGAACTTCATCAAATCTATCCATGTTACCAACGGGCCAACAAATTGTCTACGTTGATTCACGGTCTGTTTACTTTGTACTGACACTTGCTATAAAGCCGCTCCCCCGATTCTATTGGATATGTGTTCCCACAAACGGCTTCTTAATCGTTTTCCCTCGTTTCCATTCACCATTATTCCAGCCGGCTTCCTGTCGTCGCACATCTAAAAGGTATCTAGGAATATTTTCTTGTATTTATTTCGTCCCACTATTCTCATTCATGTTGTGGCTTCGTTTGGGTAAACAATACAGTGCTTAACGGACGTCACCCAGCAGTCAATTTCCTTTTAACTAATCACGTCAAATCCTCATACATCTCCCCACTGTTGATAAGGATCGGTTAAATCATGTCCCCCGTTAGTGAGCTGCACTCAATTCACATCGAGTTTTTCTCCTTAAAAGCGACAAATGAGAATTTTTAGTAGATTGGACAAAACATGTTGAAGAAAAGCTAGATTGTGAACCGAAAAGTTGTTTCAACTCTTTCAGAAAACCCACATCTTGATCGTTCGACTTATAGTTTGGTAATACACTGACAACTGAAAAGCGACCGCACTCAAGTTAGGAATAATAACGCCATAATACCCCATCAATGTTACCTCTATGGTACCCGAATCCGTAACGAATCCAGTGACATTGCTGTACACCTAAAACCGAATGGATGACCGATTCATTTTATGTATGCAAAGTGCAGTAATCCTCAACTTCAAACATGTGTTTTGTCTCATCGAAGGCTACTCGGCGGTGGACTGGGAAAGTCTCATTGAAGACGTTCATCAGTGGAGTTCCCATAAACCGGCTGGTGTGAGATCGTCCAATCCAAATCGGTTTTTGTTCGTCGAAGGTATATTTGTCCTAGAGTGCGAGTGAGTTGTTGGCTTTCCTTCAGTAGTATTATGCATCCTCGCATGCGTGTCAACCAGACGTGAAATCGGATTTCTTAAGATGTGACCGAGAAGCATTTCGATGAGTCTAAACTATCTGAATGTGACTAGCGGATGAGGCAGACTTGATGCTCACATGGCTCAGAAGGAGCGTGTTCTTTCGCTCATTTTGTACACTCCTTATTATCTCCTGGAATTTAATACCTCCAATTTAGACCAATTTACACCAAAGTTCTTTGGTTATGTGGACGGCACTAACATCTATCTGTCTGACTGTGTAATCACGCAAGAGAATCGCTAATGGCACCGACAATTACAGTGGAAACTTGTTTTGTGCCGAAAAACACTACTGAAAACACTAACCTAATTAGTAATCCATAGGTTTTTTAACTTTTGCCACTTCATATATACTGAATGATGTGGGTTTTACGAAACACAGCTTTTTCAAATACAGTTCTGCACTGATTGTTCAGGGGTTTCACACTGGCCTTATCTTTATATTTTCATTGGGCAAACTATTTCCATTCCTTCACTTTATTTCAGGACTTTGTTTCAAACGTTCGACGTCTCCATCTTCCTCAAGTTGAACTACGAAACTATGCTCGAAAGGAGACTGTAAGTTTTCTGAGTTTAGATTTACTATACACTGATCCCCCATACCAATATTTTTTCCTCGTCAGGGTTACATTTACAGTCATTTGTGACTTTAATTAAAATAAAAACAATGAGAATTGTTCAGCTGTAACACCCTTTCGTTGCTTGGCTGCCAGGCCATCTGAAAGATGGATGAACGCTGCCAACTTGCCAAAGCCTAAATAGAGGTAGTTGGAAACTGGAGTTGGATTCGGAATGAATGATGTCTGATTACTAAACAGCTACTGAATATATATAAAAAAACGGTCTCTGTTGGGTTGTACGACATCTAAGGTATTTATATCAATCCATTATGAAAACTCTCGTTGTGCATTACATGCTTGTGTGATTTCCATCAAATTTGTGGATCGTATGACTAACGGCTACAAGTGTGAGTCCTATGTACAGATGAGTATTAAGACGTCTTTACTGGAAATTCGTAGATTTAACACCAGAACGACTAACTATGGTCAGTACTGAATTTAGTACATTTCACCGGTGAACTGAAGGTTTTGCACTAGATTATAGCGATGGTCGCCCGACTGAGAATTTTAATCTCTTTCGGAAAGGGTCATTAAAGCTTGCAGTTGTTGAGCTGCTTGTAGCAGACTCGGTTGGAAGTAGCCCGTGACCGAGATCTCATGTAAAAATCTTACGAGTTTTTGGGTAAGTTTCGAAATCCTCGAAACTACATACAATTAACAGAGAAGCGTCACTTAGACTGTCAAAAGCAGTTATGCGTGCAAGCATGATACTCTATCCGTGTGTATTAAAGTTCGCGATCTCTTTGGCTATGCGGGTAGTACTCGTGAACAGTTCTCTTCATTTACGGTAGAATACTATTCCAGAATACAGATTTACTCCCTAAATACCACGCACCATGGACCGCAACTTTCAAGCAGAGTTACGGTTCACAAAACTAGTCTTTACGGCTAATTCATGTTCCCCGCGTGCTTCGCCATTGTTTGTTTTAACAAGTTCGACTCCTTCCCCACATGGAACACTTGTTGGTCGAACATACGGTCTGACGTCACAGACCACTCGCAGAACACCGTGTTTCAGCCAGACCGTGGTGGTAGAAGTCATCAGACCGGTTTCGGAAATTATGACGGTTGTTTTGTCACAGCTGCTATCCGCATCTGTTGTCCGCCTGTGCACACAGAATACTGTTTTTCAAGCGCAAATCGTTGACGCTGGATTGACCAAGAGTGACTGCAACCGGCAGTCTGATAGGAATTTCAACATAATTCAGTGTCGCTTATTTTACTCGATTCAGCAGTCGCCCGTAGACATAGTCTTGTAACTGTGAGAAGGAATCACTAGCTCTTCGGATTTTGTAGAAAAGCCGGAGTGTTGACTGCCTCCAGGGGCGAGATGGCCCAAGTGGTTAGAGCGCGAATTTACTGACCGGAAGGTGCGCGGTTCGAATCCGACTTCCGCCACTCGACTTCCCCTGTCTAGGCTTGGGCAACCTGGCAGTATCCCAGCCCTCGTGCTTCCTTCGGGTGGCATGGCAGCTAGGCACCGAAAGGGTGCTACAGCTGAACGCTTTCTTTTCTTTCTTTGACTGCCTCCAGCTAATTATCCCTTCCAATCTGGCCAAGTGCGGCTGTAATCGTTTGAAACAGTATAAAATTCTGCGTATACGGATGCTAAAATTTGACTTCTGCATGACATTTCCTCGTCAAATACCGCTGTTCTGTAGCCAGAGCTGACGGCAGCCCCGGTTGTTTAGCTTCACATGTATGGGTTGTAATTTTAAAAAAAATGATCACGTAGTTATCCAATCGTTGCGGGTTGAAGGCATTCAACTACAATTTTGCCACACTTATTCACTCACAGAGTATTTTTTTTCCGTTCCTGCAGCTGAACACCATACCATTCATCGGTCGTTTTTTGTCCTTGAGCGCAAAATTTTTCACTGTTCAGCCACACAGGACACATCCAGATGAATATCCCTTGATAACAACAGGCAGTTCTTTTTCGGAGAAACAGAGCGTGCAGCTCATCCGAGACCTTCTCCACTTGCCCTTGTTTATTCTATGGACAATGACTCTGTGTTAAAGAACCATCTTCTTACACCCATCTGTAGACCACTTTCTACATGTATATTGTGTGGCGCCACTCTTATTCAAGACCAGTCGTTCGTCCATGATTTGAGGAAACATCCTAATCACGTGGGAGGCCCATGGCTTCTCAGATGAGCTGAACCAAACACCACTTTTTAGGTGAACATAGCGTTCCTCGTTTCGTCACTCGGCAAACGGTTCATACCGGATTATCTGGGTGACAGTAGCTTGCTGTCAACCTCGGAGACTTGCTGTTAAGATGAGACACGCTCCCCGAGTTTCCTCACGACGGCACACATTGGGGTGATTGGTCAGGCATCTCACTTCCCTCTGAACATCACAGCCAGTCATTATGGTCACCATTCGCCATAATTCGTTTCCATTTTCCGCGCACGGTTGGATTACGAATGAGTAGTAAAGCCTGTTACTTATACTGCTCCAGAAACGATACCATTAATAGGGGAGGGGACTTTTTTCACACAACCATTCCAGCTTACTATATGACAGTTAGGCTTAATGAGAACAAGGAGAGGCATTACACCTACGTCGTTGAAAGTCACACGTGTAAAAGAAGCCTGCCCGACCGTATAACCGGAGTCAGACAAGGAGATAACAAATGGTTGGGGCAAGTGTTCTGCTCAACCGAACTGGTGACAAGAGGGCTTAGAGTTTGGTGTTTCAGGGAATCAGGGGATGTTGAACGCTTTTTGAATGTTGTTGCTTATCGTGCACTTCATTCAGGCATTGTATAGTTGCTCGGTCTTTATGGTCAAACACATGTTCACGAAACAGGTTTGTTTAATAGACTCATTCGATGGCAGCTGACGAGAGGCGCTGTGTTGGACTAAAACTGTACGAGACCAGTCCATAGCGGCCAAGCCGTTACGTTGTCAGGTTGAAAATACGTCACTTAGTACCGATTCCCTTCCAACTGTTATCAAGTCTGGAAATGTCCTTTTTGGTCGATCAACATCACAATAGATGTTGTGGATACAATACCATTTTTTAACCAGCCGGACGTTGACTTGAGCTACATAACCCACCTGCCCCAACATACTTGCATGGATGAGTTACCTATAGTCTCAACTGTAGACGACCTCAATCCCTTTTCGAAATATGAAGAGAGCGGGATTTTGCGACTTCACTGCTTATCTATTTACTTATGGTTGACCAACACCACAGAGCAAACTTCATGCACTCTGAAGAATCGGAGTAATAAAAGGCTCCTCAAGGTTTCAAAAATCGTAGTTAGTTTAGCTGTACCACCTTATCGATGCATAGCTAACACGTTACCCCAAGGAAGCACGAGGGCTGAGATACTGCCAGGTTGCCCGGCAAGAGTAGTCGTGATGCAGAGGTTGGATCCAAATCCAACATTGTGGTCAGTAGGTTCATGCATTAACCTGGGCTATCCCGCAATCACTGAACTTTTTCAATGATGCCCCAAGGAATCACGAGGGCTGAGATACTGCCAGGTTGCAAGAGTAGGTTGCCGGCAAGAGTAGTCGTGATGCACAGGTTGGATCCAACATTGTGGTCAGTAGGTTCATGCCTTAACCTGGGCTATCCCGCAATCACTGAACTTTTTCAATGATGCTACGATAATTCCTCTGTATAAAGAAAAGGAAGTTGACGGAGGACGACAGCTGCGGCAAAGTCGGCCCCCTATGCACATCTTTCAAGATTAAGGGTCGCCGATAAACACCAAATATTTCGTTTTGGCAGGTGCCCACGAAACGACGTGCTACTGCTACCTCTATCCACGGACCTGACACATCATAACGAAATAAACGCACAAGTAGCAAAAGACAATAAGACATTAAGTCGCCTTGGGAAGCATGTCTAAAGTTATCATCACTTGTGTATAGAAAGCAAAGTTGCAATGTATCGGGTCGTTGTGCTATCTTCACTGTTGCACGACAGCGAGGTCTGGATGCTATAGGTTTATCGACCTTTTTCACAGGTGCTGTCTGCGCAAAGTTTCACGGATCAAACGGACTGATAGAATCCCAGAACATCGAAGTCCTTCGAAGAGCAAATACTGTTGGAGTTGAGTGCGGTATGATGTGAAAACATGTCCGTCGGTTAGGCTACTTGAAACTAATAGCCAAAACTTGGCTACGGTCAGCTGAAGAAGGGTTTAAGATCAGGAGCACCTGGAATTCCGATATTGGGACAAACTGCATCTTCCGTTGTAGGTTCTGACGTTCAGTGGAACGACACGAAGAATGGTTGTCCACGAAGGCTTGGGGGGCTTTGGGGCGCAACACACTGCATCACTGTAAAACAGATGGGCTATTCGGAGGGGCTGTATCTTTCCAATGTAGCCTGAATTGTGCAGTTGGGTCCCACACATGGGATGACAAAGACGGCAGAACTCTGGTCTGTTGAATTAAACACCCAAGGACGTAAGAACTAAACTTGATGTTAAATATTTTTCGCTAAATCCTGAATACAGAAGAGAAGGCCATTCATCATATTTGTTATTTGACTTGACCAGGTTACGGGACTATGATCCACCGGACCCACCAAACTACTTCAAAGACTATGTGTGGCCAGCCTACTGTAAATCTTTGGAAAGCGTTTCCTCAAGAGCTGGACGCACAAGTAAGCCTGGGTTAGAAATAATCATTTACGTGTTTCACTAGATTTTTGTTTTAAGATATGAGACCTGTGGACTGTGTAATGGTAAGCTGCGTTACATTAGCACAGGCTTTAATAAGTCTTGTAGCAACAGACCTTCGGGTGTCTAAAGCTGCGTGCAAAATAATGTACGCCGATTCCTCCTTATAGAGAACTTCTATGCGCGAGATCGAAATTATCCTCTTTTGCAAAAAAAATTCTGCTGAGAGAGGCTTTTATTCTCCGATCTATTATCCAAATCTGGGTTCCTCATTTTCCGGTCATTCATGAACTGCATCACGTCCGTTTGAGTTGCTTCGCCTTCTGGTTCGTCTAAACCCATTTGAGCGTTCGCAGTGAATTACATTGAATACTGGTGTAGGTCGGATCTGCCACTTAAACTGACTGAACGCTCTTCAGTCCCACAACCATCGTCTACAAACTGGTCTGATGAATTTGCAGTGGCATGGTTATCCACCAAGCACTGTCCGAACTACCCCAACACTTCAACGGTATCATTGACACTGCCATTAACACACTGCGCATTCTTAGCGTTAAAAGCAAGCGAATGTCCCCCACAGCAAATCCCTTTTGTCAGCTTTCTAGCTAATCTGGCATGTATGAGTCAACCGCGATCACTAAAGCAGTCACTTATCTGACTGGTTTGCTGAGCTGGCGGGTGACATGCAGATGAGTGCGGAGTGTATGCATTGTAAATCGACACTGGGTTGGCGCGAACTGGTAGACCCAAGTCACTCAACATTCACCGCCTGTGAATAATTTTGTCGTGGTGTATTAGTTGATCGGCTACTACGTAAAATTTTGTATCCGAAAGATACAGCCGGATTCGAAATGAGCACTGAAAGTAGTGCATGCTGAAAATCGACTTCTCAGAATTCTGAGTCCAGCGAAATTGTCAGGAAGTAATTGCCCAGAGCGCGATAATGCAGTAGGTGAAATTGACTTGAGGAGTGCTTACAGGACCACAAAACCGTGCTATGTGTAGCGGATCACCACCTGCCAGGAACAGTACTTTTTTCACCAAACTCTGAGCACCGGAAGTCAAAACATGAAAAAGCTTGACTGAATACAATAACCATGAAAAGTTCGCTCGTCAGCCTTCACGTATTCGACCTTGAGCCGTATCTGGAAAAAATATACCTGAGAGTTTGACGTTCTGGGGCCGTGTCTTTTCCCGTTGTCTTGACAGGGCTTCCAGTCGGTAATGATAATAAATAAATAAGCAAATATTTGGATGTCAACCAATAATGACTACACACAACCCACCACGGTTGGAACAAATTTTCCACCTACTTGACACTGCGATTCATCACCGGATTCTTCCTTTCAATTATGAAGAAGTCCCGTACATAGTTACTACTTAAGCTAATGCTTTTGTGGTCAACACCTACCCTACTTTCGACAGCAGATTCGAAACTCAAGAGCAAATAATAATTCCCCCTCCTTTCTTCCCTTTGTTACAGTTTTCGTTGAATGCCGTGGTCTATCCTTCGAAGACATGTTCCGTCGTGTCCTCGGGTGTATACACGATAAACTGGTTATACGTGACTAATACATTGGAGAATACAATTACTTTTTAGGATTGATACGTCTTCAAATTCCCCTTTTGTTTATGTTTACGACTGGTCATATGCTGTAGTTCGGGATCCTTTTATAGCAAAATATGAGAACCGTGTGTTACGAATGCGCTATACAGTCGACGGCAGGTGCGACCGAGCAAGGCATATATAGGGGACAGTTTGCTGCTGAGAACGACGGAACAGATGAGGGACAACCCTATGGACGACCGAGTTCTCCTGCGTAGCTTAAGTTATTTTGGACATTTTGGTTGGTCTATGTTCCACAAGCAAGCCCTTCAATCTAAACACTACAAAATGAGAGAAGCTGAACAGGGTAATTTCGAACTGAACTTTGTCAATAAATAAATAAGACGACAGGACCACACGAGTTGTCCATCGCTCTTTTTGCTGTCAGAGAGCTAGGCATGTCATTAGTACACTCTATCCCGGGAATATTGTCAGTCGGCCAAGCAGTATGTGAGCTGTAAATTTTGTAAGCTGGTTCAGACTTGCAGCTTTGTCCATCGAAAGTAAGAACCTATGTCATTAGGTGGCTTGTACCAGTATAGCAAAGTAGACACTCAAGTAACCAGTCAGTAGAATAAAAGACCAACTGCAGACGCAGTTGGTTGATGGTACTGTGCTGCACTAAACCCTAGCAGGAGTAGAGACCCTATCAACCAGTCCTGGTTTGGTGAGTTTAGAACTGACAAAGTAACCGCTGTGATACGACAACACAACTAGAGGAGAAAAGCTACACTTATCCAGTCAGTTTGAAGATTCCGACAAAGCACGATGTCCACTTTTGCTTGATCTCAAATAACAATTATATAGATCAGTAAGTTTCAGCCTAATGAAATACGCGTATATTGGTCACCAGACCGTACCAGATTCTCAACACAAATAAAGCCTTCTCTAACGAACTGCCGCAAATAGCAAGCGTTACTGAATTAAGCAAGTGGTCAATGAAAAGAAGACTTCCTTCTATTTCAAAGTGCTGTTCGTATGGTTGGCTTCAGTGAGTGAATTCGCTTTATCCAACATCCACCGCCTTCAGTCAAGACCTTGTTCGCCGATAAATTCCATGATACGATACTTCAGCTCCTTATATAACTCCTCGGGAACCCAATACTTGACGTTTGGTGTAAGCTCTCTGACCATATCATCCACAGATACTTCTAATGGTTCCTTCAATCCCCCAGTCCCAGGAGGACTGCCGGTCTTGATTCCAGGTCCACTGGCACTGTGGTTGCGAATATACTCCCGACAGAGCTCCATTACCCGATCACACCAACCAAGCTCCGATAGCCTACCAGGAATGAATGCTGCAAGACGCATAAGCTCGCCTGTTGTCTGGAGCCGACGGACCACTTTCTCTACAAGTTCCTCCGGTGGTTCGGAACTCGCACGAAGCAAAACAGGAAAATTCGATGGTGGAATGGGCATTCCTCCAAAGTCATGCGTCGGGCAATACAGGGTGTCACGTGTGATAGCGCAAGCTTGACAGTTTCAAACAATCTATCGACCGTCATGTGAGCGCCTATACTATTTAGTTTGCCAGTCAGTCAGTAGTACGGAGCGAAGGATAGTCGCCTGCCGGCTCTTTCACTTCTTTATTTTCTGCTGTTAGGAAAGAGGCAACAGCAACCCTTTGTTTAAGAACAGATTGCAAACAAAACGATCTTAGAAAGAGTGACACAATAGCGACCATTGTCCAAATTGGAGCTCGACTGGTTACACCGCCAAACAGCTCACAATTTACGGGCTGCCTCGCACTAGAACTGGTCCCAAATTAAATGCAACCGAAAATTGGCATGTTGTGCAGTCAGACAAAACTCCAAATTGGGCGAGAGTGGAGTACTATTGCATCCGTCCATCACAAACCTACAAGCACAGGAAATGGGTGCTCATAAACACTCGAGTTTGGCAAGACGGTATATTCGGAATCCTGAATCAACGGCATGTCAATCAACACAGTGAATTAGCTATTCCGACAATTGTTAACCCGATTCGAGTGCCAGTACTTCACAGCACACTGGATGAATTTCTAGTTCTGACGATCACAGATGAAGCCACGAGCGTATAGATATACCGTTGAGGTATTACATTATTGCCGAAAACTCTCCGACAGCCCACGACCGGTTCATCAGATAGGCGCAGTCCCCGAGAGATTCAGTTGAGTCTCTCGTGAAAACCAAAATGATTTGCAAATGAGTGTTTCTCGACATATAATAATTTTCCCAAAGTAAGGGTATCAATAAACTTACTTGGTATTCATCGCATAGACTGATAGCCTTTAAGCACTAGAAACAAATAATCGGTCGCCTCGCCAACTAAGAATGGCATTTAACGCGGTCAAGCAATATACTTAGCACCAGGACTTTACAATGACGCCTCACTAGTCAATGTCTATTGTGGGGCGAAACAACCTTCAGTAGTGCGATTTCACTAGACGTAATTTGATACACCATAGTGATGGAGTTCTAACCACTCCCGTATCTCACCTGAATGGTTCAGTGCTTGGGAATATAAGTACTTTACTGTTGGCAGTATAAATGCCACGGCTTCGTTAAACGGGAGTTAGGGAACAAGAACGACACGTTGGAGGTAATGGCCCCATCGATCAATTGGCGTCAAATGGTTGTTTGTTCTCCCGGACAGAAAGTCAGAGATACGCAACGAGTACTTTACTGTTGGCAGTATAAATGCCACAGCTTCGTTGTGTGAAGTAGATTTGATGTAAAACCGCCATTGGCTGCTCGACATGGCCATATTTGTCAGGGTCATTAACCATTGATTTGTCGTCTCGCAGTCCCTATCCGGGCAGACGGCAGTCACTAATGCAGCCGGATTGACTGGTAAGGACTTTTGTGCTTCGTTTCTAAGTCACTGACTGACGTTCCCCGCATCACATTCTTCCGAAACATAAATGGATGAAGAGAATCCTGCAAAAGACTCTCTCCCATACGAAGTACATGGCATAACCAGGTTAACCTGTGGGGCGTGACGAGTTGATCCGTTGAGGGAGAATGGATTTACCGAGAATCATCTGGCGTACCTCACTATCACTAAGTTGATGCCCTTAACAGAACGACATTAAGTTCCTTTACCATCCAATTCCATTCTTTTTTGCACAATAACACTTCAACCGCAAGGAAGCATCATTGGTGACTGTTGATGTTGCGCTGTCGACTGTGATGGTGACATGAATAATTCGCAACAACCGATGGTTAAACACGAATATCTTCCGCACGTAGCAGCCATGACTCTGATCCACAGAATGGGAAAGGTCGGGTGGCGGCATTTTACACGACCGTTGACAAGCTCAAGCCATATCGAGTCGTCACCGCAGGATCACCAGACACTTGAAGCCCAAAGTACGACGTGTAGGAATAAAATGAGGTCTGTGTGCTTATTTCGGAAAAAACATACACCGATCAAAAGAGAAAACAAGGTCTGAACTACCTATAGCCCGATTTCACACAGAGTACCTTGTACCTGAATTGAAGAGATATGGTCAATGTATCCTCGATCACGAGAAATCCAGGATGATTCTCCCGAATTCGTTTACCACGGAACCGATCTAAAGCTGCAACCTGACGTTGGTGGTTGGGCTTGACTTCTACAACGGTCCTGCGGGCTACATTGACTGGAAATTCGTTCTATAAGGTGTGACGATGTCACGTAGGTCCAACGGGAGCAGCCCGATGAAGAACAAGGAGACCATATACAGAGATGAATCGTGATACAAGGCAGCCTGGAGGTAAATTCACACTGTCCTCTGTGATAGATGTGTGAACTCAGCCCAGATGACCAGCACCTCCACATTTATGGAAGTAGCGATGCTGCCTTCCTTCGAGGAAGGACGAGTTACAAAACATCGGTCCTAAAAACCGCACAATACGATCGCCCAAAGCTGACCGTGACCACAGCGCGCATTACTCAATACCGTCGGAAAACTTTTAAAAGAAAATCCCGTGGCTCTCAGAAGCCACCTACTGTGCACAGTCACATCTCTTCGCCCTCAAATTAGGTCAACACCTGCGGCCGAGCAGGTTAGACTATTCAGACACCGGCTCCTGGAAGTGTCCAACTACCCGCCGCCTAGCGGGTCAGACTTTTGAGTCAGTGGCTAGGAGGAGGGTCCACGGACAAAAACCTACGCCCTTTCACATTCTTAAGGGTGACTTTTGAGTCAAAGACTCAAGATGGGACAGCTCAAACAAAACCCGTTGCCCGGTCTGGGCAACTGCGAGGTATTATTCGCCCGCATGCTCTATATACACCGATGTTCCTCCCCAACCCTTTCCCATCACACAAGCTAGCGTTGACTGCCAGTTAAACGACCGATGGGCCTTAGGCACCCCGCTGCCTGTTGACAATAAATAAAATACCTTTCTAAACCCACGAGATCCTTCCTATGTAGGAGCTTTTAACGTCCGTAGTCAAATTGGCAAGCATGTAATGCTTGTGGTGGAAAAGGCAAATGTAATCTACAAAATTCACTGCAACGATTGTGAAAAACACTACGTGGGACAAACAGGGAGGAAACTGTCAACCAAAATCAATCGCCACTAGGGGACACGACAAACTCTCTCATCTCTGCACACGAAGATGGAGAAGGATACAAATTCGATTGGAATAACGTCAGCATACTGGGCCAGGCAAAAACAAAGAAAGAACGTGAGTTCATGGATGGATCAATAAGCAGACGCACTGAGCGTCCTCATTGGCGTTCGTGCATCCAAGCTACTGATTTTAATGTATAGCTTGCCTCCCAATCTTCTTAATTAAAAGTTCACTGACAACTCTGTATTTACGCCTCATTTGTATCAGCTACTGTCTCCAATGCGCAGCCATCTGCCCGACCTCCCAGGTCATCGGTGAACTAAACCGTGACAGTTGGAAACACTGTGCGGCAGACACGCGGTTTTTACAGCTGATAACGATGGTGAGACCATCAGGCATCGACCACGCAATCAATGAAACCTGTTCATTATCTCGTGAACCTAGTTTAACTCCAACTAACTGCCGTCACGTCTTACAATTGCTTGTATGACTCGGAAACTTTCGAAAAGCCACATATGCAATTCGGATTGGAGTCAGAAAACTACTTGGGTTTATTCTTCCATAAATCGTGAAATAAATTGTGTGTACACCATTCTAGCATCGGTATGTGTTGGGATGAAGTGTCCGCCTTCGTGTACGTAAACGGTTGCCGGTGGATCAAACAATTCCAGAACTTCTTCACTCATTTCTGGGGAAAGGAGAGAAGTGATATTAGAAGGTTAGAATGTGTACGAGACAATAAATAATAGTCATCAAGCTATGGCAGTCCTTCGGTGCACATCTGCTACACCACCCGCAGGGAGCTCGAGTATATCCAAGATCAGACAGCAGCAATGGAAAAACCAAGGTTGGGTTCGAACCACAGAGCACTAAGTCAGTGGCTTCAGGCTTCAGTCACAAATCCGTCTCGAGTTCGGCCTACAGAGCTGCAGTAAAACGGCAGACCATCGGAAAGGTGGAGACAACCGGATTGAACTAGTCTTGTGCATTGGAAAGCTCCGACCAAGGAGATCACCTTGAAATTAACTTTCCCAGCGATATCGATGAAGCATTTCAGCCTCCAGCCATCTTGAAAACAAGCTTGCTGTCATGCAGCTACTGGAGTTTATCATAGGAAATCGTTCCCGATAGATTTTATAGGGAAGAAAGGGTTTTGGTGAGGCGATCACCAACAAGTTCTGCAAATGATATACTAATGTCCACGATTACGTGCTCCTTATTTGTAAAGAAGTTTATACCAGTTTGATCGTGACTATTTCATCTAGCGTCAACATTTCGGTTTTATTGGGAATGCATTAGGTTAATCGATTCTGGCGGTGAAAAGTGCTGGAGCACTTAAGGTCTATTTCCTGGCTGTCGACTAGGCGTGATAATAAGAACATGCTATCGACCCTCGTAAATTTACTCTGTTGTGAAGACGTAGTCTTTTGCAGTTTCAGTGAAGTCAACCGATGCATTTCAAATCGCCGCTGCTGAGTCATCTTTATAAAAGAAGCAACCGAGTTACAAAAGTGTAGGGGAGATAGATTTCTAAACGCAGAGACTGAAAGGCTTTCCATTCCAGGCACTAGTTTCTGAGCTACGTGAAACTGGACTTTGTGGGGGCTCGCCAGCTAAAAACGATGCATCCCTTGAAAAATGATCATTCTTCTTCCACACACGGGTATTTCTTCAACCGTGCCATCTACTAATGAGTAACAGACACTGCTTCAATGTGTCAGAAGTGCCATCCTTTCCGTCTTTTCGTGTTTTCATCGGGATCCTGCAAATCCTGATCAGCCAAGAACTTCGGCTTACCTTGATCGCCGATCGTCTTTGCCAGTGAGCGATTTCTTAATCATATTCCATTGGTGGACCTTCGAAGTCCGGAGTAAGTAGTGAATTTACTATCCCCTCGAATCCTGATTACGCAACAGACTGTACTGTCTCGATTTTGAAGATCACCTACTTAATATATATATATATATATATATATCAAAATATCCCCCAACCCTTACTGAAATGAGAGTAAAAGTAGATTGTGTGCAGTGATCTTGAATAATTAATTGAGTACGGACGCCACTGGATGAAGCGAACACGAGGTTAACCCGGTTCGGTGCTATTTTGTGACGCAATCAACCGAAGAGCAAACTTACCCGCTTGGATGACTTCATCGGTTTTTCCGTAGATAACAAGTGCTGGCACAGATGACTTGAAAGCATAAACCTTTTGGTGTTGCTTAGACCGACTGAAAAAGGGCGCCACCAGGATTGTGAATTTCGGTAGAGTGTCGGCAAAATCTAAAACAAAGTAGGGAAACACAACTAAAGAATATCTCAGAGAGATAGAGGACACACTGCCTAGGTAGAGTAGACCGCCTGCGAAGTCCTTCGGGGAAGATATGTCAGGTAGAAACACTCGGGGAGTAAGCAAACATACCAAATTGGCTTAATAACCATAGCTGAATGGTTTTATTTGAAAGTTACCAAGAAAATGAAACGTTTCAATAACGACGTTCCATTGCTTATCACAGACGGGGTGCTGACTGTAATCGCACACCATCTTTCTACTAGCTCACTAAAATTGTCACAAAAATTGACATTATGGTAATTGGGACAACGGTACAACCTGTACACGGTTTACGGGTCACGATGACCCTGGATTTTCTATTCAATTTTCCTGTGCTGTTTGAGAGGAAGGAAATTCCATTTTCAGTGAAGAAATACTGATGTAAACTGCCGATAAAAAGTGAATATTTACCTCTTACTAACTGGTGACAGGGAGCTGCACATTCGGCACCTGGCTGCGTAATTCGGCGATCTTTTCGTCAAACGTCTTCGAAGACCTAGTGATGTCAGGCCAGGTTTTCTGACAGTATGGGATCTAAGAGTTTTCCAACCAAGATTTCCTTGTGTATGTACGTAAAGCCAATCAATGCCGAGAAGCACAATACAGCTTTCTAATTCTCACTGTGAACTATCGGCAGCGTGTCTCTAACAGATCTCCAGGAGGATTCAAAACCGCAACCCCCGATTAGTAGTTAAAGATTTGACTGCTAGGCCAGCAGCGGAAATCAACTTGCACACTTAAACGGGATATAGAGCCACTCATCCAACAATCATGGAATGCATGTCATATGGTCACTTGTTGACTGGGTCCACTAGTGACGACTTCTTAGATAGGCACACTCCCGTGGATTATTCTTCATTCTGAGCTACTTACAATTAGTTTAAAAACCACCGAGTTGATCCTATAGAGAATTAGAAATGAGGTTGCGCGATACACTTGTAAGTCGTTCGGGTGAATTTTGGCTCCAAAATGTTTGGCTACTTAAACCTTGAAGCCGAAGTTGTCTTAGCATAGCAGCCTTGACCCGGTCTACAGGATTGCCGCATAAATAGCGGAGTATGGAACGTTGCTAAACTAATGACATTAATTACAAAAACCACGGGTCATGTTCGGGCTGAACAACGAGATGTTTTTTGGTGGCGAGGTTTGAGTGTCGCCATGAACAGACGCCGAATTACTGAAACAGAAATGATAAGCACCAAATGTACATTTGAATTTGCACTGAACACATGAAATGGTCGAGGTTACGTTGACCTAAAAAATCGTTCAGCTGTAGAACCCTTTCGGTGCTAGCTGCCATTAGCATAGCAGCCTTGACCCGGTCTACAGGATTGCCGCATAAATAGCGGAGTATGGAACGTTGCTAAACTAATGACATTAATTACAAAAACCACGGGTCATGTTCGGGCTGAACAACGAGATGTTTTTTGGTGGCGAGGTTTGAGTGTCGCCATGAACAGACGCCGAATTACTGAAACAGAAATGATAAGCACCAAATGTACATTTGAATTTGCACTGAACACATGAAATGGTCGAGGTTACGTTGACCTAAAAAATCGTTCAGCTGTAGCACCCTTTCGGTGCCTAGCTGCCATGCCACACGAAGGAGGCATGAAGGCTGGGATACTGCCAGGTTACCCAAGCATAGACAGGGGAAGTCGAGAGGCAGAGGTCAGGTTCGAACCATGGACCTTCCAGTCAGTAAATTCGCGCTCTAACCAGTTGGTCCATCTCGCCCCCTGTTGACCTAAGAGCCAGTTCATAAACCGGTCACATACAAATGCAATCTTCTCGCACAATTCAGATGTGAAGTAACTGTTTATTCGCTCTCACTTGTGAAGTAAAGCCATATTTGCTGGCCACTTCGACCCTTACCACTATCTAACGTTACAATGATGGCCGGATCGCTGGCTTCGTTTCGCCTGCACTGATGTTGACACCTGACACAGTTCATGCGCCAAGTTTCAAAACACGATGTCAAAAGATCTCCCATGAACTGTACGTCTGGATTATAAGACAAAACTCGCATGGCCACAAAGCACCGCACGATCGTGAATAAATTGTCGTTCGATGAACATATTAGGAATGTCATCAAAACCATTCAATAAAAAACATGTGGAAGAAGTGGCGTTTCTAACATTGCTGTATCGGTACCAATAAGCTGGACCTCTACCACAGAACACATTACCGATCACAAACAGTTGCGAGCCTGAACAACCGTGAATGTCACTGAAATTCTCAAGAAACCACATGCAGTTCAGCCGAGACGTAGCAACGTGATGACCAGAGGAACTGGTGCGTCCACGGACTGATAACAGAGTAAAAGTGTCATTCATACAAGCAGAAGAGCAACGAAATCTGGCAGAGCAGTTCGGTCTCCGTGAATTATTTGAGTACAACGTAGATGGTCTCACAGTTAAAGTCATTACTGGAACAGCGACAAGAAGGAGCTTCTAAGCAGCATAAAACCAGAAGAGTATCCGGGTGTCCTGGCCAAATCGGCCCGTGGGGTATCGTATGGACAGGTTTCCTGTGTGAAGAACCTACGGGACCGTACTTTTTGTTGCACTGATTTAGGCCCAACCTACCTGCATGCATGTCCGTCCTACCTATCATCACAGCTTCGAAGGAGTGCGCGAATGAACGCGATTCGGTCTACGGCCGGCAAGATTTGGTCGTTCAACATTACGCATGGAATGTCCAAAAGTCCCTTAACAGTGTTTTTTTCGGGTGATTGCATTGTCAGAGGCGGAATGAAGCAGTGATTGGCAAGGCCGTATTAAACGGCACTTAACTGTTAGGAGACTTCATGACAAGATGACCATTATAGGCACGTGTATTAATGACAATTTATTTGGTCCTATCAGAAGGTTGACCATGTTGCGATATGAATCCCGGACCCGCCGAAACTCTGGTAATAGAGCATTGACTGAATTTTCAACTATATACAACAAAATGTGCCATGCTCGGACGTTCATGTAGCGAGCGTGTGAGAATGAAACACAGCTACCGTACTAGGAATAGCTCTAATTTCAAGGAATTAGCAGTTACGGATTGGAGGGACAAATTCCCATCAAACGGCTGAAAACTGTGCATTTTGGCGACCTGAACTAATATCTCCAAGATTCTATGTCCAACGGGATAGACGACGGTTAGTTCAAGAGCAGTTCATGAGGAGATGTAACTGACAGGTAGTGCGCATCACTACTCGTTCTCGTATCGCTTATCGACTTGACTAAAATACGCTTCTGTATGTTATCAGCCCATTTTCACATTGGACATTCAGACGAATCTGGTATGAACGATCGATTTTGTTGGACAAAATCCGAACTATCGAAGGCCATGGCGTGCCACCGCTCCCATTCCAGTTGCATGAACTTAGGTAAACAAGACGAGTTAGGGGATAGGGGCCTCGTGTGCACACATACACACACCATTTATCAGTAGTGATAAAAATAAAACAGTTCTTAGGATAGCCAGCTTCGACCCGGTGTGTCAAAATGTACTTCTGGTTGAGGAGGCGTCTCGTCAGAAACGGGATTGAGTTAAGGAAACAGTTTGCCCTGTTCGGATGCGTCAGTGTCCTTTCAGCCAGTAGAACGCGGATAGGACTCCCACGGCCCTATCCAGGTGTGGGGTGTTCTTGCGTCACGTGCTATGACTCAGCAGGGGATGTGCTGGGTACGAAATGGCGAACAAAAGCTCGAGTTACACAGAGGGTGTAGCGCAATAGGGGTTACAACGAACGGAAGCCTACAATTCTTGAGGAAATTCCAAATTGCTAAACTCGTAGCCACTACTTGATAACAATAGAAGCTAGACAAATCTTTCATAACTCAAACCATACGTAAAGACGGTTGCTTCTGCAGAACATCAACAGTACACGTACGAATTTCGCAAATTACCGTGGTCCATTCTGGCATGGGGAAGAAAAAATGAGTGACTCACAAGACTCAGACTGTAGACAACATTCCCCAAAGATAAAAATGTCGACCGCTATATAAATAACGTGAGATAAAAGATAGAGAAGCGCAGTATGGATGGAAAACTTTATCCTAAAGATAAAAGGATAAGTGGCTTATCAGCCCGAAGTGTCTCAGTAATTAAGGTGCGAATCTACTGACCGGAAGGTCCATCGTTCGAACACGACCCGGAAACTCGACGACTTCCGCCTGGAATTGGACAACCTAGCAACATCACAACCTCCCTGCTTGCTTTGCGCGGCATGGCAGCAGTGAACCAGAAGTGTTACAACCGAACAATCTTTTTCAAATTTCCATTCATTGTTAAGTTTCTTTTGTCCCAAAGAAATATAGGTCAAACTTCCACTTGAATGCCCTCGAAACAAAGGCCATTGATCTATTTAGGCTTGTGCTCTGTGGCCAGAAAGAATTGGGTGCTGAACTGAGACTATCAGAGCTCGAATAATTCGTCAAGCCATTTAAGTCCGAAATAAACGTCACCAAAAGTCCTGTAAGGTTCAGAAGTAATGCATTATTCATAAGGTTGCTGAAAACCCTTTGGTAACCCACGACCGGTTTCGCCCTTAATGGGGCTCATCAGGAAGGCGCAGTTGGAGTTTCCGTCGACCTTATGTCCTACTTGAACCCGAATTGCACGAACTTCGCGAAATAGACTCATTTGCAAACCAATTTGTCACTTCCGGGAGACAGCGAAAAAACGTCATAAACAAGAGATTTAGCTGAGTTCCTGGTGATTCTCCAGGAAAAACCAAATTGGTTTTCAGATTAGTGTATTTCGCAAATCTTGTACGTTTTTTATTCCGTTCTGCACCAGATTGGTAGGAATGAGTGCATTACGCGGGAATTCCACATTTACCGTCGTTTAAAGATATCCCGACCTAAAGCTGCCACCTTGACGTGGTCGTCGGGCTTGAGTGCTTAAATGATCCCACGGGCTACGCTGACTGGAGATCAGCTCCAAAGTGTAACAATTCCAGGGAGCACTCAGATCAAGAGAAGCGAGACTTCGTACTACGAATTATCGTGCTACGAGGCGGCCTGGGGTAAAGTCGTACTGCCCTCCGCGATAGGAGCGTCAAGGCAGCAAGGTGTTTCCCTCAGACAACCAGCAAGTCCACATTCAAGAGTGCAGCGATGCTGCCTTTTTTCGAAAGACGGTTTAGAAAAGGCCGGCCCCGAAAAACTGCACAATACGATCGCCCGATGGTTGGCCGTGACCTCCGGAGCATTATTCGATACACTGGGAATATTTTCAAAACCAGAGAACCCGGTGCTTCTCAAAATCCACCTACTGTGCCCAGTCAAATCCATGCGCCCTCAAGTTAGGCCGACACTTGCGACCGAGCAGGTCAGACTATTCAGACACCGGCTCCTGGCAGCGTCTCTAAATAAAGCCAACTGTCCGCTGCCTAGCGGGTCAGACTTTTGAGTCAGAGGCTAGGGGAAGGGTCCCGAAACAAAGACCTACATCCTTCCACTGCCTTGAGAGTAAGACATTCGAGTCAAAGACTCAAGATGGGGTGCCTCAAACAAAACCCGTTCCCCGGTCTGGACAACTGCGAAGTATCATTCACCTTCACAGTTCTGTATCCATCGGTATCTTTCCCCAACCCTTTTTTAAACACAAGCAAGCGTTGCTGGATTATTTGATTGCCAGTTAACCAACCGATGGGCAGACATGTAATGCTTGCCAAAACCACCTTGCACTCCATTAAAATTATTGTATGCTGTGTCTCCAGAACACGCAATCAAGACGCAAACTAGGTCATGCACCTCAGAGCGCTAAGGAAGAATTCAGCTCATTTGCATTTCTCTCTCGATATGTCCAGCGATCTAGAGGCAATGACTAGTGAAATTTTTGGCGTGGTAGTTGCACTCAATTTCAGAGCTGAACACGCTTTGCTGGATTGGACTGCAGTGAACAAACGTCTTAGTGCCAACCCGTTATCCAGATTGATCAAACTCAACGCCTCTCAACATAGGAAGTGGTGCCTGTTTGTAGTATCGGCTTATACCCCGAAGCACTTCAGTTCTGACGCTGAGAAGAATACTTTCTATCCAGAGTTAAACGGGCTTATTCGTCGAGCAAGCACCATGATCCTTGGAGTCACATCTGAGTGATCGATTCGATGTCGACGCTCGTCGCACAGACAACGAATAGTGACCTCTCCAGTTGTGCTGACCAAGAACTGTTTCTGGCCAGTACGGACTTTCAGCACAAACGTTCGCATCACGTAACCCGGCAACTGCAAGTCAACCGTAGACCAGTTATATCACGTGGACATTGGCCACGGGGGCACACAACTTGATTCCGGCTACTTCATGATGCACACACACCTTACGGCTCCTTTCCTTTCAGGTCCTCGCAAGTCAGTAACAAGCATGCTAATCCATCGTCTTCAAAAAATATCATAGCTCAACAGTATCGATATGAGCCAGCCCACACACCTTACGGCTCCTTTCCTTTCAGGCCCTCGCAAGTCAGTAACAAGCATGCCAATCCATCATCTTCAAAAAATATCATAGCTCAACAGCATCGATATGAGCCAGCCCAACAACTCTCCACAATAAACCAATACTATACTGGTAGTCAGTACGCGGATGAAGCAAGGCAAAATGTGAATGAAGCTATGCTAGCGACCTTCAGTGGTCTTTGTCCGATTTCTCCTACTCGACCAGAATACCACATTATGTCATTGAGATAGCTAGCCCTGACTGATGCTAAGAAATCCATACTAGTAAGCAACGAGTACAACGGTGTAGGCAAATCCCTCAAACATCAAACAATGAAGAAGACGGGGAAGATGGGCCGAACACTTCGAAGAACAGTTAAGCTGGATATCTGCAGCAGAGCCTCCGGATATGTAAATGTTAATTGCCCGTCGGAAGAGACGTGAGAAAGCATCAGGACCTGACAGTCTGTATCCAGCCATCTTCAGAGAATGCGGAGAATCCCTGGTGACCCAAGCAAAAAAGCTTAGTGGTGCGAATTGCGAAATCCATTGCCAGCAAAATCAGCTGCGTTGGTCATTGCTGTCTCCCTGGGTGGGGACCCTGAGACGGGCCAGATCAATGGTTGGAGACGTTGCCAGACATGGACCAGTAGCGCCCTCAATAGTGCTCGTGCATCTAAGCTATTGCCTTCAGTACATAGCTTCCTCCCCAACCCCCCCACTTAACCGTCCACCGACAGTCCGACAGTCCACTGACGCACCACCTCTCCAAACCGTCTTTGAATGAAATTGTGGCAGCTAAAACCAATGCACGACAAGTGCGCTTATACCCCGAAGCACTTCAGTTCTGACGCTGAGAAGAATACTTTCTATCCAGAGTTAAACGGGCTTATTCGTCGAGCAAGCACCATGATCCTTGGAGTCACATCTGAGTGATCGATTCGATGTCGACGCTCGTCGCACAGACAACGAATAGTGACCTCTCCAGTTGTGCTGACCAAGAACTGTTTCTGGCCAGTACGGACTTTCAGCACAAACGTTCGCATCACGTAACCCGGCAACTGCAAGTCAACCGTAGACCAGTTATATCACGTGGACATTGGCCACGGGGGCACACAACTTGATTCCGGCTACTTCATGATGCACACACACCTTACGGCTCCTTTCCTTTCAGGCCCTCGCAAGTCAGTAACAAGCATGCCAATCCATCATCTTCAAAAAATATCATAGCTCAACAGCATCGATATGAGCCAGCCCAACAACTCTCCACAATAAACCAATACTATACTGGTAGTCAGTACGCGGATGAAGCAAGGCAAAATGTGAATGAAGCTATGCTAGCGACCTTCAGTGGTCTTTGTCCGATTTCTCCTACTCGACCAGAATACCACATTATGTCATTGAGATAGCTAGCCCTGACTGATGCTAAGAAATCCATACTAGTAAGCAACGAGTACAACGGTGTAGGCAAATCCCTCAAACATCAAACAATGAAGAAGACGGGGAAGATGGGCCGAACACTTCGAAGAACAGTTAAGCTGGATATCTGCAGCAGAGCCTCCGGATATGTAAATGTTAATTGCCCGTCGGAAGAGACGTGAGAAAGCATCAGGACCTGACAGTCTGTATCCAGCCATCTTCAGAGAATGCGGAGAATCCCTGGTGACCCAAGCAAAAAAGCTTAGTGGTGCGAATTGCGAAATCCATTGCCAGCAAAATCAGCTGCGTTGGTCATTGCTGTCTCCCTGGGTGGGGACCCTGAGACGGGCCAGATCAATGGTTGGAGACGTTGCCAGACATGGACCAGTAGCGCCCTCAATAGTGCTCGTGCATCTAAGCTATTGCCTTCAGTACATAGCTTCCTCCCCAACCCCCCCACTTAACCGTCCACCGACAGTCCGACAGTCCACTGACGCACCACCTCTCCAAACCGTCTTTGAATGAAATTGTGGCAGCTAAAACCAATGCACGACAAGTGCGTGGTTCTTACAGCTGAAAATGATGATGACGATTATGATGATTGGTGTGATAAGGAGCGAAGAGAAAGTGCTTGCAGAATTATGGTACTCTATGGGTGAGTCCGGCTTTTCTACAGGCAGTAGTGCCCGACAAGCGTGACAACTGTCTTACTTCTTGTTTAATTGCATTATCGACCAGAAAAACAATGCCATCACTTCTGCACTTTGTTTCGTCCTATTCCGTTCTACGCGTATTGCGGTAGATGAGGTTGTACGAAATGAATTTACCCAACACCGATCTCGTTCCTCTACCTGAATGGTTGACTATTTAAAAGCTGATCAGTAGGAAAAATTAGTCCCATCGCGTCCGCAGTCTAACATTAGTACATAGAAAGTATTGGAAGACGATGCCTGAGTAAGGTGCAATAACATTTGGAGGGTATGTGCGTGACAGCAGCGCAGCATTATTGTTGAACACTGATGTTGTGTTCTTGGTGATGATGATGTACGTGACAGCACTCGTGAACGAATAAAAAGGAATATACTTGTCGATGAAGAGGTTAATATAAAGAGGTGGCTGTCATACAAGACTCTCACTTCATTGTTTGCTTTGCCTTCTTAAAAAAAGATCCGTCACAGGCCTTGCGTACCGGGAAACTAACCGAAGCACAGTTGCTTACCACATAAATTGTGTTCCATCATTAGCTGTAGTAGAAGGGCAAAGGCGGCTCCCTGACTGAAAGCCAGAACACCATCGAAGGGGTTCTAAAATAACGGGATCGGTGTTTGCCGCAAAGCAACCCACGTGACTGCGAATGAAATCCCGCAGAGCCAAAACAGATTCGCTAAATCCCAAGTCGCAGTCGCTGTCATCCTGTGCTTTGAAATATTTGTCCGGACGGGAGAACCACCAAGCAAATCCTAGAAACATTTCAGATAAAATAATTGGCTTCAGTTATTCACCATTGTCCTCAGGAATGGAATTGGGTGCGTTGAAGAATTCTAAAAAACTTCGGAGTAAGCAAATGCAAATCAGCATACCAAAGTCACACAGCTTCTTCAGATTCTTTCGGAAAGCACCGGTCTTCTCGCGAAACAAGTCACTTGTCTGTCTGAGACTATTAGCACGGACAATGTATTAATATACTGACCGATAGCCGTGAAAACACAGGATCTGAAGGACAAACAGCTCAAAACAGAAAGACTTTTCGATACCTTCAACTTCCCCATGGAAAAGATGCGGAACGAAAACCGGATAACGGCAAACGCTGCGACCAAAGCATGGGAGTATTTTGAGTATTACGCGTCAACAGCACTTTGCTCATAACGTGAGGGTGTTTATCTAGAACAAAAGCACTAATTCATCAAACACCGTCCACGACTAGCAACTATATTGTGGAAGCTGAATACAGAAAAACCACTAAAAATGTTCCAAGTAAGCCCAAAGACAAGTAATAAACCTAATGTAGTTGAGTGCTGGTCACCGGTTTGAGAAAGGACGAACGTGGAACAAATACTCAGTTTGAGGGTCTATCTTCATATTGCTTTTTCAATGCAATAACAATAAACAATAACAATAACAACAATAGCAATAACAATAAACAATAAATGTATTTGCATTGGCCAGACTGATCATCTCCGCGACTGTGACTACTAATTGCAGTGTTATTATAGTCCAGATATGGGACGTCGCAGTTCACGACTATTCTCTCTATTCACCTATCTATAACCCGTCCGTTAAGTTTACTTTTCAAAATAAAAATTTAAGAAGACAAAATCCTAAGCTCGTGTGTTGAAGATGCCATCCACATTAACAGTGACGAACACAGTAATATAAGGCCCAAACAGTTCACGAGTAAAACAATTTCAGTGGGAAAAAATTCCTTAGCTGTGGCATAATCGGTGCCTAGCTGTTATGTCAACGGAAGGCACATGGCCTGGGATACTGCCACATTCGCGAGAATTAAGCTGAATTTCGTCCTGGTCGGGGCTGCATCGGTCACGTCTATACTTTGCGACAAGTGCTAGAACTCTACCACTCCTTCCAACGATCAACAGTTATTGTTGTTCTTAAACTAAAATCTGCCTTCCACTCCGCTGGTCCTCGGAATCCGCCGCAGCGTCTGCAAATGAAGGGTGTTCCCTCAAAAGTTTTGTCTCCAATAAAGGTTATATGTACCTCCTCTCATGGATGCGTGTCTACGACAAAATCTCTTCTGAGTTCACCACATTCGGTAGAACCAGGGGAGAATGTTCTCTGGCGACGTTTCTCTTCAACTTCCACTTGAGGTTTTCTTGCCCGCCTGGAACGATTCGGGGGTCTAACTATCCCCGGGCGTTTGCCCACGAACAATGGGTACGCTGTCTTGGATCAGACTCTAAATGAGAAGCTGAATAATTCTTCCATACGGTGCGCTATGCACATTACACTAGCGCAGCGCTCCCTAACCTCCGACACTGATGCATCACTCCCTTACAACCGTTATTTATTTGAAAGCCTTGTTTTGAAAAAATGAGTGGACGGGAAAAAGATTTAATGCGGATCTGGTGGGAACAAGAGATCAATAATGCTGAGGTGCGCTAGATGGTTTTCATGAAAGCTAACGGCCCTCATAGATGGCGACCACGCGACTTGCGGCGTCATCCCCACTCTGATTGGTTGATACCTAGGTGGCGGGAACATTCAAAGTGGCAACATGGCGGATTTGAGATTGTTCCTCGCAAACGAAGCACGAAATTAAGACGCAGTTGTCTCTAAAAAATTTACATGGATAACAAATTTTTAAATATAAGAAACGCAAATAGTATGGGATTAACGGTAGTTTTAGGTAGCCCGGTTGTAAAGAGTGTAATCCTATATTTTGTTCCCAAAGTTAACTATATCTCCAAAGGAAGATGATATTTGGGATTACTGACGGTAACAAAAAGTAATAAGTCAAAAAAACCCAGATTCAGCAGCTGACGCTTGTGTATTGGCTGTTTGCAATCAGCATCGTTCACATATTGTGAAAGAGCAATTCGTTTGAATTGAAGGAATACCGTGCGTGTAATAGTATATGTTCCTCTTAATGAATCCATTGAAGGCCATGCATCCTAGAAATGGTGCTCGGTAGCTAAAGCACCCGATATAATTATTGACTGCCCTATAGGGCACCTATAGGTGCAAGACCCGGTGGTTTCATGGACAGCACGAATTTTGGCTAAAAAAGAAGGAAATATTGGTGCGTCCTTCGGAACTCTAAGCTTGGAATACCACTATTGCCACAACCTTCTGATGCGACTTTCGACGAGACATATCAGCTATACCTAAAGCAACAGCGACTTATGTCACGAATGAAGTTTTGAACCCTGGTTGGTAACAACAGACGGTGTGACCCTGTCATAGAACCCTCGGATTGAATGATATTTGTCGGTTGCGTAACTAGTAACACCGTTACGTGAAACACCCATGAAGCGCAATACGTGTTCCAGGAACAGTTAGGCTACCGGGCTATTGTACGCAATGCTAGACGTATGCTGTTAGAGGCGACGCTATATTGTCCTAGAACGCTTCGGGACCACTCTGAGGCTATGGACGAAACCGGAAAATTACGCTCCCCTTTCCTCACCTACGCAAGCTGGTCTTCAACTCAAGGCCTGGATGCCTTGGTTGCCGTGACGCTTGCGTCGTCATAAAATAGGAAACCAAGTTTAGGAAAACAATTTTATTATGACTGATTGCCAACAAATAACAGAACCATTAAAAATGTGTTCCACAGTTGTGCCTGGAAAGTAAATGGGAAACGAATTAGTGCAAGGCAACGGAATGGAAACGGCCAGAGGAGGGGATGGATTTTACGGCAGTAAAACTCGCCCACTTCCCACACCTGCGTGTGGTGGCATTGGAGGTACTATGTTGAGACTGCCTGAATCGCATCACCATACTTTGCAAGCAAACCACTCAGACGGACGGAAGCAAGAGAGAGAAAATTCAAACTCCCATCATCGCAAACAGACACAGCCATGGGTCCAGATGGGCGCACCGGATCTCGGATAGCCTGCAGATCACATACAGGATAGTCCAAGCGGCGTAGTTTATCGCGCAGGACCGGCACACCATCACCGGTCTAGTCTATTCAATAGTTCATCCGGACATAGTCTCGGATTTCTATGGATGACTTAAAATATCGCAACAATCCAAACACAACACGCTCCTGCTGTGCATTCACACGTTGGTTCGCAGCATACACTTGGCAATCGGACGTACGCAGGTCATGCGAGTGTTGCATATATAAAAACTAATTATTACAAGTCAACTGTCTCGGTGAACGACACGCATGAACGATTGGCAGTCAAAATCAGCGTACCTAAGTATAAGTTATTTGCATGATTGTGCGCAAAAATATCAACTTACCGACAACCCTTTTGATCAGCATTCCAGTGAGGATGCACTTCACCGACATTTTATTCGTCCGAGGATGCATCCTGTGAACCTACACAACATTCTACCACATCTAATCATCCTACTTGGCTGTACCGTCGTTGCAACCGTGGTGGCGGCATCCTGCACGTGGCGAACACCTGGACCGCAAGAGGAGCAAGCGAGGAATGACCATTTGTAGCTCGACACCAGTTTATATACCAACCTGAATTTGGCCTTCATACACCAGCTGCCCAGTCCAGACCGCAAGTCGCCGACTCTGCAATAGATGAGCTGGCTACATCCCATAGGATAAGCCAGCTCGGCCATTCACGAGGCCGTTTGACTCGTAAGGCGCTCGTAGCTCAGCTATCTGTCCAGCGGAGACATGCAGTCAGTCCACGAATTGCAAACGAGGCGTGAAAATCCCCACTAGTCAACTCGGTCGCGTTGGTAACTGTCGTCTCCCTACATGTGGACCTTGGGATGAGGCAAACGAGTGGATAGTCACGGCGGTGTCACGGCCAATGGTCGTCTTGCATCAAGGCTATCGCCCTTGATTCCTGTCACACGGGACAAACAGGATAATTCTACGTCGGCAAAATGACTGGGCCATACCCTTCAACGCGTGAGTTTCAGCACTTCACCCTCATTTTCTACGGTACACAAAGCTGAATTAGCTGGAATCACTGCATTTCAGTACTTGGTTTTTGAGCTGAACAAAGGAAGAAATGTAGTTGTTCTGTCCGGACTGCCGCTGTTGATTTGGCACCTTGATCTACACAAGAAGAATTTTCAGAAAGGATTCTCGCGAAGGCAAACGTAAGTTCCAGGAGGGCTTGATAAACTATTGGTAGTTTTTATTTGGGCAGCATTCCACTTTTGACACAAAAGCCTTATCACGCCATGTGAACAGGTCACAATGTTGACCGGGTTTCAAGCCACACGAAGAACCAATCAGTAACAGCTCTTCATATTAGCGCGCTAAATCATTTTCAAGTGTCTGTGAACGGCCCTTGTCGTTTAGTGTGGTTGCCAAATTCTTGCGTCGACTGATTTGAGTTTTTGTAATCCATTCTGATCGGGCTTGTTTTTTTTATATTCACTTTATTGTCGGCCCTTGTCGGTTAGTGTGGTTGCCAAATTCTTGCGTCGACTGGTTTGATGTTTTGTAATGCATTCTGATCGGGCTTGTTTTTTTTATATTCCACTTTATTGTGCTTCAATTGTGGATTCACCGCGGTTGCCGCTGATAGATTTCTTTGATTGCCGTGATTTGCTGAACAGTCATGCAACTCTGTTTCAGTTTCCTCGTTTCCTGCTCCACCCACTATGGTGTACCAAAAGGCGCGGCCCTTTATGTAGACAAAGTACAATTATTACAGCCGTATTTGTAGGGCAATGACAGAGTGTCCCTCAAGGTAGCGCCAGAATCTCCGTGAGGAGGCGAGAAGCGTCGAGCTAAAGATACTGGAGCTAGATTAACTGGCACCCTGGCCAATCAGGGCATACCTTCATTTGGTCCGTGGCCTGCACGTGAGCCATTCGACAAATGGTGTGATGCTTGCCTACTAGGGACGCTCTCGATATTCTTACAATGGAATTGAATTCTCGAAAATTATGACGTCTCCGGTGGACTAAGGATATTGAAAAATTGAGTTGAGAGTACCAATCCAGATTTTAGGCCCTATTTAGGCATCCCGCGGTTTCAGAAATGCCGGGAAGTTATCCCATCGGACTTTTCAGCCAGAGGCAATGAAATTTCGTGAGCGGCAAAAATATGAACGTAGATAAGAACGGTTTTTAGGTTATGCACATATGCAACAAAATGCAACATTTTGGCGTAAAAAGTTTCACTTCACTTGTAAAGGTTTTGCAGCTGGGCGAATTGTGCTGATAATGGCGTCATTAGGGACGGGTGGTATGCTAATATTGGCTTTTGTGGAATTTCGAGTGCTGCAACAATGTTTTTGGGGGTGAATTGAGTGAGGTTAAGTGGAATGTAGATGATGACTCACTTCTGATGACCGCAACCCGACACGACTCAACTCCACTTATCCAAAACCGTTCTCTACACGCCTGCCGATTCCGCGCCATCTATCCTGTTAATAGTGGGATGCTTGGAGATTTCTACCTCCTCTGCGATCAGTGTCGGTGGCGTGCACCTTGGTGCTCACCTCAAAACCTCAATATATTCTAAATCTTTTTATTGCCCCGTGTTTCATGCATGTTAATGCATGTCTTTCGGTAGCGCTCGATATTCGTCTGCGTTTCCCGGTAGCCTGTTTATGTTCCTCTTACGCTCTCCGATTCTGAAGTTAAGTTCCCTGGCCGTCTCTCTTATGTAGTTCTGTACCGACCGCACCAGGGAACCTCTAATGGAAATGGCTAACGGTTTTGTTCCAAAAAATGGATATTTCCTCCTGCTTTCTACACACCCAGGAACACAGGATCACATTGAACTGACTGTCACGAAGAGACCGGACGTCTGTGTGGTGAATGGATTGTGTACACACTGCGGTATACTGGGGAGTGTGACTCATAAAACCAAGTTGTTCAATAGGCAGTGAACTGAATAACGGCCTCCATATTCTCCAGATGAAGGGTTAGGAAACGTGTGGTGACTTTCTCCTTCAAAACGACTGGCCTGGTGGTCTAAATACAACCACTGCTGCCTTGTTGTCAGGCATTTAAACCAGTTGCTTGTCTAGGCATGGACGCTTTGACAGCGTCTCAGCCCGTGAACAAAGATGAGTTGCACATGTAAAAGTGGCTTCGGGCCGCATCGAACGCCGTATGGTGAAATCAACTAGGTCACCTTTTGCTGCATATATCAGGGCGGGTGAGCGGAAAGAGACTACCGCTGATGCCTCCCTTCTTCCTCTTTCATATATTCGTTCAACTCCCACACATCACCCCGCTCCTAGCAACTACTTCATAGGCCCATCCTTAAGGACTGGTGGATCAGTCTGCTACCTGCTCAACAGGCCAAAATATCTTAGCTTCACTCAGCCACCGAAGCCTCTGGCAATTCTTTAGACCCTAAACGCCGGTCATCCGACGGCCTTCAGTGTCTACAAATAAAACAATAATGGTTCAGCTGTAGCGTCTATTCAGTACCTTAATATCATATGCCCGGTGGGCTTGGGCTAAATTAGACTCAAAGACACTGGTGAAAACCCTTTGCGGTTAGGTGTGGATACAAATAAAACAATAATGGTTCAGCTGTAGCATCTATTCAGTACCTTAATATCTTATGCCCGGTGGGCTTGGGCTAAACTAGACTCAAAGACACTGGCGAAAACCCTTTGCGGTTAAGTGTGGATCAAAGGTTGCTTTCGTGTAGCACTATTTTCCGAAACAACCAAGTTCGCTTGGCCACACGGCGCCCCAAGTTTCTGTGCTCACATCTACCACAGAGATCACATCATCATTAAAAATAGGCGACTGATATAAATAGCAGACTGGCACTCCTAATGGAAAATTATGTGGATTTTGATCACGCGCGTGTTCGCTGCCGATGTTAATTTTTGCACGAGCGCACAGGATGCACACATCTCTAACGGTCATTGAGAATTCAGGTCAAACTGCAGAGAAAACCCGCCGGGACCCGTTCGGTCATCATTATTTTATGTCCGGAATAGTGCAATCTGCTTTGTAAAACAGTGCTTGTAAAACAGCGCAGCCGATCACAGTACCAGATGTCAAGTAACAGTCTAAAAGTTGTTCAAATTTCGAACACATGTTCCTCTTGGTCGCGCGTTAGACACAACTTGGTGAACTGCCAGACGTCAGATAAAATGAGCATCTGCATGGATAAATATAGTAATTGAGCCCAGCGACGAACTCTGAACCGCTTTCTGAAATCTTCTCACGGGAATTCAACGAAATGCAGTCGATTTGGAACCTCCGACAGCATCAGGGATGCACGAGTGCACCGTTACACTATTCTCCAGTGCACCACTGGGCTGTTGGGTACAACAAATTCTCACCTGTCCTGTTTATGGATGGAAGTGGAGTCCTCAGTCAGTGCTTCTCTAACTTACTTGATTCTACCTTGATATAGAGATAGTCCGATTCCACTGGAATCAGCCATGTGACATGCACACTACGCAAGCACCAGGGGACGGTATTTCTTCAATGCAAGGTTCACAACAACTTATGTCCGTGAAAAACAGAGACAAAGTTAACGAGACAGGGCCTAGTGGATAAGGCTTTACGTCACCAATACTCAAATATAAATTAGCCAAAATGGCAGGCACTCTATGCTACCACCGATATTACAACGCATCGCGAATAAACAGATCCAATTCTGGTCAGTCGAAAATTCGGGCGAGCAGCTGTTTGAGATGTGAACGGGTCAGTTTTATGTTGAAGGTCATACACACCGGGTACGCCAGGTGTTCCAGCAGATATTTCATTAGAGTCGATCAGTCCGTCCGGGGTGGATACGAACCGCTATAGTAAGGGTATAGCAAGGGTAAGTAAAAGTAAGGTATAGTAAGGAGACGTCTAAGCCTATGAATCATTTAAATGTTCAAACACCCCAAAAACACAGCGGCGGCACCACATCCGTTTCAGCGTGTTTATTATGCATCTGCATTGGTAGCTGAACCTTCAGGACGCGACATATCACAACAAATATTTGATTTCTCCCGCGGCCGTAGCTGTTCGATGACTGACATTGCGTCCAAGATTTGTGGCACCATCTCCCCAAAAGAAGGAGTTGCGCCCTTCGACAGGGCTTTCTGCAATGAAGTGAGTGGAAACGAGCGCGTTCGCTATTCCGAACAATTTTGGGTACACGTAAATGATCTGCACAAAAAAGCAAATCGGACGGTAGGCATTCATTGGCTACTGTGGGTTTTTTCTTTGACTTACACGGAATTACTTTCGGGTACACCGATTTTGACTGCCCCTACTGTATTTCGCCCATCAGGACGGTCATCCTGTTACTTTCCTCTTCAATGTGTGACCGACTACAATATTCATCCATCTGTTTTGCAAGTATGCACTTGAAAGGGGCGTTTGGATGGTAACTATTGGAAGGTTGCTCGACCCTTGGTATGCAGTTTTGAACGCATGATTTAGGTACAAGACCGCCTTCGGATTGATACGAATTTAATTGATACGGATTTATGCGACTGCGGCTGACCTGTGCATCCTGAGTGAGATGCTGCGCCTGTCCGGCGCATGTTTCGCAGGATCTGGGGCTTGAAGCAACCGTTTGGGCCAATAAATCTTTCCGAGAAGACATTAGTTCCGAACGCTTGCTTTTAACGTCTAACCGTGCACGCAAGATGTATTTAGTGATGGCGTACAGGGAAGAGCTGCCATTTGCGGTTGGTGGCAGTTCCGACCTTCACCGGACTGAGTGAAAGGGCACCCTACTGCAGCGAGTTACTGTTTTTCCATGATGCGGTTACGAACTTTCGTTCGTATAATGTCTCCCATGAGTCCGAACGATTATCGCGGGTCAAAACTGGTCCCGAACGGACGGCCTCCAAGATTGTGCTTCGCACTCTTCACTTGTTGCATATCTTTTTGGTTAAAATACAGAAACTATAAGGAATGAGACTTGAAGGTGCGGAACGCGTCTCTATGCGATTTTAACATCCCTACCGGCGTAGCATCGTCTCAAAGATGTCATAGCGTCAACTTACGCACTGTTTGGACGAGGAATGTTCGACTCGGTTTTCACCGATGTTCCAACCAATACTCCGCGGGGGCATTGCGAGGTTTTCAAGCTCCGGGCGCGCACTGAGTTAATTATTTTCTCATTTTCGGTGGTTGGTGTGTGGAATAACCTTCCTCCAGCCCGAAAGACTTATGGATGCATTTTATGTGAGTTTACCCACTGGCAGCCCACTGTCTGAGGTTGAGAATTTAAAGAGCGGGTCCACACGCTTCTTTGCCTTTCCATTTCAGACGAGTGAAAGCCGCTGAACGTCAAGAACAGACCCAACCCAGAAAGCTTATGCGAATGCCTTGATCTCGTTTACCGACCCGTACGAGCATCAAATTTCAGTTATCTGGTGAAAGCTTATACGACACCTCGGCGTCCTGATCTAGTTTCACCTGGCTCATCTGCGTCAGGATACGAGACCGGGATACAGGTTGCAGACCGAAGAACAAAAAATGTCCGACAGTTTGGTAATGCGCGCTCAAACTATTCGTGCACTCCAGACGTTGTGCTCATCTACAAGCGACCGAAGCTGATGGGTAGTGGAAGCTATTCTCAAAAGAAATAAAAGACAAGAAGCCAAATGCTGAAGCTTTGTAAGTACCGTTATTGTAGATGGGTCGATTAGCACACTGAATATTTGTGTCATGCTTTTGGAAAAGGGTTACGAAGAATCTTCCGAAATGCGCCAAATGTTTCACATCCCCAGCATAATTTTGTAGAAAGTTCGAGAACCGTCTATATCTCGTGGCCTTCAGCGTTGTGGTCATGCTGGCATACTGCCTCTGTTGCATATCTCCGTCCCCGAGTAGTTGGTTTCTACAAGGTAGCGAGTGTGTCCAGCGAGTCACTACGAGAATGGGTGCCGGCCTCAAATCCATGGACTACAAAGCGCGTCTCGCGATGCATGATTTCCTTCGTTTGGAGTGTCGTCGCCTCCGAGGGGATCTAATTCTTACCAGTGCCCTGTTTGGATAAAGCTTCGCCAATGGGTTTTCACCGTTGACCCAGCAAACACATGGCGGATGCGTGGTAAGATTTTCAAGCTCAGGGCGCACATATTCACTGGGCAAAACGTTTTCTCATTTCGGGCAGTAGGTGCGTGGAATAACCTTCCTCCGACGGTTGTCCATGTGCCTAGAACCCAGGTCAAAGCACTCCCAGACATTTACTTATGCAGATCTTTGCGCTGGGAAGCATACTGCCTCACGTCGAGAACACAAAATGCAGTGCTACTCCCTTTTTCACTTGTGCCTTTCAGGTGAACGACAGCCACTGGACCACAAGAACAAAACCGACCCGGGAAACTTGGGCAAATGCCTCGATCCGGTTGTATCACTCCGTGAATCCGTGAATTCTGCTACACACAGTGCAACACCACCTTACCGTCTATGGAGGCGTAAAGCAGAAAGAGTTGAAAAGTATTCCAAAAAGAATGCCGTCCTGCTGTCCTTAGGCGCGGTACTTATAGCGTTCACACTTCCGCGGAGGGGTGGCATTATTAGATTTAATTGGTTTGACTACGACCCGGTGCGACAGCAGTCAAGTATATCATCACGCCCTTGAAAACGCCGCATTTCCTTCGCAATTTGTGTGACTTGTCCTCTAACCTTTCAGGTTGTGGAGGTTAGAACAGATATTTTTTGTTATAAGAAATTCGAAAAATGATGAAGAATGTGTTTTCGGTTTCCTATGTATCTTATTAGTCGATATGGGGGAAAGGTTCAATCTGACGACCAGTCAGACACGAGCTAACAGTGTTTAATCTTGTTGTGGGACAGCACTGGTCACCGATTCAAGCTTTTATACAATAGTGGTAACCGCCTGATTGGGAAGCACCGTAATCGATGAAGGAAAAGAAGTATTTAGTTGCAGGCGAACTGGGTTTTAAAGGATGAAGGGTCATCCTAGATCTACTTGCGATTTGATACCATTGGAACAATGTAAATGACAAGCAGTCAGTCACAACGGCCTTTGTATCTGAGAATAAGCCCGGTCGAAATTCACGGGCCATTGAGGGTGGCTTCCAAAATGGGATTCATCTAGAATCCCGAGGCGTTACTAGCAGATGCAAACAATCAAACTTGGGTCAGAATAATAGCCACGTGATACCAGAGTAAAAGAGATGCTACATGTATAATGGGAGCAACAGAATTCTGTACGCAACAGTGTAAATACAACGTATCTGCATGGTTTCGTTTTCAAGGCTAGAGAATGTAAGAAAACGGGAAAACTGAATGCGCATGGAACCTGTTCGGCATCATTCTGATGGTGTCAGATAGGAAAATATTGGTGGGTTCTCAACAAAATTTTTATGAGCATATGTCAGGTTAGCAAACAGTGTGCGGGAATGCACAAAGACGCGTATTTGTCATTCATGCCAATCGTAACGGCCGAAAGTTTTGAGCTGAGTAATTGGGTCATCCTCTTGAGATAATTTGTTTGCTTAGCATTATTATCCTCACACGATTATTGGACTGTTATCAAAATGAAGTGGCTTAAAAAACGAAATCATCGCTCGCTAACTGAGATTTTTGTGAAAAATCTAGATAAATCCCAAAGAAAGGTTTAGTTTCACCACAATACAGGGCTCAGAATCAAGATCTTGTTTGCTCTGCAGCGCATTGTTTTACACACACACAGGTATGTGTACGTCCACCTATGTTTGCTATAGAGTCTTCGTTTAACCGGAGTACTCGCGCTTTTGAGGTCTCCGTTTTACCGTACTTCTTCAGTGGCAAATGTGGTCTAATTTGTCGCATGCGCAACATGCCTATTCCAGTGGCTGTTTACTGTTTGCTTGTCACAAGTGGCTGGGCATTTTAACTGTTCAAGCTTTTATTCGGCCGGGTAAAATGTTTTGCGGTTGGAGTTGTGTGTTGAAGCACAAACCGTAATAAGGACCTTTTAGTGACCTGCCACCTGGTAGATCTGGTAGCATAAACTGAGCGAAAACATCCGTTTATAGTGCTGCTTCAGGAGATATCGCTGTGTTGAGTTGCCGTGTGGCGCATTCTCATAACTATCACCCTTTCAGCTGAACAGGTAATTCGCTCATTGCCGGGCTTTTATTCAAGAAATCCACGAGAAGTACATTCGCTGCCTGTCTGTAGGTGCTGATCTGGGCCTGGTCCCCTTGTGTCATATATTTCGTAATGTTCCAGATACATGCGAAGTAAAACTATCTTTTTGTCCGCTCAAAAGCGATGAGGCAACCTGGCATTACTACAACACTCGTAAATTACTTTGAAGCTCGCCTTCATAGCCATAGTTGTTTTTTGGCCTCATGGAACCTGTTCGGCATCATTCTGATGGTGTCAGATAGGAAAATATTGGTGGGTTCTCAACAAAATTTTTATGAGCATATGTCAGGTTAGCAAACAGTGTGCGGGAATGCACAAAGACGCGTATTTGTCATTCATGCCAATCGTAACGGCCGAAAGTTTTGAGCTGAGTAATTGGGTCATCCTCTTGAGATAATTTGTTTGCTTAGCATTATTATCCTCACACGATTATTGGACTGTTATCAAAATGAAGTGGCTTAAAAAACGAAATCATCGCTCGCTAACTGAGATTTTTGTGAAAAATCTAGATAAATCCCAAAGAAAGGTTTAGTTTCACCACAATACAGGGCTCAGAATCAAGATCTTGTTTGCTCTGCAGCGCATTGTTTTACACACACACAGGTATGTGTACGTCCACCTATGTTTGCTATAGAGTCTTCGTTTAACCGGAGTACTCGCGCTTTTGAGGTCTCCGTTTTACCGTACTTCTTCAGTGGCAAATGTGGTCTAATTTGTCGCATGCGCAACATGCCTATTCCAGTGGCTGTTTACTGTTTGCTTGTCACAAGTGGCTGGGCATTTTAACTGTTCAAGCTTTTATTCGGCCGGGTAAAATGTTTTGCGGTTGGAGTTGTGTGTTGAAGCACAAACCGTAATAAGGACCTTTTAGTGACCTGCCACCTGGTAGATCTGGTAGCATAAACTGAGCGAAAACATCCGTTTATAGTGCTGCTTCAGGAGATATCGCTGTGTTTGCCGGCCGTGTGGCGCATTCTCATAACTATCACCCTTTCAGCTGAACAGGTAATTCGCTCATTGCCGGGCTTTTATTCAAGAAACGAGAAGTACTAATTCGCTCATTGCCGGGCTTTTATTCAAGAAATCCACGAGAAGTACATTCGCTGCCTGTCTGTAGGTGCTGATCTGGGCCTGGTCCCCTTGTGTCATATATTTCGTAATGTTCCAGATACATGCGAAGTAAAACTATCTTTTTGTCCGCTCAAAAGCGATGAGGCAACCTGGCATTACTACAACACTCGTAAATTACTTTGAAGCTCGCCTTCATAGCCATAGTTGTTTTTTGGCCTGGGTGGCCTCACAACGAGTCCAACTGGTTAGTCGTGCACGACATTTTTACGGCCTGTCTCCAGCTGTGGGAATTTACTATATGCAAATGAAATATAAAGACCCTTTTGATCAATATCGACAGTCACTACTGCTGCCACCTTTTCCTGCCACATATCATCTGTCGTTTGTAGTCGACAAACGTGACTGCGTTACTGGTAGCTTACAATCAGCTTAATTGTCCCTGTCAGAATGTTATGCTATCCTGATCATGTAGCATCTTTATGCAGCTGTAAGTTGTAGTCGACAACCGTGACTGCGTTACTGGCAGCTTACAATCAGCATAATTGTCCCCGTCAGAATGTTATGCTATCCTGAGCATGTAGCATCTTTATGCAGCTGTAAGAATTGAGTTTCGTACGCCTTACAGACATTATTCATTAGCCAGTCCCTATCTATCTAAGGCCACCCTCCACAATAACCACCTCTCTGTGCCACGAAGTCTGTCTAATGGGGCCCTATTACAGACCTTCCGTTGCTAACCAATATTTTATCTCAGCAAGTTGACACTATGACAAGTCACCTTGACCTGGCACCAGGTCGGCGAACGGCCTGTTCCAACTCCCGCTCTTTTTCCATGTCTACCGGTTTATTAACGTTCGGTGAAAAATACGTTGCCTCTATCATCGCTTCTTCCGACCAGTCGCATCGTAATCTGCTTGTACCCCATATTTGTCGGCCGAAATCCCACTAACACTGGTCCATTCTACGCCCGTCTGCACTACACTACTGTTATAACTGTCATTTAAACCTGTTTTTTGATTCCTGTGTCGTCTAGCCCCAACTGATGCCTATTCAATTTCATTTAATGGCCTGCTGTCATCCTCTAACCTCGCTAGATTAGATTTTCTATCTCCATGCTACCAAATACCTCCTGACACCCAGTTGTCCCTACTGCTCTCATAACGTTCTCTCCTTCCCCCAAGATTCCATTTTTGGTAACAGCTACTCCAAACGCCCTGTCTGGTCACCAACGATCCCAATTTCCGTCAGCAAGTGTCTGCAACTGGGCCAAAATACCTGTGAGTCTCTGCCGCTCTGATTTTTCGTGTTTTGGTCTCCTTGGCAATCTAAAGTTTGCCAGCCACAGCAGTTCACATGCTTCCTCTAACTGCTTTGAACTCTACATTCTCTGTGGGGCTATCCATCAGTCTAGCAATGACAAAGCACTGCCAAACGTCAACTAGTGGTACACCCACAGCTCATACTTCCGTACGCTCGATTGTCTCCTCTCATTCCCCTAATGCAAGTTTGTATTTGCAAATACGAATAAACGGCAAACATATAAACACCCGACACTGGGACCGGTTCGTTCTTATCTTCCATGCCCTTGCCTCAGACTAAACCATCTTGGCGTTTTGCTGCTGGTCCTGTGCCAAATTCGTTGGTTTTCCGTATTTTTCCTGCCCGATGCTACGTAGTAGCAATACTTCCCTCCACTAAGAAACTTTTGACCCTAACTCTGCTCCAGCAACAAAAGCAGTGAGCCCGTTGATCTTCAGTGGGTATTACAATATGGGGCCGTGCGGTTCCATTCATCCACACTGCAAATTTCTCCAGGTCAGCATCACCGTTTACACTTTTCATAACCCTATCTATTGGCCCGATTGTCCAAACATACTCATCGTCAGCATAGCTTTTCGGCTGTAGCCCAAGTAGATCGGATTTATCAAAGTGTTGTGTCTACCGGACCTCATTTTCTGGTGTTTTTTCTTGTTTTTTCCTTCTTTGTCGAATCAGCTCACTGAGAGGGAAAATTGATCATGCACTGGAATGCACCCCAAAAAGTATGGAAGTAAAGTTAATATCAATCCCACAGCATATACTTGGGTCTGAAGCAATCGAGTTAAAAATGTTTGGTGGATTCACACCACGCCAGCCTCCATGGCTAATCGAAATGCCTGGCTAGTCGGTACAGCTTTAGTCAAACAACCGGGTATCTTATGGCACTTCACTTCATTCTCCCTCATTAGGACAATAAAAGCTAGAATAAGATGTTGACAGAGCTGGAAATCAGGTCTGATTTTGGGATTTTCAGTAAAATAAAGCTGCTATGGTCTGTGGGAGTACACAAAGTGATGGGCTACAGCGTGGATCCAGTTAGGCGGGAGAAAAACACTAGAACAGCATTAGTTGATCACACTGAGACAGGAACACCCAGTTATGTTCATTTTAGATGACCCATGACTATATTTTTTAAATTCTGATCTGCGTATCTACACTGCCGCTTGACGAGTGCGCTGCAGAACAGTTTGGGGGTTGAAGCTGGCACTCTGACTGTTAAAGGCAAACAAATTTATATATCCAACTCCCCTTATACAAAAAAGATTGTTCAACCAAACATTGGACTTTTCGGGCAGGTAAACGGACTTCCATTGTTCATGCTTTCATCGTTGACTGTAGAAGTTCGCTCCGCCTCCGAAAAAGCACACAGAACCCAACCATGTTCATGCATCTGAACACTGTTAGAGAAAGCCGTTTTTTTTCGGGATATAATAAAATCAGGTGGTCCAGAAGCTGTTTCTCGTTTTGTTGGCGATGTGTGTTACCTGTGGGTTTCAAATACTACTACTGGGTTCCTCGTGGGTCAGCCATTGCGGTTTTCCAAGGCGAATGACTTTGAATTGTTTCTGCAGCAGTACAGTACACAATTTGGTTTTCACGAAAGACTTTCACTATGTGCAGCTGAATGTACTGTACAAAGACCACCTCATGTGTCATTTTTCCGCAACCTTGTGAGTAGTGCAGTTTTTTCCCGGCGATCGTCCACCGGGCTGAATTCTGATTTACAGCACTTCTGGTACAGAACGCTAGTTGGTTTTCTGGATCTCGTATGAATAATCTTTAAGGAACAGTGCTGATTCCATTTCCAGGAACCACAGAGCCCTCCTGGGTAGCTTCTGGCCAGTTCGACTGCGCGTTGGTGCCTTTGAATTGAACAGCCCATTAGCCTTGTTATTTTCAGACAATAGTCCTCTGTGCCTCCCTCAGTGTGGCTGGTCCGAAATTGCACTGTTGAGAAGTCCGTGTGGAGGCAGTCTTTAATGCGTGCTTGAGGTTCAGGGTTCCTAAAGCAATAGTCAACGACAACAAGAAGAGTCTCAGCCATCACTTAACCAACTTGGTGGCTTTAGTTGGTGGGAAAGAGATCCGGTAGAGACTGTAGTTGGTTGATGCAGTAGCTGGCAAGGTGCTAACATGCTGAGTCAAATAATTTTGCTGTTTGACTTCCGTCAGCACCGACTCAAAATGACCTCTAGACTTGATGTGCTTGGACTCCAACAAGGAAGTCTTGGGAGCGTTTATTAACCTGTTGTAAGAAGGTGCGCAGGGTGGTGGCTGAAGAAAAGTTGCTTAGGGTTTCATATGAGGAACAAGTGGTCCTTCGTCGGAATTAAAAGGCAAGTGTAAACGGCGTTGAGCAGGAAGGGTTGGGTCAATGCAGTGTAATTTAAAACCATAGCGTATCAGAAACATGTGCACTAGTGGTTTCGGAGAGAAAATATGGGGCGTGCTGATGGGATTGCGAATGATCAGCTACAAATATGCACTCCTGCGTTGTGAGTCGGCTCAAAGAATGAAGTAGGTCTTGCAGTCAAAAATGCATGGATTAGGATATCTCAAGTGCTAGAGCCATGAGTGAAGGCTGAATGCTGGTATCAGACAACTTGTTGAGAAAGCCCAGGCAGTTTGTATACACACACTTCAACTGCAGCATCGGAAGGGCCGGCAGTGTTTGGAAGATTCAATGATTCAAAAGTGATTTTGATCGAGAGACTTAGATGGGCCTCAAAGGCTAACTAACTAACTAACTATTCGGCTTCCTGTTTTTGTGATTCCAACGCTTTTTTGGATACCTTTGGATGTTTTCGTCCACCCAGAGTTCGCTTTTAGCAAAACATTACCTTCAAGGGATGCGCTTTTCCTCTCAGTGACGGCTGTCTGAAAGCAGTGTGATACAATATTTTGAACCACTAGATTACCCACTGTTCACAGAATTGCAGTAAGCATGGCTGGTGGCTTCCTTGGCCCGTTGAATGCGATTCGGGTATCAGCGTGTCCCGGTTAGCCGCCTGGTCATTGCACTTTCACTCGTACGCGTAGCTCTCCCTGGTTTGTCCAACATAGCGCTTGTTACACATTTCGCGATTTACTTCCTTTCACCTTGTTTCTAGGTCGTTTGTCGAGTCCTGAGTCTAGTTTTCGCACATTAAAACTTTGGTTTGAGAGCCAACGGGGATTAGCCTTAACGCGGTTATCTTGCGGCAAGTTCTTGTCTGTTTTTACTGTTGCCACATCTGCCGCTCTTGATGCTCTTAAAGTATCTTCCATTTCCGGTTTTGTCCGATAAATTTTTTTGGATATCTCTTGTTTTAAAATATTTGAAGGGTGTTATTTTTACTTCTTTTTAATTTGCATGTCTTCAGCGTGCTTGCACCCTTTTGAGTGACGATTGGATACAACTCTCCCCAGTGGTCTGCTTGGCGGTTTTTCTGTTTTTATAAAAATCTTTTTGTCCTTGAAAAGCCTGTCCAACAAGACCACTGACTTCTAAATCTACTGCTAAATCAGTGGTTTGGACATCAAAACCTGTCGTGCTCCTAATCAATAAGCCTGAAGCATGAATTCATCCGTAGAAATTTGGTGCAAAAGCGCACTAATTGTCCGGTATTATATTTTATGGCATTAGATCTACAACCGAACCACAAAACAATAACCGGTAACTCTGAGGAACATTTTGTATCTAGTAAAGTAACTCAAATGGTTTTAATAGTAAGTACTAGAAGGAGATATACGGTCCAAAAAATGGCAAAAACACACATTGCTAGACAGCTTTTGAAGTGGAATGCGAGAGAAAACACAAGAACTTGCACCAAAGTAACTGTTGAAAAAAATCTCTTGTGGCTTGGTAAGCGAGTTCTACTTCACGGAACCCAAACTCGAGACCGAGTAAAGGCAGTAAAATAACCAACCAAAACAATATAAAATCAACCACAGAATCTGCAGCAATCTTTGCGTTGAACGAATCGAGGGGGCAACTGTGCAATTGAGTGAAAGTACACCATAAGGTCGTCAGAGGATATGACCATGTGGGCCTTCTCGTGAAGATTAAAAAGGTCATATTTTTATTTATTGTCAACGTGCGAAACTTGGCATCTGAAAATACAAGAAAGGGAAAGGAACTTTCGAAAGCCTGGGACCTCACGAATTAATCTATCCGGTAACTTGCTGAGTTGAACGCAGTCCGTGGCCTACTGTGAGGCACGACGCAAAATCACACTTCAATGTTTCTGACTACCGGACGTAAAACTCGAATGGTGAAAAACCTCTTCACAATAAAACTACGGGGATATTAAATTGAGACCTCACTTTGTCAACAACCAGTTCACGGGAGCGGAAGGCTCTGGATTGTTTAGTCCGATAGCCAGCTGGCTGGTCAAACAAGCAAACTAATAAATCAAATAACTAGTCATAAACGAAAGGTAATATCGTTTCAAAAGGGTTTGATTAGTTAATTGTTAGTTCGTGGCACGTGCATCACCAGATACCCCAAAAATTTATCTCACAACCAGTGTTATGGTCCACGCTGTGGGTTCATGACCCCCCTGGTGAGACTGGCGTACGAAGAGTTATCTGTATAGGAAATAGCTTTGGGACATGGTGGCAGTGGCGAGGATTCTATAATTATCAGTTCTTAGCTGGACTCACATACAGACCTAGTTTATGCTCGGGGATTCAGCAGCCGTTAACAAGCATCAGCCTTGACCACATTCTGCGTAAAGCTGGGTAGCTTTGTGATGAACCAAAGGTACCTGCATCTTATTAGCTTTTTAGGTAGGAACAGCAACACCGGCATTGGGGAACTTTAGATCGAAAACAAGATTTTCACAGAAATTCCTCCTGAGCTGCGTACGTAAGTTCCACACCGTACAATATTCTTGTGTACGATGTACTAAATGTAAACATTGTGGAGGGTAGCATTGCCCTTCTAATGGCCTAAACTGACTCGTAAAATAAGACACTGGTTACTGGATTCCAGCCTAACCCGGCGCTCAGATGGGCAATTTTTACCCTCCTACTACCCTACATTTACTCAAGAGCACTCATCTGGCCAAGAAATAAGCGTTTCGTTTTTGTGGAATTCTGACTTAAAAACAGTGTATGTGAATGAGATGTTTTCATTTGGCGTCTCGATTGCCTTAAGCAACTTTTTTCAAGGGTTTTCAGGATCGATCGGAGACGAGTAAAATGCAGCGCTATCCGGGGCCAATAGCCTGTCTTTTGATTCGGGTGTTCTTGTGATCGATGGGCAATCCAATGCGACCAGCATGTGTAGTTTTCTGTTCTGTTTTCACTTATGTGTGATTGATTGTGTACTTTAGTCAGGATGTGTCCACGTCTGCTGCTGTAATGGCTATGATGCCTCATTGTTGGGATCCCTTTTTGACATCTTGCTACCGTGCTCACTAAGGTGTGCGTTAAGTCCAAGCCAGATGGACGGGATGCTGGCGCCACAACCACGGTTGCTGCAGTTCAGTTGTACGTTTATCTCTATGGCCTCAGTTCATGTCCATTCCACGGGTGATTTAGAAATTCGACTGCAGTATCCATGTCCCATTAAAGTTAGTTTGATGGCTTGGCTCAAATGCGATGGCTGAGTTAAGTTTGTGTTTTTAAATCTGTTGGTTTTTCTTGGGGAAAAACGCGCATGTTGCCTGTGTTTTGCGATTTGGACATAGAGTTGCCTGGCTGTCTGACCTACGTATTTCGCCGGACACGGTGTACGGGGAAGGTGATAGACGCAGTTTGTGCGGTGTTTCGGTTCAACACGGTCTTTAGCCTTTACAAGGCGTCATCGTGAGGTGTTATAAACTCGGGGCACAGCTGGCATAGGAACAAACGGAAGCAAATACTAATCAAAGCAATCATACAGTCACATGTATACGACAACACGCTGGGAGCATCTGACTGCCAAATGATCACAGGACCATCAATCAGAAGACAGGATGGTGACCCAAAATAACGCGGGATTCTACTTGTCTTAAACTGATCGTAGAAACCCTTGAAAACAGTCGCCTCCAGCAACGGAAACTTCGGGTAACAGCACCTTACTTCATATCTCACACCACCTAGCTCTCTGCCTTCTTAGCACTATCCGAGCTGAATACAAACGGAACTCCCACGCTTTGTGAACATTTTGTTTTCCTTCAGGCTCATTCAAATTTATTCCTTATTCGGTTGTTTCATTCATATCATTTTATGGGATGCTTAGAGTGAGCCTTCACATGACATCCCAACTGTTCATTATTGAGGGCGGGATCCAGAACGTTCAAGACTATTTACAAAATTAGCTTCAGAAAGTTTGGAAAGTGCTCTCTTACACTTCTACAAATCGACATTAAAACGTTGTGGAACATCGACCATCACAGTTGGAAGCCTCTTACTATCAATACTACCTCGGGGGCCAGTAGTATACTCCAAACACACTGGGTCCTCCAAAGGGACAGAATGGGCTCATTACCCTCAACGATTTTGAAGGCCCTATAAATCCCCTTATAACTCCATCCCATAGATTAGAGCTTGAACACTGGTAATTATCTTCGTGACCAATCATCATTCAGGTCACCCTAGTTTTCCAGGATCTACACAACACTCAAACAAGCAAAATATTCCTGAGAGTTGGAGAACAAGTTTGAGTGATGCGTTCGAGTTGACGGTGTCGGCTGAAATAGGTGACGACGATTCCTAAGCATACTGTAACAGCACTTCTCACCAGAAGTTTGGTTTAACTCATGGAACAAGATATTCTATACCTGGCATCATTGAATATTCTATTTTGGTACACTGGCAGCGCAAAATACCAATCCATCGCTCACCAGAAAGGAACAATTTAACATTTGAAATATTTATACACGTCTATCGGTCATCCATTTTGAGGATTATCATTATAATCTCCGCTCATGGATTTGGCCATTTCGCCTTTCCACCACAAAAGATACATGAAATTCAGGGACCTTCTTATCTGCTTCAACTACAAGCACGATTGGGGCTTCGCCGGCGACGGAAAGCTAAGACATTTCACATCACCAGAGTGAAACGCTGGCGAGCCGAAAGTAATAACTTGTTAATTTAACGAAGCTGTAATATGACGGTCGGCAGTATCTACACGAAAAACATTCCTTAATGTGTTGAATGGATTGATCCTTACAAGTGATCCTTTACAATTCCTTAGCGCAAAACCTCCACTGGGTCAACCACGAGGAATGTCATTTTTAGATTTTATCGCTATTCCGCATTGCCACTTGCGCAAGCCAGGTCTCCCAGCTCTTCACAAATCGCGACGATATATACTTTAAAAAGTCGCATACCCTGGTGATAGCATTGCACATGACGCCTGAGTAGAGAAATACACTCGGACACTTCTGAAACTGATGGCGGCTCCATATTCAAAATCCACCTTTCTGTTGAAGGCCAGGATTTTGGATTAGACCTATCAGGTGGCCAGCTTAATTGCTGTTCGAAGTACATCGCCCAGCGGTTCAAACGCTCTGCTTTGCTGCATATCAGGGAGCCATTTTGGTCTCTGATTATTTCGCTGACGAGATTTGAGAGGAACAGTCGAACGGATCAAGTGGAACAGCTTGCAGAATTTTCCAGCATCTTCCAGTTCTTCGGCCTTTCAGGTCCACCAAGCTTTTCGGTCTGTGCGAACGCAAAGTTACACCTGGCGTCGAACGATGAGTCGGGTGGAGTTGCGATGGCAGCCAGGGGTAATCTGTCGTCGGGTCCTATCAGAGATCCAATGCTTGAATGAGGTTGGTTGGGCCTTACCGCCAACAGACATTCCGGCTTTGAGTAGCGCTTTAGATATTTTTCCAAGTGGCCGTTTATATCCAACATCGTACCGTCCTGCAGGTATTCGGGGAGCTGGATCTGACAGTTTTATTTGACTTCTGGGTCCACTAGCTTCTCCATGGCTAAGCGAGGTGTGCGCTATTTGCGTACACCTGAAAAGCGCAATGAAAAGCAGCAGCGTACAAGTGCATGGTCGGAGTCCACGCTGGTGTTCCAGAAGGAGCGGCAGGCAGTGATTGACCCTCGTCACCGATGGGTCTGTTTGGATTCGGTGCTGACTTGTTGGTGGGCACCACGTTGTCAAGCGATTTTCGCTGTTCCGGAAATTCGTACTGCAAAGGAACAGTCTGTGATCGGCACGCATCTGAAGTAGGCGGTCTCCGTTGTCCGTGCGTCTCGTGCCCAGACCAAGACGTACCACTGCTCCAATGGTACTAAGTTAGGCCAGTAGACGGAGATCACCTTCTGAGTTGCTGCAGCTATGGTGTCATGGGACACCGTCGGATTGATTTAATTCGTCAACTGCAGTAGTAGGCGTCAGCTAACCTAACCATGTTAGATTATTTAACCCGTCAGTATTTTGTTGAGGTTATTTTGGCTGTCTGATAACAAACCATGTTTCCCGGCGTCCTGTTTGCGGTCAGAAGGAAGTTCGCGAAAGTTTGCTGGCTTACTGTGTCCTAGAGATCCATTTACCGTCCCGTAACCATTGCCCCTGGTGTTCCACAAGAATAATCAATCAGTGATACGAGTTACCAATAAATATACGAAATTCAGAGGGCAGTTTTCAACAGCAGAGTCAAGCGCGGGCGCCATCTTGAAGAAGCCAGGCATAAATAACATGTAGAGAGTGACAGTGGACACATTCAGACCCTTGAAACTGTTTCTTCGTCAATTCCAAAGGCTTGTCACGTGTGGCTTTCACCATCAGAAAATGGATGTAAGTTTGCTGCGAAGCCTAACTATGGAGTTCGGACTGGAATATTTTTAACGATGATGGAGCACCACTAAAACGTGTCAGCGACAGACCTTACTTTACGGGCAAAGTTTTTGGAAGCTTCATAAAAATCAATATCTCCCCCCATTTCATCCACAATATGGTAGTCTCTCCGGAAATTTTAGGAAAACACCCATATAACCATACAAAAACTCTACCAACCCCTTGATGAGTTAGACGAAAGTGAACAAATTAAATGAAAAAACTGCCCAGTGCGGTATGGGGCGCTGCATACTCTGCAGGCTGAAGTGACCAAGCTCAACTACATAGAGATTAATTTCAAATGTCGAAGTGTGCAAACGTGCATTTGACCGAAGTTTCAACAACAAGACACAATCGTCTGATGGTATGGTGGCGTGGTATAAGAGGCCTGGAGCGGTACAGTGCCTAGACACCAGTGACTGTGTACCATGACCACCGCGGTACATGGACCATGACTCTTCTAATTTTCCGGAGCTGATGAATAAAAGGCGAGCAAATGAACAATGAATTGCTGACGCGGAAACCGGTGAAGGGTGCGAAGCCAACAACACGTTTGAAGGGGAGGATTACACTCATGAATATCTGCAAAACATAAGGGGCAAATCCAGTGTAGTAGGTAATTCTGATCCTTTGTTATCACAAAGTAAATGTTGGCTTACAGTTGGGACGAGGTTAGGCCCTCCATTATTTACAGTGCTGAAGTTGACTGTCCAAAATCTGGTAGGTTGGCCGTTGCTTTAGCTTCTCGAGATCTTGGGACGTCCCGAAGACATTCGTTGAATAAGTTAATTAATAATGCAGCCTATGTAACGGAAAAGTTTATATGACACTGAATAAAATTTGGTTATCTGGCGGAGTAACTTCAATCACAGATGGAGCCCAGTCGAAATATCAACGAGCCCGACGTCACGACAAAACGGTGACTATAGAATAAACCAAAGATCAAAGGGTAGCTGGGTCCTTAAACTTTGGAACTACCTGGTGACAGTGCTCCTAACGACTAATCCTGCATCAAACGCGAAAGGGTGCCCATTTGTAACCGGCTAGGCTAGATTCCGTTCAGAAAACTACGGGCTTCCTCAACAGTGTTAGTTCGAACCGTGGACATCACGAGGCATTGAAATTCAGAGTTTAATGAGAGAGGCAATAGCCGGTCTGAAAACTTTGGCGGATCGAAGCCACACTAAGCCATGGAACCACGCCAAACACTAACGGTGGTGATCACTCGCAGCTGAGGAAGTCACCCAGCTTCTCACAACCTTACAATAACCACAGGCAGGTTGACTCCGTCGGCATTGAGCTAATGGAGCAGATATAAGTGAACACAGAGATTTGATATGGCGTCCGACAATCCTCTGAACATTTGTGAAGTTTATTTGACGCACACAATTTGTGGACCTATGTGGACTTCCGGCATTATGCCGTTCGGCCATGTGGCTAAAGGAATGTCCATCGGAAATGAAAACCTAAACCCTACTACCTACAAACCTTCCTCGACGATTTATCATTTGGCTTGGAGTCTATGCAAATATTCCGAACTCCATTGCGTATACGGTATGTTGTACATGCATTTGACCTTCAGCCTATCACTTGTGAAGCCTCACTTAGTTTACTTTCATCGTCCCGTATTTGAAAGTCTGTACGATATACACACTAGCTTGTAGCAGGTGGTCGTACGCTGGCATTGAAAACGATCTGTTAGAGTGCTCCCGGTCTTCACGAAATGCGTTGTTCGGGCTCCGCTGTCAATCACTTGTAAACTCATGACAGCATTCATCAGTGTCCCAGTGGGACGTATCACCCACCTCAAGGCCCTATCCGCTTGACTTGCTCCGGAGAGCTGGTAGTGCCAATCAATGTAGTGCTCTAGCAAATCGTGAGCAATTTGATGCTGACTGGATAGGCTAGCTTCCACTGGAGCCCGATTTCAGCTGCAACTTATCATACGGATTTTCCTTAGGAATATCTGCCAACAGATCTTCAACTTCTGTTGCTACATCACACGGAAGATGCTGGACAACATAGAAAAACCGGGTGACTTGGGAAGTGATGCGTCGGGTAGCAAAAACGGCTTGCACCTGGTGAAACCATACCCTGGGGTTGCGTTGATTGAAGTCTGGTAGACGTATGCTAATCCCATTCTCGACTAAATCCGCTGAATCAAAAAAGTGTGCTCCCATAAATACCGGGCAAAAATATTACGACGGCTTGAAGGGAAAAGCTTTCAAAAAAATATCTAGAAATACTCGGGCCCACCAATCTTATGGCCCAAAAGCACGCAAGTGTCAACCACCTTGTTCCTTCAAGCCGCGTTCCAACACCCCTTTAAACACCCCGGCCAGTCAGTAACGGCGACGACTGTCTGTGGCCCTCCTCGCACAAGTCGCCTGTTCCACATCACGTTTCCTCGTAGATACGGGAGCTGAAGTTAGTGTGCTACCACATAAGAATCCACTTCCCGATTCTGCTTCTTTCTCGTTACAAGCCGCTAACGGTGCCCGCATCGCTACATACGGCGAACGTTCCCTCAC
>NW_008751659.1:2243802-2277556 GCF_000715545.1 Opisthorchis viverrini | reverse complement strand
AGATATTTTGCAGCCCCTGACCGATTTTTTCGGCCCCAAGGAAAAATCTTTTACTTTGCCCCCCCCCCCGCCGCCATTGCCGCTTTCGAAAGAGCCAAGCACGCCATTGCTCAGGCCACAAAGTTACCTTTTCTCGATACTCACGAAAGCACAAAACTGATTTCGACAACTGATGCTTCGAACGCTGCCGTGCTTCTCAAGTTGTTCCGTGCTTCAGCAAGTTGTTAACAACACATCTCAACCACTAACGTTTTTCTCGCAGAAGATGCAGGCTGTCCAAACGCGTTACAGTACTTTTGGTTGTGAATTACTCGCAATTTACCTTGCTATTACCGGCATTTCCGCCATTTCCGGCACTGGTTAGAGGGTAGATACCATTCCATTTAAACCGACCATAAGCCACTCACCTATGCCTTCAACGCCAAACCTGATCGATATTCACCACGCGAGATACACATCTCTATTTCACGGCGAACCTTCAAAACAGTGATCCTAATTTTTTGCCCATTCTATCGTTCCCTTCATTTCAAGTCTCTTCAATTCCGTTACCCAACCAATCCGGAACCATTTTGTGATATGTCTACCGGATCAGCTCGCCCAATCGTCCCCGAAGCCCTTCGACGCGTTGTTTCGTTTTCATGGATTCGCCCAATCGTCCCCGAAGCCCTTCGACGCGTTGTTTCGACCATTTTCATGGATTTTCTCAACCAGGAATCAGAGCAACCTGCAAGTTGATTAGTGCACGATTTGTATGGCCCTTCATGAATAAGGACCTGACATCCTGGGCCAAACAGTGCATTGCCTGTCAACGCAGTAAAGTAACTCGGTATACAAGCTCACCTAAACGGTTCTCTGCCGTGTATATTAGTGCATGACATCTTCGGAATCTATTATATGTGGGAACCGTTCAGAAGAAGACCTCTGGACCAACATAATTGGATTATTGTTTATTCGCTGACCTGGGCCAACGACGAACTATTTTAAAGGGAACAATTGTTAGTGAGTCTGTTCCATCTGATCTCTTTATTTTTGTACACCCAACCTAGCGTAATCATTTTTATTTCTTTGCCACACACTCCTGGTAAACTAACTTATTGGGTAGCCAGACCACTACAAGTGCTCCCGGTCTTCACGAAATGCGTTGTTCGGGCTCCGCTGTCAATCACTTGTAAACTCATGACAGCATTCATCAGTGTCCCAGTGGGACGTATCACCCACCTCAAGGCCCTATCCGCTTGACTTGCTCCGGAGAGCTGGTAGTGCCAATCAATGTAGTGCTCTAGCAAATCGTGAGCAATTTGATGCTGACTGGATAGGCTAGCTTCCACTGGAGCCCGATTTCAGCTGCAACTTATCATGTATGTGCAAAAGGGATATGATTCCTCAACATTCCGTTTTGGGGGTCGGTTAGCTGCAAACCATCCCTAACTAGCCTTGGAATCATAGCTCCAGAAGTGATGCCATTTCACAGTGAGAGATGCCTTACGGTTGCTTACACCACGTAGACAGTTGGTGGGCGTAACATACGTAAAGCAAACAACAAAAACACTACATCTTTCGGCAGTCAAGAGACCGGTGCCTCAAAAATCCGCAAACAGTGGTCACTACGGTGGTTAAGAAATATCCCCTCTTCAACCTGGATAAATTTTCTAGATCCACCCGAAGGCAACACATTTATGAGGAGCAGTCCCATTAAGGGAGTCGTTTCATACACAGATATACCTGATGGACAGAATTTAGACACATTGGGAACTGTATCCGTTTCCGGTTCTCTCGCCATGTCGAAGTAGGCCGATATACAACCGTGCACAATGAGTAATGCTATATGGAATTTTCGATTTACACGGAGCCGGATGTGTGTTCACCAGAACACAATGCATCCCTGTTAAACCCGAGGGCGAAAGACCAGAGGGAGCAGCACGTCCGGCCGGTGACTTACAAATCCCCTGCTCGAGAGGGTGCAGCTGAACACTTGGGTCTCACATTGCGTGCAGACAGTCGTCTGAGAAGGTGAACACGTCCGTCCTTTCATTACTGACTACACAGCAGTGTATACAGGACACCTATAGCACCGTTGTAAGTTTAGCACACCGGAATATCCAGAGTTTTGAGGCGGGCCAATGGTACATGCATGCGTGAGACACAGCGATAAATTCGCACATACTGGATATAAAAAAAATAGTTGTAGCAATATAATGCGTTGCGGATTAAAAAAAAACTAGGCGTGCGATGAAAATCGACTTTAAAAAAAAACTAGGCGTGCGATGCAAAATCGACTTCATTGCAACTCGGAGTGTCATCTGTATACCCGCGGATAAAACGAAAGTCGGTTCAACCAAACGAAACGACAAAATACAACAGTGTGACTAATTGCTGTAAACCAAAACGAGATAACACTCAATGAAATGTGTTATTTTACGCAAAGTAAATATTGGTTATTGGTCTGAACAAGCAAGCAACCCTGCGGCCCATGCCAGAAACGCCAGAGTGAAAGCACTTAATTCTGATGTGGATTCGGATCATGATGCTCACCCGGTTGACCACGAGCCTATCTACCATCCAGATATATTTGAACGTAGTTATGGTAAGATCAAAAGAGTTTGAACATTACTTTGAAGTGAAAAGCCTCTGTGACAATTTGTGAGAAATAAATTTGCGGACGAAATACTGGATGTACAGTAGGCACCAGATGTGTCAGTTCATCCAGCGTTCAGCTGTTTCTAGTGCGTAACCCCCCACTGTGGTCTTACCTTATAGGGTCTCCTTTGAAAAGCAATGAAGTTTGAGTTTCTTTTAGGTTTCAGGAAAGGGATGCCATGGTGAGCAGCTGTCCCTTTGTCGGGGACGTCATTTGCTTGGAGCACTATCAGTCTCATTCACAGTAGCCAGATTAAGCTAACCATACTCCCAGTCTCCAGAGAAAGCTCGAACTTCAAGAAACCGCTATGAATCCGTTCAGCGTTAAATACAGCCTCCTGTGCTTCCCATAGTTGTTGGTATCAGAGCGTGAGAATGAGTAAAGCAAATGAAAGCACAGAAACTGATACTTGCTACTTACGCTTTTTTCGGCCGATTAGAACAAGGTAGCCGCCCACTAGCCAATAAGACAGAAGTCGGTGAATGGAGGTAACCTAGACAGAATAATTTCAAGCTGCATTTGCTTAACTTGTCAGTGGACGTTCTGCTAGGGCATTGCTATCAGCACAACAGCATAGTTCTAAGTGTGTCCGACGGTTTTTCGGAGCCTATTGGTGCGCATATGGCCAGTATTCACGGCGTTTTATTCGAGCGAAGCATAAAAACCCTGGGACCGAGGCTGATGAAGGCGGAGGTGCACTGGTTACGGGGCTAAACGTTGAATGTGCGAACCACATAGATTGGAATTCCTAAAAACGTCCCCAGACATGTCGAAATATCAACATGTGCAATAAACTGCCAAGTTCGCGTGCTAAACGAAGCCACGATGTCAGATAGTCAAAAAGGAGCCATTCCATACATGTCACCAGGAAAAGCCGATTCTACGGTTACTGGCTGTTGATCAGGCGGCAGCTGGTCTGCTCGCCGAGCTCGTCACCATTCGGGGAGATATCGTCGGCACGCACTAGCGAGGTCGCGACTTCGAGTCGTCCTGAAGATTCGTGAGATGCGCACTGGTAATGAGTTCCATTAGGAATGAAGCAGCTATACAGCGCTTCTCAGTTTTTTTTAACATAGACTGAAAAGAACGAAAGCGCGATTAAAACGTCGAAATATACCCATACTACCAACAGGTAATACTATACCATGAAAGTAAGCTATCAGTCAGCGGTAGCCGGAAGACAAGAATGAACTTGCAGCAGCTCGGTTACATCCAAATTAACCAGGACCTGGACCAGGCTACATAGATAAAACTCGAGAGAAAAGTCGTCTGTTTTTGAGCACAGCTAGTACCACAATCCGACTGCAAAAATGCATCCAACGGTCTTTTGGAACTAGTAGCAGCTGATGCACTCCCTCCAGAAATAATGCTTCGTGCATTAATCGCGCGTGTCGACGGAGTGACTGACTTGCACAGACACAAACTTATGTGATTACATGGCTTTGGAGGAGACGCAATTTATTACGGTCCAGGCTCTTCCGTTTTGGTAAGGGGGTAGTCAGTGCCGATTTCCTTATGCACTGGGGCGTCCCTCAAGACAGTCCTTAGATCACAACTCGTGCTTCCATGGATTGTTTCCACAACCGTGGTTTTCTATTGTGCGGGTTGCTGTCCTTCGTCCGTTAAAATGAAGGCACATCTTCGAGGCTGAAAGCCTTCACTGGAGCACACAGTGAAGGCGGTTGCATGTCTTGTGAATAACACCTCAGAATATCTAGAATAAGAACCAACGAACAGCGATGCATAGGACTAGATTGAGGATAAACCACGGTGCTCTGTATGAACTTTTTACGATTCCGTTGAAACCGACCAGGAAGCCCATACTGACAGTATTATCTGGGATTTATGTGGATATGGAACAACACTGATCGTTGTCTTCCGTTAGCTGACCAGCAAGGAGCCTTGCTAGTGGCAAAAGGTGTCCGAAGAGCAGAACCCTAAACGAGAACATCGCACGACATAGGGGAAAGTACCGATGCCTTATGGCAAAGTATTCCACCTGAAGTGATGGATCATTCACTGCGCTAAGCGTAGCTCATGAAATGATGCCCTGTATTTGGACTCGAACCTCTCTCAGTGACACTCAGCACGGAACTGATATGGCAATTAATTAAGAAATACACCAGTAAAGCATAGAACAAAATGCGATAAGCCGCATCGTCACCAGGCCCAAAAGGTTGAAGGCAGTGACGAGATAGACGATGTGCCTGGTTGCCTTAGAAACCAACAACGAAGCCAGTTGAATACATTATCAGCCAATATTATTCGAGCGATATATCTGTACCCGAAGCGAACAAAAATTAATTACAGTGAACGTGTTTGCCCCTGAAGTAAACTTTGTTGAGCAGGCTCTCCCGGTAACTCAATCACTAGTGGAAAACCATGTGTCTCGCATATTCATCGTCAATCCGATTTCAAGCAAACTAATCGAATTGCATCATGAGGCATCTCAGTCAGAGTGAACGATGCACCGATGACATATCATGAACAGAATACTGAAGGATCCCAGATATCGATGATGTCTGCGTGGCACATGGTATTCTGTGTGCACAGAGGAGGTTCCAACAAACATTTGATGCACTAGAAATCAGTTACTTTCTTGAAGTGCACGAACCTTTAACAGAAACCTCACTTTTAACAGAATCCAATTTGAGAGTCAGAGGGAGATATCAGTGCGGTCAAGTAATTCTAGGTGCCATACACAATACATAATGGCCATCACCGCTTTACCGATACCAGCAGCCACAGGAAAATCAGGTGTTCTAATCGCATGGCACGTTAACGAGCGAATAATCTAATGCCTTTTGGCCACTGGAAATGAAGCTGCCGTTCTTTTCAATAACTGAAACATCTCCGTATAACAGGATGATGGAGGCTTCACATCCAGCCAAACTACCGGTGCCTGACTGTCTTGAACTGACCGGAGTCAGTAGTTACACGTTTGATGCAGTGATGCCCACTTGTTCAGACACACCGAAAGATGAAGGCCTGAACAAGAATCAGGCCTTTACGCCATCACCAAACAGACAGTTACGGGTTGCTGAAGTTTCTTATCACTGCGAAAACTTATGAGGTCCCCGACTCAAAGAAAACGAATCCGGTTGACCTTCGCCATTTGTAATATGCTTTAACAAGCTTTGGATTTCCGCTTTCTTCTCCTGCTTGACCTACTCTTCGGAAGATCTGATCGACCTTCGGTTGCCGTTGGAATGGACGATTTGGTGTAAGTGTCAAAGTTGTTCGCCCGAGGGTTGCAGTAGAAATAAGAATTGTTATCGACAGAACTTTTACTTTAACCCTATAGCTAGCGAGCCGATGTTCGGAAGCACGCCACATAGCAAACCACCAAACTCTTCTTGAGTAGATTAACATGAATTGTAACTAGCGTTTTGTACTGAACATTCAAATGCACGCTCCACCAGTTGGAAAAGCTGTTCTCATTTAAAACGGTATTGTCTTTTCCTGCTCCGTGGTGAGATCCAACTGGGACAGGGAGATGGTGGGTCGGGTAAACTATGCATGTAACTGAACAGCCACAGGCTTTCCAAAGCAACAACACATAATTGGCATTCAAACCTTTATTAATGGTAACGGGATTAACTGAACCGTGGAGGTGAACGCTATTTCCGTCATCAGATCTCGAAGGCTGACTTTGTATCCGCCTTTTCTTCTGCGGAGCGCGTACGAGGACCTTGGTACTCACGGCGACCAGGAAGCCGACCCATTCGAAGGGCAGCCGAGGCAAAATGTGCACAACTAAATCATCCCGGACCTTTCGCTGAGTTACATGATTCGATTGCAATGTTCGTCCACAGATATTGTACACATCATGCATTAGATTGCACCACTTGGTTGACAGACAGATTTCATCCAGTATGGTGGCTGCTCTGATTGCTGCACACATTTGGATCAATGGGTCTGCAGACAGCATAACAACACACGGCAAAACGAGATCTATCGTCATTCGGTTGGCATAGCTTCATCTACGTACTAGCCTTTTCCGGGTCAACAAACAAACACACGAAGGGGAGACTTTGATGAAGTGCGTTTGGTTGGACTCCTCCGTTTCAATACGTCATCGTATTCCTGTAGATAACTTAATTACTGAATTCAGGCTGGTTGTTACTACAAAAGTGCAGCGGTCCTGGTTGGCTTTCTCAAAAACAATAATTGGCCTTCATTAGCTAGGATGTTATGTAAGAAACACATCTGACCTCAGGCCCCTGCGCAAAGGATCCCGCTCATACAATTAGTTGCTGAGTTCCAATCATGTGGTATTGCTAATCAATGAGACCAATGACTCCTACAAGGCGATAGCAGTTTAAAGCAATTCACTGAGCTAGCACCAACACCTCACGTTTCTTTGGTAAGGCTACGTGCTCATCTGGAAAACACTAGCAAGAACATTCGCTTAACAAATGTTACCAACCCGACACAATTAATCAACCAATCACAGTAGTAGGAAGACGAAATTTACTTCAAACCGCAGACCTCAAAATTAAAAATCTGAATAGCTTAACTTCTTTGGAATATGACTACCCTACAATCCAAAAGGACGTACGGAGCATGCTATGTTGCCGGATTTGTCAAACATACAAAGGATAAAATGAAAAGCGAAGGGTGGACCCACCGGTCAGTAGTTCGCAGTAGTTCCATACATAGTACGGATACCGACAATGGATTGTGAACTAACGAATACTGACCATGAGAAACTAGCGAGGAACTAAAAGCTTTGGGTGGGCGGTATTGGTCACTCGTACATTCATGCTTACGGATCCAATCTCTATTGCTGCTCCTACTGAGTGACTTAGAGATCTGAGACGTTGTGAACACAGTCATGTTAAGTAGGACCCTGTAAATCCCAAACTTCTGCTTGTACCTTTGACATTACCTCGCACAGTTAGAGAACAACAAAAACGCAGGAAGTAACCTAACGCTTCCTAATGAACTGCGTGTACTCTGCACATAAAATGTGTCGAAAGCGCAGAATGGATGAGCAGCCCGGAATTTTGAAATTTCCATGGACAGCCGTTCAAAGGAACTGAAGTTTGCAAACACTAGAAAAGGCCATACCACAGAACGGCACATTCATAAGAGTAATGGATTCAGAAAGGTTAGACGAAATTTCCGGGCTATCAGGTAATCTCTTCTCGAGTTTATACAGAATAATAAATCCCCCAGAACAGGACAAAGACCAGTAGGGTGCGGTCACTTGAGGCCCACTTCCATTTGGTCAGAACACGAAAGATTAAAAACTGAAATACTGGTTATCTCAAAAAAAAACGAATTCGAACATCAGTAGACGTGGTTTTAGATGGTGGAGATGGTAGCATTGGAAGAGCATGACAAAGTGTAGTACACAAACGAGTCATAACAATGGAATGATATGTACGACTCAGAAACAATAAGTTAATCAGGAGGAATTATCACACAGATCGGGTGACTGCCTGGTCAACTTAGAAGAACTGGAAGGCATGCACCGCAGTCCAACTCGCATCAGGAATTGGAGTCCGGATCTCCAAGGAAAGTGAAGATGCCGAACAACAAGAAGGTCGCACCCCCAATGTAGGTGACTAAAGTGTGGAGGGAAATAATTGCAAAGATAATGAACACCAAGCAGTGTCGTTGAGGGCAAAAACAGTCCAAAGTCAATCAGTTAAAAAATTAACGGAGACGAACTACAAGCAAATGCCTGAGACCAGCGGGAAAACCGGGTTCATATGTGCCAACAGTTGAGAAACGGAACTACTGACCAGAGAAATGAACTCATCTGCATACCAATTTGGTTTTCGCGGGAGATCCACTAGAATCCCAGCTGAATTTTTCGTTTATGATGTTCTCTTTTATGTGCTACTGACCATTCATCCATCCAATTGAGATTGTCATGGAATAGGCCTGACGTCAAATTACTCTGCCGTGTTTCCTATGTACGACACGGCTAATAATCCCGAGAAGTTGAATCCTAACAAAACATTTAATAGGGCGGTAGAGTCCACTTTCAGCACACTGCGATTTCCAGACTGTATGATACACAAGAGTGGTGGGAAACCACTCTTATACTATTTTCCGTTCTATCCTAACACACTATGTACTAGTACGCCTACAGAATTCCTAATCGAGTGGTAGCGTTATGCAAACAAGTCAAAAGAACCACAGTCAAAACAGAGGCCAAAAGTACATTGGGAAAGTGGGGGCTCAACAAATCCGATCAAGTACCCATTGAAAATGGTACAGACTCCACTTTGGTTTCAAGACAGAATAGGGGGAATCGAGACGGTGGTCATTTTATAGAGATAGAGAACATCCGAGATTTTCAGAAAGGGAACTACTCACAAGGTTGCTGAAAACTCTTCGACAGCCCACGACCGGTTTCACTCTTCTCGGGGCTCATCAGGTAGACGCAGCCCCCGAGTTTACGTCAACCTTATGTTTTACTTGAGAAATACATTCATTTGCAAATCAATTTGGTTTTCGTGAGACTCAACTTTATGAAAATATACTGCAATATCTCGAATATCGTGCCAACTGAATCATGAGGCGACCTGTGTGCAGCACATTCAGTTGTAGAATATCACAAACGGGAGATTCAGTTGAGTCCCTCGTGAAAACCAAATTGATTTGCAAATGAGTGTATTTCTCGAAAACATTCGAGACTATTCGAAGGACATCAAACATAACTAACATAAGGGTGATGTTTCAGAATGAGGATGATGTGCTCCGTATCGGTGTAAGTGAGGGAGTACTTGCCGGTGGAAAGGAGCAAATTTTGTGTATATGAAAGCAGATTGGATGACCGAAATACAGGTAACACAGGACAGGGAGTGCACACTGCAGTGAGCATAGAATCATCAAAAAATGAAAATAAATGACGTGATGATCGAAAACACAGCGATACCAGTATAGACGTTACGTACAGGATATAAAACAGGCCCTGAAGATTAGGTTGAAGGGGCCAGTCAACACAACCGCGTGGTTTTGAAGGATGAGTGGCGCTATGTCCTATCTAAGTGTCGATCAGCCGCTGGTAGCTGAACGATTGCGTGTTAGCAGAGAGATTTAAGCCCCCGGAGTTTCGTGAGATGCGCATTGCTGATGATCTCCAATAAGGATGAAAGCTGTACAGCGTCCCTCGGCTACATAGCATACGTTGGCTCCACTTACAGAACAATTTGAAAATTCCCAAAGCTTCTCACACTATCAACGACCTAGGAGTTGGTGGAAAATACCCCTCTGTACGCAAGTGCCAGAAGGAATCTTATAATTTGTCTGCATGACTATGTGAGTCTACAACCGAAATTCTGGAGTGAATTCAATCTGAACACTTATTTATTCGAAAAACTCGGTACAGATAATGTGGCTCTACTTTGCGTACGACTAAGCTGCTCATCTACACGAAGTCATATCGATTAAAACTGACGTTCAACATACTTGTCACGATAAAATGTGTTCTGTTCGAGTTGGATATGTAGCCAGCCAGTCACCCACACACTTGATTGTTCAGCTCACAGTCGCTCACTGGATTACGAGACTTGTCTTTTTTCATACTCGCAAACACGTCACACCAAGGCAACTCATCAGACGTCGATTGTCTGCACCGTCTAGTGAGCGTAGCAACCACTCATGTGCTGACGCGCCCACGTATACGCGAACGGACCTACATATAGGGAAATCGAACACAGTCAGCACACACAGACTCGCGTGCGCGCGGGGAGCAAAGAGTCAGCCGAACACTCCAAGTCCACGGACGATTATGGAGTACGTGTAGCAGCCAAAGTGCAGAGAAAGCACTTCTCGCCGTCCGGACTTTCACCAATGGACTCTCACATATGATAAGTTCCCTTTTGACTTGCCCCACATTTTATATTGCCTTTATTTTACACATGCTGCGAATCGCTTCTGTAAACTACTGTCAACCACAGTAAAGACTTTTATTAGTCCATACACCTTCTGATTTGTATTATGGTCATCACCACCTGTGCACTAATAGATACACAGAAGATTCCATTTATATTTGCGGAACGCAATATTAAAAAACTAGCGGATTTAGCAGAATTCGCAGGAAGTCTTTTTCAATTTCAACAATGTGGTCTGCATCAAAACGACGCTAATGTGTCCAAATCACATCGGAATCCTGAGCATCTAGAAGGATCAATGTTTCTCCTTATCAAAAACTGAAACTATAGCAACCGCCCATGGTTGTCCTCAACATGACAAAATCTTGGTACACTTTATATGACCATCAGTTCCTAGTTCTTTTAGATGGGTGTAACTGCAAGCGTTGGCCACATCCTATACCTGAACAGCCGAATATGATCGCGAGCAACCTACGCAATGAATAGGCCTTCTTGTTCCTCATTACATAAGAAAAACAGTGTCACAAATGCTGGGAACTCGCACATATGTAGAATAAAGAATCAGTAAGGCTTATCAACTTGGGGACCAGAAAAATGATGCATATCGCAGGGCAGCGAAGCAATCGGATGACGAATTACCATAGTTACAAATGAACCGGGAACATGAAGGGCCGATGACCAACCGATCATGACAAAAAGACTCGCTACAGAGGCACTGGCATGCAAGATAGCTGCTACTCTAGTGCCTGTTTCACCGTAGACTGAGATCCAAGGTCACACGTTAAGTCTCTCTTCACGGACAGCACTAAATATAGACTTCGGATATATATGAACAAATTCCGGATGCACTAGAATCATACTTCAACTTGGAAAGTCATTTGCTTGTATCTTGTCCCTGTCAGCATTCGACACGTCCATCAAAGGCAGTGAATATCACACAAACATGTTACACTGGATAGTGTCACGTGGTGCATTCTGTAAACCAGTGTTGTTTGACTTTCTTTACAACGTCGCTGAGAATAACGCATATACGCGTATAGCAGCCTATCCTAGGAGGAAGTGGATACTCACCATACAGGCAACTGAGGTATCGTTTTCGGATGCACACGGTCCAACGCTGAAATCACAGCGTTTCAGATTTAGGACTGGTCTTCACATGAGCAATCAAACTGTTTCACATCCAAAAATTGTCCAGACAGCTGCTGATGCGAATTTTTCAATAATTGTATCATACTGGCAGTAAATATCGTAGATATGAATGGTCTTTTTAACAGCTGAGAAACGAACTGCAACACGGGTAAGAACCAGGGCTCAATCTGAGATTGTACAATTATTCCAAAAATAGTGTCAATCTTGAATACCGCCATTTGTATTCAGTCTGAGTGCTCTGCTGCGGTGAGGAGGGCGCCAGGTAACACGATGCCTAAGTTTGTACTTAGAGCTTGTGCTTACGGCAAACAGATGGTGAAGGGCAGTCTCAGGGAAAGGCCGCTGTTGTGGGTTCTCGGAAAATCTATGCCAAATCCCCTGCCGATACGGCAACCATGTTTGTCTATTCTTGCCAACTGGTCAATCAAATCGTCCACCAGAATAGTGACATCCGTGCGGTTGGCCAGCCGAAGGAGTCTCGGGAGCCCCCTGGGTCAGTGCTGCAGTTAGTTGGAGCGTGTGCCGAAATAACGAATAGATTTCGGGTTTGAGAGTCGCTGGTTGCGGACCCTGGCAGACCCCGCTAGTCTGACTGAATGCAGTCGGCTATACACAGGAATTAATTCAGACAGAGCGTCCTCAGTTCTCACACTCAATGTAATTCTCCCACCACTGAGACTCCAGGAAGCCACTGCTGTTGGATAATCTGAAACCCATTGACTAAACTGTGGACAAACTTAGCTTCCCTGGACCGTGTTCAGATGCGATACCACAGTGCGGTCTTGTATGCGTAATTCGGAGATACACAAATCGATTTTTTTAGAAGTTATGAACAAAGATTAGAGACAATGAACAGCGCCATGTTGAACAGATCCCTTATTATTAGTAGTGTACGTCTAGATCTTGTTTTTCTTGGAGAAGGGCTAGGAATCGATGCTGAATTTCTGGAGTTAAAACAGATAGAGTAATCTTGACATGGATAGTAATAAGAGTTAAAACTGAGAATTTAACGAGACTAACCTCTGCCCCTAAGCTGCGTTAGAAGACATTACCTGGTTGCCCAGGCGGAAGAAAACATTTGTTTCAGGTACCTCACTTTAGACCTTTGACTCAAAAGTCTGACCTATAAGGTAGTGGGGAAAGATCGAGTCTTGTTCCAGGGTGCCGTCAAAGGCCTCTGACCAAGCAGTCTGACCTGGGAGGAAACAGGAGTTAGGGTAACCTTGGAGACCTGTCCAGAGCCAATGAATCAATGGTTTGACCCACATGATTGTGAGAGGTTTGCCTAACCTAGGTCGAATGGATTAAGGTGAACTATCCAGCTTCTAAGGCGAATGCGCACGGTAGGCGCCTTCTGAGCAGCACCAGAGTCTGGTTTTAAAAGTATTTCAACGGTTATTCAATACGGTCGGTGATCACAGTCAACAGCTGGGCGATTGGGGTGTGTGATATTTAGAACTGACCTTTTTCTAACCCGCCGCTTTCAGGTAAAGGAACATCGCTGCTTCCATAAATATGGATAAACTGGTCACCTGGAGGAAATACCTTACTGTTCTCACACCCTAATGCAGAGGATAGTAAGATTTTACATCACCACAGTTATCCGTAGTACGAAGGCCTGCTACCTTTGTCTGTTTGCTTCCCTTCAGCCTTACTGGCACGGTTCAACCATTTTAATTAGCAGGGTCATTATAGCAATCAAGCCCGACCACCACATCAAGGTGGCAACTATTGGTAGAGATATCTGTCGAAATTTGTAAATCACATAATGTAGACGGCTTTGTCCGGTTGTCTCATCTGTACTTACCGGCGAGCTCACTTTCGCCTTCTCATTGGAACTACTGCAACCCGATGACCTGAGGTTGTGTTGAGATAATACTAGTAGAGAATTAGAGGACTTGCTGAGCTGGTTCGAAAATTCCCACTTGACAGCAGCGGCAAGAAATTAGGTGCTGATCGTCCACCTAAAGACGGGAATACTTCTGCATGGCACTTCATGTCTAACGTTGTCAGCAGTATTCCTCGAACAACTAGATCCTATATTCTACAACATCCACACATCCTAACTATACTACCCGCAAATTAGGTGGTTCACTTCTATACTATTTTTCGGGGGTTTAGACATCTACACTACTGTTTGTTGGCTTCCAGTCTACAGTCTATCACCGATATCAACCGCCTTCAGTGTTAGAAATGTGTCAAAACATCGGTAGATCCGATGCACTAATTGATGATACACGAAGCGACAGACAAAATCAATGCTTAATATGTGAATACTAGATTCAGGCCAGACTATTGTATGGGTCGGTTTCGTTTTGTTGCAGTCACATCATCTAACAGTTTGATCCACATCGACCAGCCAGTAGATGGTTCGACAGATTTAGTTGAGTACACTTCTGATGTTGACTCATAACGTTGCTCAGGACATCGATGAGTACGACATTCAGGCCTCACAGGACACCTGTACAGACTGTGTTGGACCGCATCAGTTTGGCGCAGCAGTTGAATGAGACAGCTCCAGTTATCCTAAGCCGTATGGATTGATTGAGTTGTGTGACTCTAATACTCCCCAAAGAATGCAGACTGAACATATATTTGGTAAGTAGCGACAAGGTTGTAAGAAGCTTTCAGTAGTAGATCATAGTGTGTGCACCACCTTGTATCGGTTCAAATACTTCTATCAACATGAAGCCTACATTAATCGCAGCTGATCGTGCTGATGATGTACAGTGCAGCACACATGTCATTCACTAAGACACAGCTTGCACATGAGGGTGATGCAACTCAGTGCAAGGTGAATCGACATTCAAAAGTGCACGGGAAACTTGCAAGCCCGGACATGTACATTGTGATTAGGATTCCTGAGAGGGACCAGAACAGTTTTCTTTCACGGTTCAATCGACTTTTATGTCGTAAGTCACGGTAAACTTTCTCGTCGTACCAGCAGATTGCAAAATTTATTTGTGATCATACCGTTACAGATACGCCATGGAAAATTCACTAGCCCTCAATGACGATATTCGCAGGTTCAGTAGGCCAAATAAAGTTGTTCATCTGGAAGTTCCGCTGCCGGACTGACATCTTTAAGTTAATGACCGTTAACTTTCTTAAGCTTTCAGCTCTCATAATGTTTTGCAGGATCACTGGTTTATCATAATAGGTATACACATCGACTCCACGTTCATATTGACATTTCCGAACGCACGCAACTTTCAAAATACACCTTCCTCGGTCTCAACTGCTAAAATGCAGCTACATCAGTTTGCCACATGAGCCACATCGGTTGATACGGTGCTGCTCCCCTATGAGAAACACTTTCGGTGATCATCAAAAATCATTTCATCCTGAGTAGTCTAACAGCAAATGATGTATCGTGAGGAAGAGGCTGAGTGTATTTTATGGTACTCCATTGTTTATAACGGGATATGTTCTTGAGATCAACAGAAGACAATTTGCCCAACCGACAAGTGAAACCTACGAAAATAGAAAACGACTTCGGAGCGCTCAGTTTTTCACTGTTCCATGCGCTTTTCCCCGGTCATCTTTCCAGCTTCACTGTCTGGATGATACCGCAATAAGGCAAATGCGGTTTATAAACAAGTTTGAGTTTTAGGGAACACTATGCTTGTCCATCAGAAGCGAGTGTCAAAGTCCATGTTTCTATCCTTCGACCTGGCATTCAAGAAGTTTGGTTCGTTTCAAGGTCGACACACCGAACTGTCCCGATTTCGAAAAACGGAGAGCTGTCATCTTGCCCTGTCACTAGTGGCACTAATTATCCGCACACGTTGTTGTAACGGCATATCATAGCACATGATCAAGAGCTCTTTTCACTTGTATCCACATTAGCGGAATACGGTCTGTAAGCAGTGAAGACGTATAGAGGCGCACAGCTGTTGTTGGTTTACCGACGAATCAGAAAACGTTAGTCAAAGCTCGTATAGGCCATCTCTACGTAAATGTGAGCTCAAAAACTAATCTTGAGTTGAATAAAGACCAAGTACAAAACTGCCAACGAAGAGATAGAGTTTTCTATAGAAGAAAATGTTGGTAGCTCAGGTAGCGTAGATTGTTTTTGGCTTCTTCGCTGAGCTGGGCAATTTGATTGCAAACGTTTCATCGCCAATCGAGGTGACATCATCAGTGCGTTATTGGGGAACGTAGTGGTGTGTGGGGGTGGGCTGGTGGGACGAAACCCGGGCCCTCAACGTTCCACTTACCGGGAGAGTACTCAATCTACTGAGCTGCCATGGACACCGCCCTACGCGGCACAAGTGAACTTGAGTTCACATTGAATGGCCTAATGGACCAATAGTTGGTCTGCCAGCACCACCAGTGAGCCCGTCGTGCGCAGGAAGCCGCGATTTCGAGTCACGTCCAAGAACTTTGACTTTCACTTGCATTGTATGTGCTCGGGTCCATATTCAAGACCTTTCAACTCCTAGTCTCTCTCACATGAATCCAGATTTGCCGGAGGTAGTGAGTGACAGACTTCACACGAGGGGTTTTCGCAACCACGTTTCACGTTCTGATGATCCGACAGACTGGCAGACTCATTTACGGTACATGAAACCAAAGCTTCCCAATATGGATCAACGCAACCACAGACGCCACATTTTGCAAACAGGAAAACAAGTCACATCCACCAGGTAAACTGGCTCGTCAGTTAGACAAGTCAGATATCAAACTGCATGCCAAGGCAAACCCAACCGGAAAATGTTCGTATTCGTGATGATAGGTAGCTAAACATAATTTGGCCTCGGTTTACAGAAGCGGAACTTCATCATTAATCACCCTAATGTTCGTACTTGCGCACCTATCATCCTTCACATTTGAACAAAGTGGACATCGAGACTACAAAGGTCCAGGATGTTATGGAGCATTAAATGAACAACACACATAGGTGAAGTGAATCAGCAGCGCACAGAGAATTTTGTTTACTTTTTATCACCTGTCCATCATTGACTAGAAACTGCGCGCTCTCATGATTAACTTCAATTACAAATCGCTCACCGTTTATGACATTGTGCAACTGAATTTTCCGCACAAAGGACACTCCATATTCCAGTTAGCACTACTGTTGAGACATCGCAATATATTTTCTCGACAGAACACACTACCCATTTGATCGCTGAAGACCCTTCGACAAGTTCAAATCCACTCAGACGATAAGTGGGACATGCAGAATCGATCCGCCAGTTACCTGTAGTTCCCCAAGATAGGATGAAATACTTCATCCGTACGGTTAAAAATTGCCTTTTTTTCGGAAGGTCTGTCCGACCTATGAGGCCTTGATGTTCTATATTGCCCAGAATTAATACTGACCAAAGATCGTGAAGCTCAATACACTATCTGTGGTGGTAGGCGACTGGATTTCCACAGTCATATCAAACGGACAACTGCTCTTTCTAATACGACTGGCTTCCGAGAGTGAATTCGCTCAGTTATGTGGTTGGACGCATATGCAGTTACATCCTCCGGTCAAATTTCACCTACAACAACACTTGCAATCAGAGTAAAAAGATGCAACTTTTCAAATGTCACACTTTGTCAGCCCGTGGGGCACCATGAGCGGTAACCCAGTCCTTTGTGTGCACATGCATCAGAAAATTAAGCAATGAGAAGTAGTAACTTCTCGATAAGTCGCACTACAACAAAAATATCTGTGACTACTGGTAATGTGTTGAAGCATTGGTAGCTCGGATGAGTTTATTTGTTGTTGATCAGTTGGCTGTTGATCTGTTCAACGAACTTGGCACCTGGCTACCAAAGGCTTTGTCACCACACAAGGAGACGTTACCGATGCACTGATGATGTCTCCACATTTGCAAGCCAAGTGCCAAGCTCGGCGAACACATCAACAGCCACCTGATCAAAAAGCAATCAGTGACTACTGAGTCATGATAAAAGCCCAGAAATGCACAGCGAAACTAAGTGAATTTTCTCTTGAAAACTTCCGATCGCTCCTTCAGCATTTGTCGGTTTTAGTTAAATTTTCCAGTATGGTCAAGCACGTTATGTTGAGCGGAACAATTCTATTGTGTAACGTACAACGTACAAACCAACTGACAGAGCTGGAACATTTTCAGTTCACAACAAGGTCTGTTGAATAGAGAATGTAATAAAACTGACGAGCAAAATTCATTCGGTTGAACAGACCAACTTTTGTTATCGCTATCCGTTATGGGGACCAAACAGCTATAAATCTAACTCTGTCACTTTAACACTAACCATTGACTGTCTCTCACAACAGTTTACAAATTAATCCATTCTCGTAACTGCTGGCCTCGTCTTACGACTAAGCCCACGGACTCAGAAGTTAAGGGTCCATCAGAAAGATCTCCCGAACTGGCTAGAAGCTTGTTGGTACACCGTCAGATGTCAGCTTTCAATGGATTGCGATCTCAACGAGCGACGTGGATTACATCCAGGGCAGAGAAAAAATCCGGCTTCATTTGCGTATGACATCTCAGCTAGGATTGCACTGCAGTCCCAAAGTTCTATTTTCTTTCAGTCACGAATAAAGTTCAATTACAACTGGGTATTTCATTCTGAAAGTTGGTTGCCTATGCGCAAGACAGACTAAGTATTACTTCACAGTTGTTTCTTTCTCGTCGAGATTCAGTGGCAGTGCAAAAGTTACGAATATCTAGCTTAAACGTCTTGCTATTCGATCAAAAGAGGTTAAGCACTTAAGCGAAACTTAGCGAAGACGTCATTATGGTCACGTGATGTGAATTAATGTTAGAATAATAGTGAGGCCAATCAAAATGAAACTTGTGACCGAATAGCACGGTCCAAACTACCCAAATGGTTGTAGTCTTGAAATCATGTATAGATGTGTGAAACGTGCACTGCTAATAATCCCCAACAAAAACGGGGCAGTTGTATAACGCTTCTCATCTCTCTCAGTGTACATGCACTTCGATTGCGGAAATTGGAATTATTCTCACAAATCGCGAGGCAGCTAGCTGGATTAGTCAGTATCAGATGGGATGTGTGCCGACAGAGAACCAAGAAAGAACTGGAGTCTGAGGACCTGGAAGAATAAGGATAGGAAGTCCCCTGTAATTCGCAATTCGGCCACTTGCTGTTAGTAGGAATGTGGACAGATTGGCGGACGTCAATGGGAGTCTGGATGAAAGAAAAATCCCTTCTGACCTAGAAGGCATAGAACGTCAACTTCTCCTTCGAATTCCGTCGAGCATATCACTTTGCTCTGTGAAACCAGACACGCCAACGCGAAAAAAGCATGCTCTACAAGCTCTACTCTGAAAGGATTCAAAGCCAGCATAACTGGGAACACAGACGAACAGCAATCGTCAACGTTTAAGTTACGCACAACGTTGCTTGTCTGTCCGTGAATATTCACATCTAACGTTTAACTTAAACCGGATTCCCGAACACCTATAACAGATCACTACAATTATTCATTAAACAATTTGGACTCTATTCTGGTATTTCTAATTAGCACTACTATGACCGGGGTAGCTGCATACCTATCTTTTGAAGCTAAACTCTCCTTTAAAACATGATTCCTTGTGGAGTAATTCCTACAAGAGACCCTCTGCAGAGAGGGAGGGTCCAGAATAATGTACCTCATTAGACACCAGCCTGTGTGTGACCCCTTCGGATAGAGACCACATCATCTGAGAATTAAACGACCCTTTCTTGTGGTGATCTTTCTTCAGGAGGATTACATGAAACGTTCTGCTCCATAGGAAAATATGCACAGGAAAAATGGAGATTAAGTAGTCAACGACTCACGCCATTTGACAGGGATCCGTTGTGCGACAAATCGACCGACAAGGACAGCAAGGCCTGTACACACGGCATGGCCGAGGATGCCACCCACAATAACCCCGGAGACACTCTGTGAGTGGGAAGAAGAATGGGAGAAACAATGGCTTACGCAAGCGCAGAAAGCCGAACAGTTAATAATTTGAGAACGTGAGACAATTATTAGAAGTCATCGCGTCTGTACCTCGTCTCTTCTTTTGCACTCATGACTACCTTGAAAGTTTGACACCAGTAGATAAAACTATATATCCGCATTTATGGACATTCATTCAGCTTCCTAACAGCAACAACCCCAAAAAGTGCTCCTGTAGTTGGATTTGTGAGCTCGTGAAATTCGTTGGTCAGAACCAGCTACGGAGCTAATTCTCTCCAATGGATAGCACAGTGTCTTCAATATCGTAGTAATAAATAATAATCGTTCAGTGGTAGTATCCTTTCAGTGCCTAGCTGACATGTCACCCGAAAGAAGCATGAGGGATGGGATACTGCCAGGTCGCCCAAGCCTACACAGAAGTCCAGATGCATATGCGGGTTCGAACCATGGACCTCACGGTCATTAAATTCGCGCTCCAACGACTGAGCCCTAATATCAATGCCCACGAGGGCTAACACAGCCCTAGCTGGTGCATACATCGAAGAAAACCAAGAATGACTGAAAACGAAAGGTAACGTGCTGTGGTGTTCCACTTGCAACGCGGCGAAACCTGCCGAGAAGAGACATTTTCGTCGATGACATAACCGTTAAGGCACAGGGCTTTTTTACAATGCCTGAGCCACAGAGTAAACCCTAGGATTTTTCGGTTCTCCAAAACGATGAGTTACTCAAGAGAGAACGTCCCAAACGTAGACCATCATGTGAAAAGAGGACTATGGATGCATCATCCCGTTACATTGGCCGGCTGTTACTGAGTGGACTACATTCGACTCATGAGTTAGCCTAGGATGTGCGCACAGTACCGATTTTTTTTTGCTATTTACAGTTGAAATACCCGATGTTTACGGGTTCCTAATAACTACCACTGAGTGTATTGTTACCCTGGAGCATATCATTATGATGATTTACTTCGTTTTCGGTTTATATTCGGGCTTCACTAAGTGACAAGAAGTTACTCGTACGTGAAGACCTGAAGGTGACAACCGTAGTGGTTCATCACTTTAAATTAGTACGTCTCGGTCAAGAACAAGTAACAAAACGAATAGCTGGCATACTCGCTACAAGCGAGGTGAAATAATCCACCGCACCCTCACAAAAAAACTGGATAAATCGGGAACCCATTGTCCACGACACGAGGGCACCGGCATGTTTGTTACCAATACGTCCCCCGCCCAAGAAGAAACATCCCTAAGAAATATTTCTGGATTGTTCACGTGAGTGATGTGAATCAACGCCCAACGTCCCGAAAACCACTTACAAGTAACCACAACATATCAAGTTAACATGCCGCACAGGGCTGATATTCAAAGTCAAAGACATAACCCATAGAACTATACTGTTGAGTGTATGTATGACATTCAGAGACTCTCTAATATCAGGTCGGTCAATAGGTAGAAGTCCGGCTGACAATGATACCTGATTCTCCGAGCTTGGGTTTGGAACGTGACTGACGACTTGCTCCTTAATGATGTTGATTACCACCACTGCCTTGCAGTTTGGCTTTTGAGACAAAAGATTCGGGTAAAGATCCTAATCGTCCTCATGTCCAGCTGCACGCTTACAGATAATTTCATGCCATATCGGCCAATGTGTGGAGTTATCAACTGAATCGCTTCACTAGCTACACATAACAGAGAGGGTAAGGGCAAACAAGCGAGTGCTGACGCATCCATTCTTCCTCTTTCACATATTCCTCCCATTCATCGTTTTATCACGTTGCCAGAAACATTTACGTAGGCCCCCCAACCTAAAGCTGCCACCTGGAGGTGGTGGTCAGGCTTGATTGCCGAAATCATCCTGCGGATTACATTGGCTATCTCACCCGAGTTCACCACACTAGGCGGTGTCAGGAAAGGCCGTATTCTTTCACCTTTCCTCTTCAACTTCGCCACTGATACCATTATGGAAGAATCACGACCAGCCTCTGATGACCTCGAGGCGTCTACTCACAGATATCGAGTACTTAGGCAAAACACTTCCATCCGCATTGGGGAGGCCAGGGCAGATTTCGTGAACCTGTGTAGCCCGTGACGTTGTCAACTCATCCGTCAAGGGTCGAGTTTACAATGCTGTGGTGCGCCCCATATTACTACAGGGGTCAGAAACCTAGCTACTGTGTCAAAAGATTTTCAGTGTAAGACCATCGATATGTTCGGAGCACTGCCCGGGTCTGCTGAGAGCACCAGATCAATAATGCTTAAGTTTTTCGGATGGTTTTCGCAAGAAATAACTCATCTACGATAGATTAACTGATCACATTCCACAGGTTGTGCTGGCTTGCCCACATGCTCCATATGCCAGTCGACCAGCTTCACTGAAGGGCACTTTTCGCACAAACAACATGAAGGGTAGAAACAAGCCATAGGTCAATGGTTTGGTCGTGAAGTATGAAAGGCACTATCGGCCAACTCAGCTGCGCTGGTCACTGCCGTCCACCTGGAGGAAGACGGCGAGTCGGGACACATCAATGGTTGAGGCTATTGTAACACATGACCCAATCACGCCCTCAATGGCGCTCGTGCATCCAAGCTGTTGCCTTCACTACATAGCTTCCCTCTCAATCTCCCCAATGAAAATTACACCGATACCACTGTGTTCATACATCAATTATAGCAGCTAACGCCTCCAATGCGCAGCTATCTACCCCACATCCCCAAAGCATCAGTGAACGAAACTATTGCCCGTAGAACAACACGTTCGGCAAGTACGCGGTTATTACAGCTGATGGTGATGATGCTCATCCTTAAAGACGGACAGATTTGTTAGCTGCAACGTCTACGATTAACTCAGACCACGGTAGTAGACAACTTCGGACATTCATCAAACGCCGGTTCCTGGTTCATCACGAAGCTAATCATGCTTGGACAAGCTGGATAACAGTCTGCACTTGCTTGTATGCTACAGTGAAACGAGAAATAAAGGAATAATTAAGGTTGGTGAACTGGCCTCCGCTGACTTCCAATTGCGTACCTCTGGTGACGCAGAAACCAATGCGGCTGCTTCTGCAGGTGTTGGTATCGCTTAAGCTACCGGATGGAAGGGTATCTGTTTGAATGCCTACCCGCTGGCAATATCCCCGTGTCCGGTTAGGAGATGCGTAGTAAGCGTACATTTCACCTAACCATTGAGAACTTAATGTGGCACAAGCCTACCGAAACCTATTTTTCGGACAAAACATCTTCAGACGTTGGATCTCACTGAGAAGTACTGTTCGCAACTTTGAAAGATCGGCGCAACCAACTATACATAAATAATGGACCGCGAACATCCTAAAACTGCATGAAGCCTCGGCGCATATTCTTCGTGGTCGAGAGTGCAATACAACTCGACAAACTGTCAGAAAAAGGGCGTTTGTATTGATCGAGAAGCATTCTGCCTCCAAAAGGCTGAGTGAGGAACCCTGAAAATGTGAGAAAACTCTTCCAAATGATGTACGCACCAAGCCCAAAAAGCGCTAGAACGAGCGAAGCAACTGATGGTAAAAACGGCTCACTCATCTCTAAGAACACCTGATTGGTTGGGATGAATACTTTTAACAAGTTAACTGACTACCTGAAAGTGCTTACACAGATTCTCAACCCGCAACGCAGTCACAGACATGGAACTTGGAACCCCAGATGAATTACGAAATACACGAATGCATCTCTTCACTCAAACGCCACGGAGTTGCTGGTTCTGGCGACCCCTAATCCGCTCTCTTCATGGATGGAAGTGAAATCCCCAGTTGACGACTATATAACTTACTTGCCTCTATTGTGGTGAGAGACCGTCCCAGCAAGCTCCAGAATTGAGCGGACGAATTCGGAGAATGCTTTAGTGTCTCCTCGATATGCCCTGTTCTCCCCACTTTCTGCTTCGGTATTTCAAGTGTCCATCTTTCAAGCGTACGTTTTGAATATGCGATGGGATTCCTTGCTCCACATAGATACATGGACAGAAATGCACTATGGTGAGACTAAAACGGTCAGCTTCAGTATCGATCAATGGAACATGGAGACGCATCAACCGTGACATGACGGAAGATTCACACTTCCCAGTTACTAATCGACCAATTGACTAGTCCATCACTCACTATCAAAAAAAGGATGGAAGAGCAGCCAAAGTTTTCGGTATAATTCATCCCTATGACTGTAGTAAAAATGCGCAGTGTAACAGTTAACGGCCAGTGGTGCAATATATGGGGGCGTTCGCTGAGTAATCACGCCTACATAAGCTTAGCTTTCAAATGGCACCGGTAAACGCACCCGGCCGGTAGGCATAAATCGGAACCTCAGAACAGGAGTGAGTACCAGGCAACGGCCGCGCTTTTGCACAGAATCAATCTTGGAAAATAAGACCGGAGGATAAACAATACACATCATGTCTGTTATGTTCGGAATACTGAAAAATGAAGCGGAAACCCCTGAATACATAGGTGGTAGAGTTGTGGACTGATTTAAGGTCGCGAACACTCGACAATCCTGGAAAATCTCATTAGTATCCCTGCTGAAAAAGCAGTTTTCACCTGTATTGTGCTTCACATTTCAGCAATAGTACGTCAGGGAAACGGGTAACTGAGTCTGAGATTTTGCTGAACTGAGGGACATGCCTGAACAACTTTAGTATTGCAGTGCAGGAGGTAATTAGAATACTAAGTACTAAGTTTTGCCTGCTTGTGATTTTCTGAGGCACTGGATGCAAACCAACCTTAGTGGCAGCAAGTACAATCGTAGTGAGCTGAGATCGATCCCCCCATTCGGCCAGAAAGGTCAAGATGAACGCTTCGGCTAGTATGGGGGAAAATATACGCTTCATGGTGTAGCGGATAGTTTCCCTGGTGGATGACATCTGAGAACTGTCCACCTTCCCCATTTCCAAATCCGTAGAATTGGACTGTGCGAGTTGCAATTTGACTTCTTCGTATTCATCTTGGGCATCGGTGGGAGACATCTGGTAAGCTGAGAGTATAGAAGTAACGCCAACTGTTGACCTACCGTCATAGATCATTTTCACGCCGAAAAGCAAGAACAGCACTCCAGAAAGGTAAAAAGTGAAAGATCTAGGAATGACCGTAGTGGCGTAACCAAGAATCGCTAAAACCGAAAATAAGTTGAAAGCAATTTTACCTGAAAGAACAGTCATTGTACCTAGCGCACACATCGCGCCAGCATATACGAGGCACCTGGGATGTTGCATAGACATAATAGCGGCGATAAAAAAAGTTTTGTCGCCGAGCTCTGATATAATAATAACGTAAAGGGACGCAGTAAAGCCCCGAAAGAATCGATCCAGAGAAACATCTGACACCTCCGGTGATCTTCCGACGGACGTCTGTGAATAGCATATACAATTGTAACAAGTGAACTTGCGTCGGCTTCATTGGTTGGAACTTTACTAAGCGTGTCGCCGTTTATACTGCACAACAAATGGAACAGGCAAATGGAAAAGAAATGGACATAATGTAAGTAAATCGCCGGTCCCATCAACAGTGTGGAAGTTGCTACCCGCAGGAATCAGCCGGGCCGAAAGAACGGAAAAGAATCAGGCGACAGTCGTCAGTACTTCGGTGACTGATACACGGAAGTGAGAGTGTCTCCCAAAGTATCCGGCTTGAATTTGATCCTAAAACGTTCCCAAAAGTATCACCTCACCTAAAAATAGGTGGATAAAAATGTATTGCACTTGGGACTGAGGTTAGAATCATGATTGTCGTCATAGACAGTGTGATGCCTCACTACCGTACAATCACAAAGTTTATCTAATTAGATTTAAAGTGAGTGAAAAGGATAAGAGAATGGGTGAGGAAGGGGGCCTGGAGCTGGCCTATCGCAAGCGTTCTGAGGCGCCTACACCTCCAGGCGCTCAAGCACGGAAAACAGCACTCGTCCCGGTAGATCGTGTTTCAGCGTGCATGTTACAAGGCCGAGCCACAGTAGTTGATGGTTCTGGATGTTTTCCGCGAGTGAAGTGCCTGCTGCACAACCAAATATCCGTTTTCTAATTACCTCGTTACTAATCCGTTGATGCCATCCGACACCAGTAGCGCTTCTAAGGCATTGATGGTAAAAACCCCAAGAAGCCGCACATCTTCTGTCCGCAGAGGCTGTCTCGCAAACGCACAACAATATGTCCCCATTGCAGCCACAAATGACCCAAGTGAGCAACCATGATTCGAGCTTTGGGGATTCGTGCACTGACTTCAGCAGACAATTCTGTCAAACCTAATACCACCAGAGGTACATGAAATTCTCCACAACCTAAAGTGGCTCTCCTTGAACTGTAAGGAGTATTTTTTTTCAGAAATCTAACGTTCTGAAGCATGACATTGCACTTCCAAGTTACAAGCCGTATGCCAAAAGATGGTATAATGGTGATTGGTTTGGTCAACAGGGCTTGCGCTTCGCCTTCGTCTTCAAAGATGAGAACGATGTCGTCTGTGTAATCGGGACCAACGAGGGTCTCACTAGCAACGGTTTGAACACCAAGGTTATGGAGACCAGTATTTCAACAATAACAAAGTAGAACAAAAAACATCATCAGCATCAGCTATCGCACAGTGGTTCTAGCAGCCACAGATTCGTACACCTGTGGTTTGGGGAGGCGGTGCAGGTAGATGCGCATTGGAAGCGGGAGCTGATAATTTGGTGTGCAAATACAAGCCTGTCAGTGGACTGTTCACTGATGGGTTGAGAAGGAAGCTATGCATTAAAGGCAATAGCTTAGACGTACGAGCACATTGAGGGCGCGACTGGGCCATGTCTGACAATGTCTCTAACCATTGACGTGGTCCGTCTCAAGGTGCCCATCCAGGAAGATGCCAGTGACCAGAGAAGCTGAGATTGCTGGTAACAGCTCTTACACTTTGCTGCTAAGTTATTGCTTGACCTCCCCTGGCTCGTTCAGGTGGTTATGTAAAGAGAACCCGTCATGAATAGTCCTTGTGTTCACATTGTCGTTTTGTGCTAACCATGCTTTCGCCTTAACTTTCAGCTTTACGTACGTCCATTCTTAAACAAGTAAAGCGTTAATCATTCTACGCTATTCACTCTTGTTCTCGCGCTCAATCAGGACCGATATTCTATTCATAAAAATTTACTTGTCTAAGAATACAACGGAACTGTTGCTGCGACCCAAGTGTTTCGACACAGATCCAAATCCTCCAGACGCAACAACGCGTTAGAATCATTGGTTCCGAACCTTCCAAACGTTTCTGGGCACTGTCGAATCGCCTAATCTAAATAAACTTTGATCCATTTTGTAGATGCACCTGTAAACGGTTACATCGCTGACTGTCCAGATTATGAATCCGCTATCAGTACACTTGAAAAGTTGTACGTTCGTCCCAAGAATATAATTTATGCTCGTCATCTTCTGCAAACTTGCAAACAAGACACGAGTCAAGATGTTGAGCAGTTTGTTCAGAGGCTTAAATCCTTGACCAAAATTTGCGACTTCAAGGTGGTGTCCGCCACTGACCATCAAAACGAAAATGTACGCGATGCTCTGATCAACAGAATTCAGTCTACTACCATCAGAGAAAGACTTCTGGCCTAAAATGAACTCACTCTCGATGAAGCACGTGAATTGGCTAGGTTATTAGAATTGGCCTACAAACAACCTCAGTCATACTCGCATAACCAGGCGGCTGCAGCACCTTCACAAACATCTGCAGTTACCCCTCCACACTCAACCTCCCCTTATATCGCGTCAACCAATTCCCAGATATGTTACTTTTGCGGTCGTTCCAGACATCCACGGTCAAAATGCCCCGCAAGAGCAGTTCGTAAATCACGTGGCAAAACAGACCATTTTCAGCGAGTTTGTCGATCCAAGTTTGTAAAAAAAAACATTCAGATTGCACGACGAATTTTGTCTTATCTTCCCTGTTGATTGCTGCGGCCCCGAACTGCTTGCCCCGCACGGTGACCAGTATAAAGGTGAACGGGACATCGCCTCAGGCCCTCACAGATATAGAAAGTTCGAGCAGCTATATATCTCCTTTGGTGGTTCGTAAACATGGCTAGAAGATTTATCCTAACGATTCTGCGATTACCATGGCATCTACCTTTCTGACGTGTTCAACTAGAGGCTACTGCTACGCATCCATCGATCACAGGGGTACCGTTTGAGAAAAAATCAAAGTATTGGTATTACGTAGTCTGTGTGGTGACGTGCTGCTAGGCCACGACTTCCTTGGTCTACATAACAAAGTTGAAATCATATTCGGTGGAAACCGAGGTCCATTCACCCTTTGCGGTCTACCCGCTGCTACGGTCGTATAACCTTCTTTTTCCTGACCCGATTGCGAGCCTATCGTTACAAAATCACGACTTCATAATCCTGATGATGAACAGTTCATCCGCTCTGAAGTTAATCGACTATTGAATGAAGGTATAATCGAACCTCCGAATTCTCGCTGGAGGGCTCAAATACTGGTCGTGAAAAATTCAGACCACAAAAGACGCATGGTATGGACTACAGTTCGAGCAGCTATATATCTCCTTTGGTGGTTCGTAAACATGGCTAGAAGATTTATCCTAACGATTCTGCGATTACCATGGCATCTACCTTTCTGACGTGTTCAACTAGAGGCTACTGCTACGCATCCATCGATCACAGGGGTACCGTTTGAGAAAAAATCAAAGTATTGGTATTACGTAGTCTGTGTGGTGACGTGCTGCTAGGCCACGACTTCCTTGGTCTACATAACAAAGTTGAAATCATATTCGGTGGAAACCGAGGTCCATTCACCCTTTGCGGTCTACCCGCTGCTACGGTCGTATAACCTTCTTTTTCCTGACCCGATTGCGAGCCTATCGTTACAAAATCACGACTTCATAATCCTGATGATGAACAGTTCATCCGCTCTGAAGTTAATCGACTATTGAATGAAGGTATAATCGAACCTCCGAATTCTCGCTGGAGGGCTCAAATACTGGTCGTGAAAAATTCAGACCACAAAAGACGCATGGTAGTGGACTACAGTCAAACCATTATTGGTTCACATACATAGACGCGTATCCGTTACCGCGACTGGATAAAATGATCGAAGAAATTTCCCGTCATGCTGTCTTCAACACATTAGACCTATTCAGTGCATACCATCGAGTTCCAATCAGTGAGAAAGACAAACCGTATACGGCTTTTGAAGCATGCGAGCTGTTTCAGTTCCGTCGTATTCCTTTCGGTGTAACCAAAGGAGTAGCACGCTTTCAACACACTACTGACCGTATAATCAAGTCTGAGAACCTACGCTTACACCGACAACGTCACTGTTTGTGGGACTACCCAAAGTGAGCATGACCAGAACCTCAAATCTTTCTTTGTAATGAGAAAATATGGAATTAACCTTAACTGTAAGAGAAGCATCATAGCAGCCGTAAAAGCATGCCTCCTCGGCTATGAAGTCTCTAAAGGAATTATCAAACCAGATCCTGACCGAATGAGCCCTATTTGTCCACCGCTCATCCACATAACGCTAAATCCCAACGAGTTGTTGGTATGTTTGCTTAGCATTCGCAATGGATGGCATGCTTCTCTGACAAAATCAGTGTGCTTGTCAGAAAGCGTGTGCAAAAGCCCCTCTAAAATTAAGAGTTAGAGAACGCTATGGTTGTGACAGTTGACTACAACGCACCGTTGGTTATCGAGATGGACGCCTCAGACATAGCCATTGCTGCACCTCTGACTCAGAACGGCCGACCGGTGGCCTTCTTTTCTAGAACACCGACACCGAGCTGTTGAGAAGAAGGCATTCGCCATCGTTGAATCTATCCGTAAATGGAAGCATCATCTCTTCAGGAAGCACTTCAAGCTTACCACTGACCAGCAGTCAGTTTCCTTTATGTATGGTTTGTCGCAGAAAAGTAAGATGAAAAATGATAAAATCCAGCGACCGAAAATGGAACTCTCCGCTTTTAGCTACGATGTCAGATACAGATCTGGAAAAGACAACCTGGTTGCTGAAATCTTATCGCCTAAACTATGCGCTAATGTGGTCGGCAGCGGTAACTTGGAAGAAATTCACGAGTCCTTGTGCCATCCCGGAATTACTCGCATGCACCACTTTATTCTTTCCAAAAACTTGACGCTTTCCCTCCAAGAAGTCAAAGACATCACCGCAAAGTGCAGCCATCAAACCACAGTTTTACAAGTCACTTCCCACTAGGCTCAGCAAAGCGACTCAGCCACTCGAACGAATTAGCATTAATTTTAAAGGACCTCTACCTTCTGTTGCTCGGAACCGATATCTCTTTACCATCGCTGACGAGTTTTCTCTTCCGTTTGCCTTTCCCTGCGCAGATACATGTGCATCTACAGTTATTAAATGTCTATGGGAATTATTCTCTTCGTTTGGAATGCCTGCATATATACATTCAGACAGTGGCTCCTCATTAATATCTGACGAACTGTCCACATTCTGACATGATAGAGTTTGCACCAGCCCAACAACTTCTAATAATGCCCAGATGAACGGCAAGTCGAACACCTCAACGGGACACTCTAGGAACGCAATCCAGCTCAGACTCAAGAAGAAAGGCCTTCAAATGTCACTGGGAGTCGGCCCTATCAGATGCCCTCCATTCTATACGGTCCTTTCTCTGCGTCTCCATGAATGCCACTCTACATGAACGGATGTATCGGTTTGAACGTCGGTCATCCTGTGGTTTGTCTATACAAACTTGGCTAACTGTTCCAGGACTTGTTTTACTGAAAAGACTTGACCGTGCCTCAAAGTATGAACCCGTCGTTGAAGAAGTCGAACTTATAAATTGTAATCCACATTACGCTCATGTTCGCTTTCCGGGCGGAAAAGAAGGCACTGTATCCGTCTGCCATCTCGCTTCTCGTGGTGGTCGCACACATGTAACGATTTCACGGGTACCCCATCCAGTGAAGGCAATGGTGTTCATACACCCCCCCTGTCTGACTGGCACGCGCCTCCGCACAGTAACATTGAGGATAATATCAATCATGCTTCAGTCTCACCACCGTGCCCGGGCGATGTACCTGCATCTCCAAATACATATGACCCTAGCATCTCTGATTTAGCCAGGCTCCAGCAGCGTACGCGGCCCTACATTTTAAGGAACCGAGAAGTCTGACCACGCTTATCACTACTCATTAGATTTTTACAATCATTCATTCAGTACTCATGTCCGAGTTATCCCTCTCTACACACAATCTAACGGTCTGGGTGAATGTCATGAATATTCTTTGTGTTCACATTGTCTTTTGTACTAACTATGCTTTCGCCTTCACTTTTAGTTTAGGTACGTATATTATTAAACAAGTAAAGCACTACTCATTCTACGCTATTCACCCTTGTTCTTGCGCTCAATCAGGATCGATTTTCTATTCATAAGAGAACCCCTCGGGGAAGTCCGTTGACTAGCATACGGAGAACGTGGCCAAGTCAGTACAACCTATGTAGTGCGAACAGTTCATCTACCGTAGGTGAGTTATTTCTCTCGAATACCATTCGATGTACTTCAGCATTGCTGATCTAATCCCACCAGACACGGGCAACGCTCCGGAGACATCAATGATGAAACACTGAGTCTTCGGCGCGCAGCAGCCAGGTTTCCGATCCGCAGAGTGATATGGAGCGCACCGCAGCATTGTAAACTCGACCCTTGACAGAGAAGCTGATGTCATGCCTACGTCACAGGTGACTTAAGTTCACAAAAGCTGCTGTGGCCTTCCCCGGATGGAAACATAGTCTTTGGCGAGACCATCGGGACTGATACAGCTGCATAGGTAAACAAATTTGCCAACTATCTTAATCGGCTCATCCGCAAGCATGAAGTTAGCTTCCGAGCATACCTAGTCTTGCCCTGGCACTTAGCTCTCTACCGGTGTGAAGCGCATACCAAAGCATGAGGCGGAATTGTTTAGATTAGTTAATATTGTTTACATTGCCACGGGGTGAATTTTGTAAGAGCTATGTCGTCTGCGTACATCTATGAGCAGACGCCAGAGAAGCACTTCGACCTCACAGACATCAGAGGCTGCTAGTGAGTCTTCGGTGGTCGTATCAATGACGAATTTGAAGAAAAGGTACAAAAGGACAGCTCTGTTCACCACTTGATGTAGTGAACTCAGAAACTTTTCCTGAAGACTTTCACACGGCCCCGGGAGATGGCGTACAGTGCCTTACAGAGGGTCAAGAATCTATCGGGGAGACTTTTGCTCCATGGAAACTGCCATAATGCCTGATTGTCCATAGAGTCAAAGACAGATTTTAAGTCAAAGAACACAACCATTGTTGATTGCTGGAAGCAGTATCGCTGTTCCATAATCTACCGGAGGGTGGGGATGTGACCAAGACATCCTCTCGCAGGACAGAATCCAGCTTGGTTTTCACGTACCTGCCTCTCCTTGTGATCAGTCAACCTTCGAAGGATAAGACCAGAGGGCACCTTCGATGCCATCAGAGACCGTCCGATCCTCGTACGTTCCCACGTTTTAGTACGGATATTTTGTACTTTATTTCTTCTTCCGACGGACGATCAAGGTTTGCCTTCCATTCGCTCTTATGCACTATCTCCACACACCGCGTTGCATCAGACCAGTTAAACTGTTCTTTGAAAAGTTCAGTCCATCTTTCTAGTCGATGTTTTTGGGGGTGAATTAATGAGCCATCTTATTCACTTATCATTTCACTGACCGTTTGTTTCCTAAGACCAGTCGATCGAATCAGATGATATAGGGCGTGGTTGTTTCACGTCGCAGAAGCCTTCTCCATCTCCCGAGCTTTCCATGTCCATCAGAGCTCTTGATTTTACCTTAGGTTCTTCACTATTTGGGGTTTGAGGGATTTGCGTGCACCGTCATACTCGTTGCCTGCTGGTATGAATTTCCTGGCATCAAACATGAAACAAGAATGCAGAGAGCAGACATCCCTGTCAGACATCCTCCGTAGGAAAAATTTTAGCCGTTTCACTGTATAGTGTCTGAGAAGTAGAGGAATATAAGGACCTGATTATGTCCAAAACATTCGCAGTATCCCCCGCTGAGCAAGTGTGGTTAATTGCCCTCATCAGTCAGCAGCATCGAACGCACCTTTGAAGTCAAGGAACACCAAGAGTGCAGGTCTTCTGTGCATATGGCGTTGCTCCAACACCTGACGGAATGTGGTGATGCCAACGCAGCCTCCACCTGGTTGAAATCCTACTTGATGCTCATGGATCAAGGATTCATCATCATCATCACCATCGACAGCATGACATCAGTGTTCAACACAGATGCTTCACTGCCGTACAACCATGACTTATTTGAAAGCCTTATTGTAAAGAAAAGAATAAAGGTGGACGGGGAAGGAACTTAGTGATAGCTTAACACAATCATTCCGAGGTGCCTACACCTCCAGACATTCATTCAGGCAATTCACTCACAGTGAGGATCACGCGGTCCCCATCCTGGAAGGCGAATGGCACCGACAGCACCCAAGCGTTTCGTGATCGCCTTCATACTCCTCTGCCAATTCAAGGGTTGGCCACCTCTCTGTTTACGCCACTCTGAATTGCGCATGGAAAACAGCACTCTCTTCGGCAAACGATGGTTCGGCATATGTAACACATGTCCCAACCAACACATCTTCTGGTGCCGGACACATTCTTCTTCATTACACAACCGAAAACACGCTTTCTAACTGCCTCATTACGGATTCGCCGACACCAATTCACACGAGTTATGGTTCTGAGACAACGAGTGTCGAACACCTGAAGACGTCTCAGTTCCGCTGCTCGAATAGGCCAAGTCTCAGCCATACAACAAGACAGCCCGTACTGTAGATTGATACACACGCCCCTTCAGATTCAGGGATAAACCATTCTGACGCCATAGGTGTCTCAAGTTAGCAAACGCAGCCCGAGCCTTGCAGATTCGTGCATTCACCTCATCTGTCACACTGCAATCAGAACCAATACAACTTCCAAGATACATAAAAAAAAAGGCTTCACACCTCTCCCTGGATTGTAAGGGGCGTGTTCAGTGACTGCACGTCCACAAGCATGACCGTACACTTTGTAGGTGCAAAGTGCATACCAAAGGACGGGATGACTTTGGTCAGTTCATCCAAGAGTACTTGCGCCTTCGCCTCTTCGAACATGAGAACGATGTCATCTGCATATTCCAGATCGACAAGGTTTTCTTCACAGGCTATTTGAACACCAGGGT